>NC_135236.1:203129883-203438424 GCF_051348905.1 Ranitomeya variabilis
TACATGTGCTGCGCCGATTCTTTGGAATGCTCTACCTAGGTTAATATGATTAATCCCCAACTCCCACAGTTTTAAGCGTGCCCTAAAAACTCATTTGTTCAGACTGGCCTACCGCCTCAACGCATTAACCTAACTATCCCTGTGTGGCCTATTAAAAAAAAACAAGAAAAAAAAAACATAATGAGGTTCCTCGCATCATGTTCTCATACACTTTATGCAGTTAATAGCACTCTGTGTCTGTACTGCTACATACTTATGAAGGAACAGATGAATGACCTCGGGGAGACCAAAACATCCAACACTGCGGAGACACCATCACGTGATTCTCAACGCAGTGATCCAGAACACTGCCCCCATCCCTTATGGGAAATATGCAAACGCATGTAAAGTAAGCTGCGGAGACACCATCACGTGTTTCTCAACGCAAGCAATGAATAGCCAGGCCTTTCTCCGGGAAGGAACAACCACGGGAAGGGCAGCATCCAATAAAGGAGAATATCCAATAAAGGAAGACCACCTATGCCAAGCATGGTATCCATCCACAAACAGCTGTTTCGGGGTTTTTGCCCCTCATAGCCAGGCCTTTCTCCGGGAAGGAACAACCACGGGAAGGGCAGCATCCAATAAAGGAGAATATCCAATAAAGGAAGACCACCTATGCCAAGCATGGTATCCATCCACAAACAGCTGTTTCAGGGTTTTTGCCCCTCATAGCCAGGCCTTTCTCCGGGAAGGAACAACCACGGGAAGGGCAGCATCCAATAAAGGAGAATATCCAATAAAGGAAGACCACCTATGCCAAGCATGGTATCCATCCACAAACAGCTGTTTCGGGGTTTTTGCCCCTCAGCTATTCATTGCTTGCGTTGAGAAACACGTGATGGTGTCTCCGCAGCTTACTTTAAATGCGTTTGCATATTTCCCATAAGGGATGGGGGCAGTGTTCTGGATCACTGCGTTGAGAAACACGTGATGGTGTCTCCGCAGTGTTGGATGTTTTGGTCTCCCCGAGGTCATTCATCTGTTCCTTCATAGCCTTTCACCAGGCACTGCTCCTAATAGCCAGTTTCCTACTCCACACTGATGAGGGGCAAAAACCCCGAAACAGCTGTTTGTGGATGGATACCATGCTTGGCATAGGTGGTCTTCCTTTATTGGATATTCTCCTTTATTGGATGCTGCCCTTCCCGTGGTTGTTCCTTCCTGGAGAAAGGCCTGGCTATTCATTGCTTGCGTTGAGAAACACGTGATGGTGCCCATGCTGCTACATACTTAGGCAGTTAACTGGTTCATGCAGCTTTACATGAACACCCGAGCCTTACACTATGGCTGGTCCAAATAACTAAAGCAATTGTTACCATCCACCTCTCGTGTCTCCCCTTTTCCTCATAGGTTGTAAGCTTGCGAGCAGGGCCCTCATTCCTCCTGTTATCTGTTTTGAACTGTGATTTCTGTTATGCTGTAATGTCTATTGTCTGTCCAAGTCCCCTCTATAAGTTGTAAAGTGCTGCGGAATATGTTGGCGCTATATAAATAAAAATTATTTTTATTATTATTATTATTATTATTATAATGTATAAGACAATAATCCCTAACTAGATGCTTGTAATACTTCCTGCTACAGCTCACCCTAATTGCACCCAAATTGCAAATAAGAGCGTTATTATTGCATAATATAGAAGGGATTTGAATTGGCCCTAAGTAGATTTTTTCTTGTACAAGGCAGTAACAAACTCTGGAGAAGTGCAAGCAACTTTGCCACTTTGATGAATTTCTGAGGTCAGATCACAGTAAAAAAACAAATATCTGTCAATGAGAGTATGAAAAAAGCAGCAGCAAGGATTATCATTTCTAAAGCAATGATCCCTGACTAGATGCCTGTGATATGCTATCCCTACTGCAACAGCTCACCCTAGACTAATTGCAGATAAGAGCTGTATTATAAGAGATTTTAATCTATTTGAATTAGCCCTGAAAAAAAGCTATTAGTTTATCACAGCATCATCAAGGACTGTTATTTCATCAATACTGCTGGGAAATATATTGGAGCATTTCGCATCTACTATGGAGGAGACAAAGATCTTTTGTACTTACTATACAAATTCTCCTGTCCTGGCTGTGAAATACTGTATGCAGTGTCAGAACTTCCTAGGTGACAGAAACCTGACAGCTCACAATAAAGCACATACTAATAGGACCCTTCGGCTCTTTTGGTTTCCAAAAATGTTCCTTCAACTAGAAGGTGTAGTCTCAGAAAAGCATTTTTTCCCATGACTCAGGAGTGGGTCCCCTGGTAAACCATATGCAAGGGATGCCAAAAATTAGAAGGAGGCACTCCAATACCCCTTTGAAGAAATGTAATTGAGGGCCTCAGAAATTGTATTTTTCCCATTATTGAGTGGGTATACAAGATTGGTAATGTGCAAGCACTAAGTGCATGGGCTGAAAAACATTTTCCCCTGGGGGTATACATAAAATCAAAGAATGTTAGAGGCAGGCTTCTCAAAATTCTTAATGCAGGCATCACAAACACCCTTAAAAACATTATAGTGAGGGAAGCATGATCACCCTATTGGTGGAGGAGGAGGAGCAGAAGTAAGAGGATGACACAAAAAAGACAAAATCGTGAAGTGTATACTCATGTTTGGGAGGGAAGAGATGCATGTTCCGCTGCTGGCATTCAGTCATATTAAGAAGTCTGAGCCAATCCAGTCCTTGTTCATTTTGATAAGAGTCAGCTTGTCAGCATTTTTAGTTGACAAGCGAATGCACCTATCAGTTATAATACACCCGGCGTCACTAAAAACACACTCTTACAAAACGTTGGTGGCATGGCAGGCCAGGACCTCCAAGGCATAGAGGAACAGTTCATGCCATGTGTCTAGCTTGGTTACCTAATAGCAATAAGGCACAGAGGAATCACGGAGGATGCTGGTATGGTTGGCAAGGTACTCCTTTAGCATCTTCCAAAACATTTCCCTCAGAGTACTCCATGTATCAGAGCCTGGGTGATGGGAAAATCTGTGAAAACTGTCCCAGACCTTTGATTGTGTTAACCCTGCCTCTGCTGCATCTGGTGTGTCTCCTCGTCTCTACTCTTTGGTTGTCCAAGGAACTTTGACCTCTGCCGCCAGCATTGTCAGATGGGAATTTTTTAAATAATTCTTCAACTACGTCCTTCTGGTACTGCAACATTTTATGAGACCTCTGTTCAGTGTGAAGGAGAGATGAAAAGTTCTCCTTGTACCATGTGTCTAGAAGGGTGACCAACCATTTATTAGTGTTGGTCAAAATGGGCACAAAGTGAGAGTTCTGGGAAAGGCAGTGGAACATAATCTCAGCCATGTGTGCCAGACTGCCAACAGCAAAGACTTCCCTGTCCCCAACAAGAGCATGACTGTCCATCTTCTTCTCTTTGTCCTCCTCATCCTTCTCCTTATCTTCAAGTTATCCATGCTGAACAAACGGGATGAAGGTGGTGTGGGTAGAACCATCTGTAGCACAGGCACCAGCTCCTGTTCCTCCTTCTCCTCATTATCACCCAGTCCGTGTTGATAAGATAAGATGAGGCAGAGCTGTGTAGCATCAACCTGTATAGTTTCTTGCTCCATTTCAACTTGCTCCACCTGCAAAGCCTCCTCTTTAAGTGTGAGCAGTGAACGTTTCAGTTGACGGAGAAGCTGGATGGTTATGCTGATATATTCAGAGCCATGTGTCTGATCCAGACGTAGTCTGATCCAAGCATCTTCCAAATTCCATCTTTCAAATTACAGATTTCTAATTACGCTACTGTGAATTAGACTAGAATTCTAAGATGCATTTGGCTGCCTACCACCGTCACTCCTATAATATTGTCACCATCTTCATCACCATCTATATCATCTAATCGAGTTGTCTCCTCTTCCCACAGGTATGCTCTGAATGTACACATCTTTTTCTTCCTCCTGACTGTTTGTGAATTGCATTTACTCTCTCTGTTATGCTTTGCTTACCCGTCATTTTGTATCCATAATGTATCTCATTCCTCTTGTGCTTTCCATGCATATCTCTCAGTGGTCAGTCTAACCCCTCCCCTTCTTTTATGACCCTTGTTTAACTTTGAACATGTTGTCCGGCCACACACACCCACATTCTCTCTCACAGCTGACTTCTCTTAGTTACAGATATATTCAGAGCTATACTTTTGATCCAGACGTAATCTGATCCAGGCATCTTCCAAATTCCATCTTTCAAGTTACACTACTGTGAATTAGACTAGAATTGTACTGGAATTGACTGTAAGGTAAAGGATTCGAAAACCACTACAATGTTTCTGTTTCTTTCCACTTTCACCCCCATACTACTCTATTTTTCCTATCTCCTGTAATCCCCCACCTAGTAAGAAAGTAGTCATTTCTCCCTCCATCCTCCCCAGCCATCTCACCTCCTCAGAACTGTTCCTCCACATACAATCCTTTTTCTCCAGACACACATGGCCACATCATGTCCTATCCTACTCCCACCTTCTAACGCTCTGTTTGCTACTCCTCATTGCTGGCGACATATCCCCAAATCCTGGTCCTCCTTAACACATCCCCGCACTCATTTCTAACCCCCTGTCACGATTAGTGTTGAGCGATACCGTCCGATACTTGAAAGTATCGGTATCGGAAAGTATCGGCCGATACCGGCAAAGTATCGGATCCAATCCGATACCGATACCCGATACCAATACAAGTCAATGGGACTCAAGTATCGGACGGTATTCCTGATGGTTCCCAGGGTCTGAAGGAGAGGAAACTCTCCTTCAGGCCCTGGGAACCATATAAATGTGTAAAAGAAAGAATTAAAATAAAAAATATCGCTATACTCACCTGTCCGACGCAGCCGGGACTTCAGCGAGGGAACCGGCAGCGTTGTTTGTTTAAAATTCGCGCTATTACTTGGTTACGTGAATTCCCGGCTTGTGATTGGTCAGGTCGGCCATGTTGCCGGGACGCGGACCAATCACAGCAAGCCGTGATGAAATTACGTCACGGCTTGCTGTGATTGGTCCGCGTCCCGGCAATATGGCCGCCCTGACCAATCACAAGCCGTGACGTCACGGGAGGCTGGACACGCGCTCACTTTAAAATTGGCGCGTGTCCAGCCTCCCGTGACGTCACGGCTTGTGATTGGTTGCGCCGCGGTCAACCAATCACAAGCCGGGAGGCTGGACGCGCTCATTTTAAAATGGGCGCGTGTCCAGCCTCCCGTGACGTCACGGCTTGTGATTGGTTGCGCCGCGGTCAACCAATCACAAGCCGGGAGGCTGGACGCGCTCATTTTAAAATGGGCGCGTGTCCAGCCTCCCGTGACGTCACGGCTTGTGATTGGTTGCGCCGCGGTCAACCAATCACAAGCCGGGAGGCTGGACGCGCTCATTTTAAAATGGGCGCGTGTCCAGCCTCCCGTGATGTCACGGCTTGTGATTGGTTGCGCCGCGGTCAACCAATCACAAGCCGGGAGGCTGGACGCGCTCATTTTAAAATGGGCGCGTGTCCAGCCTCCCGTGACGTCACGGCTTGTGATTGGTCAGGGCGGCCATATTGCCGGGACGCGGACCAATCACAGCAAGCCGTGACGTAATTTCGTCACGGCTTGCTGTGATTGGTCCGCGTCCCGGCAACGTGGCCGACCTGACCAATCACAAGCCGGGAATTCACGTAACCAAGTAATAGCGCGAATTTTAAACAAACAACGCTGCCGGTTCCCTCGCTGAAGTCCCGGCTGCGTCGGACAGGTGAGTATAGCGATATTTTTTATTTTAATTCTCTCTTTTACACATTTTAACATTAATGTTGTTGCGATACCCGATACCCGATACCACAAGAGTATCGGAATCCCGGTATCGGAATTCCGATACAGCAAGTATCGGCCGATACCCGATACTTGCAGCATCGGAATGCTCAACACTAGTCACGATCCTCTACACATTTTCGCAATGATAATAACCTCATATCCATTCATCCAGCCCCCACTCCCCCGGTCCCCCTATCTGGTGCACTATGGAACGCACGCTCTGTCTGCAATAAACTGTCATTTATCCATGACCTTTATCTATATTTGCTCCTTTCACATGTAAAACACCATGGAATAAATGGCACTATAAAAATGAATATAAATGTATAATAATAAAAAAATTATAGTTATTAGGGCATGATCACTGCTCACCATCTTGGTCGAGTCCTCAAAATTTTGGAGAACCGCACAGATATAAGATATCCATGCCCACTCATTAGCTCTTATCTGCAGATGTTGACCAGAATACAGATGGGCATGTTGCAGCTAGTATGCAACAACTGCTGTCATGAATCCCCAATGGCTAGGGATAGCACAGGACAAGCAAAGTATAATAAATATCGGACGAGCTCTAGGGTGATGGAACCTGGGCTGACCGCTGCCCTACGCCTGACAAACGCAACTAGAGATAGCCAGGGAGCGTGCCTACGTTGGTTCTAGACGCCACGCACCAGCCTAAGAGCTAACTAGTACTGCAGAGAAAACAAAGACCTCACTTGCCTCCAGAGGAATTAACCCCAAAGATATAGTTGCCCCCCACATGTATTGACGGTAAAATGAGAGGAAGGCACACACATAGAGATGATGTATATAGCTTTAGCAAATAGAGGCCCGCTGAAAACTAGAAAGCAGAATGACACAAAAGGGGACTGAGTGGTCAGCAAAAAACCCTAATCAAAAAAACCATCCTGAGATTACAAGAACCCATGTGCCAACTCATGGCACATGGGGAGAACCTCAGTCCACTAGAGCAACCAGCTAACAAAGAGACATTCTAAGCAAGCTGGGCAAAAAACCAAACAACTGAAAATCAGCACTTAGCTTATCCTGAAAGATCTGGGAGCAGGTAGGCAGGAACCAAACAGAGCACATCTGAACACATTGATAGCCGGCAAGGGAAATGACAGAAAGGCCAGGTAAAATAGGAAACACCCAGCCTCTGATGGACAGATGGAAACCAAAGGCCGCAACCCACCAAAGTCACCCAGTACCAGCAGTAACCACCAGAGGGAGCCCGCAAACAGAATCCACAACAGTACCCCCCCCTTGAGGAGGGGTCACCGAACCCTCACGAGAACCCCCAGGGCGATCAGGGTGAGCTCTATGGAAGGCGCGGACCAAATCAGTCGCATGAACATCGGAGGCGACCACCCAGGAATTGTCCTCCTGACCATAACCCTTCCACTTAACCAAATACTGGAGTTTGCGTCTGGAAACACGAGAATCCAAGATCTTTTCAACAACATACTCCAATTCTCCCTCCACCAGCACCGGAGCAGGAGGCTCGACCGAAGGAACAACAGGCACCTCATACCTCCGCAACAACGACCGATGGAACACATTATGAATAGTGAACGATGCTGGGAGATCCAAACGGAAAGATACAGGGTTAAGAATCTCCGAGATCCTATAAGGACCGATGAACCGAGGCTTGAACTTAGGAGAAGAGACCTTCATAGGGACAAAACGAGAAGACAACCACACCAAGTCCCCAACAAGAAGTCGGGGACCCACGCGGCGACGGCGATTAGCAAACTGCTGAGTCTTCTCCTGAGATAACTTCAAATTGTCCACCACCTGATTCCAAATGTGATGTAGCCTGTCCACCACCACGTCCACTCCAGGACAATCCGAAGACTCCACCTGACCAGAGGAAAAACGAGGATGAAACCCCGAATTACAAAAAAAAGGAGAGACCAACGTGGCCGAACTAGCCCGATTATTAAGAGCAAATTCGGCCAGTGGCAAAAAAGCAACCCAGTCATCCTGATCAGCAGAAACAAAACACCTCAAATAAGTTTCCAAGGTCTGATTAGTTCGCTCCGTCTGGCCATTCATCTGAGGATGGAATGCAGACGAGAAAGACAAATCAATGCCCATCTTGGCACAAAACGTCCGCCAAAATCTAGACACAAACTGGGATCCCCTGTCAGAAACGATATTCTCCGGAATCCCATGCAAACGAACCACGTTCTGAAAAAACAAAGGAACCAACTCAGAGGAGGAGGGCAACTTAGGCAAGGGCACCAAATGAACCATCTTAGAAAAGCGGTCACACACAACCCAGATAATGGACATTTTCTGTGAAACCGGGAGATCAGAAATAAAATCCATGGAAATGTGCGTCCAAGGCCTCTTCGGGATGGGCAAGGATAACAACAACCCACTAGCCCGTGAACAGCAAGGCTTAGCTCGAGCACACACTTCACAAGACTGCACAAAGGTGCGCACATCCCTAGACAAGGAAGGCCACCAAAAAGACCTGGCCACCAAGTCTCTTGTACCAAATATTCCAGGATGACCAGCCAACACAGAAGAATGGACCTCGGAGATGACTCTACTGGTCCAATCATCCGGAACAAACAGTCTTTCTGGTGGACATCGATCCGGTTTATCCACCTGAAACTCCTGCAATGCGCGTCGCAAGTCTGGGGATACGGCGGACAATATTACCCCATCCCTAAGGATACCAGCAGGCCCAGTGTCTCCAGGAGAGTCAGGCACAAAACTCCTGGAAAGAGCATCTGCCTTCACATTCTTTGAACCTGGCAGGTATGAAACCACGAAATTGAAACGAGAAAAAAATAACGACCAACGAGCCTGTCTAGGATTCAAACGCCTGGCAGACTCAAGGTAAATGAGATTCTTGTGATCAGTCAAGACCACCACGCGATGTTTAGCACCCTCAAGCCAATGACGCCACTCCTCAAATGCCCACTTCATGGCCAAAAGCTCCCGATTACCCACATCATAATTGCGCTCGGCGGGCGAGAATTTTCTAGAGAAAAAAGCACATGGCTTCATCACCGAGCCATTAGAACTTCTCTGTGACAAAACCGCCCCCGCTCCAATCTCGGAAGCATCAACCTCCACCTGGAAAGGAAGTGAAACATCTGGTTGACACAACACAGGAGCAGAAGAAAACCGGCGCTTAAGTTCCCGAAAGGCCTCCACGGCTGCAGGAGACCAATCAGCAACATCAGCACCCTTTTTAGTCAAATCAGTCAAAGGTTTAACAATACTGGAAAAATTAGCAATGAACCGACGATAAAAATTAGCAAACCCCAAGAACTTCTGAAGGCTCTTAACAGATGTAGGCTGTGTCCAGTCACAAATAGCCTGAACCTTAACGGGATCCATCTCAATAGTAGAAGGAGAAAAAATGTACCCCAAAAAAGAAATCTTCTGGACTCCGAAGAGACACTTTGAGCCCTTCACAAACAGAGAATTGGCCCGCAAAACCTGAAACACCTTCCTGACCTGTAGAACATGAGACTCCCAGTCATCAGAAAACACCAAAATATCATCCAAATACACAATCATAAACTTATCCAGATATTCACGGAAAATATTGTGCATAAAGGACTGAAAGACTGACGGAGCATTGGAGAGTCCAAAAGGCATTACCAAATACTCAAAATGGCCCTCAGGCGTATTAAATGCGGTTTTCCACTCATCACCCTGTTTTATCCGCACCAGATTATACGCACCACGAAGATCTATTTTAGTGAACCACCTAGCCCCCTTAATGCGAGCAAACAAATCAGTAAATAATGGCAATGGATACTGGTATTTGACTGTAATCTTATTCAGAAGGCGATAATCTATACAAGGCCTCAGGGAACCATCTTTTTTTGCCACGAAAAAAAAACCTGCTCCCAGAGGGGACGAAGATGGACGAATATGTCCCTTTTCCAAGGACTCCTTAATATAATTCCGCATAGCAGTATGCTCTGGCAGTGACAGATTAAATAAACGACCCTTAGGGAACTTACTGCCAGGAATCAATTCTATAGCACAGTCACACTCTCTATGGGGAGGGAGCGAATTGAGCTTAGGCTCCTCAAAAACATCCCTATAATCTGACAAAAACGCAGGGATCTCCGAAGGCGTAGATGAAGCGATAGAAATCGGAGGTGCATCATCATGAACCCCCTGACATCCCCAGCTTAGCACAGACATTGTTTTCCAGTCCAGGACAGGATTATGAGTTTGTAACCATGGCAGACCAAGCACTAGTACATCATGTAAATTATACAGTACAAGGAAGCGAATCACCTCCTGATGAACGGGAGTCATGCGCATGGTCACTTGTGTCCAATACTGCGGTTTATTCATAGCCAATGGTGTAGAATCAATTCCTTTCAAAGGAATAGGAACTTCCAGAGGCTCTAGACTAAAACCGCAGCGTTTAGCAAATGACCAATCCATAAGACTCAGGGCAGCGCCTGAATCCACATAGGCATCGACGGAAATGGAAGACAGTGAAAAAATCAGAGTCACAGACAAAATGAACTTAGACTGCAGAGTATCAATGGCAAAAGATTTATCAACCCTTTTTGTGCGTTTAGAGCATGCTGATATAACATGAGCTGAATCACCACAATAAAAACACAAACCATTTTTCCGCCTATAATTTTGCCGTTCACTTCTGGACTGAATTCTATCACATTGCATAGTCTCAGGTGCCTGTTCAGAAGACACCGCCAACTGGTGCACGGGTTTGCGCTCCCGTAAACGCCGATCAATCTGAATGGCCATAGCCATAGACTCATTCAGACCTGTAGGCGCAGGGAACCCCACCATAATATCCTTAATGGCCTCAGAAAGACCATTTCTGAAGTTTGCAGCCAGGGCGCACTCATTCCACTGAGTAAGCACCGACCATTTCCGAAATTTCTGACAATATATTTCCGCTTCATCATGCCCCTGAGAGAGGGCTAATAAAGCCTTTTCAGCCTGAATCTCTAGGTTAGGTTCCTCATAGAGCAATCCCAATGCCAGAAAAAACGCATCCACACTGAGCAATGCAGGATCCCCTGGTGCCAATGCAAATGCCCAATTCTGAGGGTCGCCCCGTAGGAACGATATAACAATCTTGACCTGTTGAGCAGGGTCTCCAGAGGAGCGAGATTTCAAAGAGAGAAACAATTTACAATTGTTCCTGAAATTCAGGAAGGTAGATCTATCTCCAGAAAAAAACTCTGGAATAGGAATTCTAGGTTCAGACATGGGAGTGTGAACAACGAAATCCTGTATGTTTTGAACCTTTGCCGCGAGATTACTCAGGCTGGAAGCCAAACTCTGGACATCCATGATAAACAGCTAAGATCAGAGCCATTCAAGGGTTAAGAGGAGGTAAGAAGCAGCTAGACAGCAATTAAGGGCTAGGCAGCAAAACTCTGAAGGAAAAAAAAAAAAAAAAAAAAAAAAATTTCCCTTGAACACTTCTTTTTCTCCTGCTTCAGCCCAAACAATTAACACTTTGTGTGCCGGCTATACTGTCATGAATCCCCAATGGCTAGGGATAGCACAGGACAAGCAAAGTATAATAAATATCGGACGAGCTCTAGGGTGATGGAACCTGGGCTGACCGCTGCCCTACGCCTGACAAACGCAACTAGAGATAGCCAGGGAGCGTGCCTACGTTGGTTCTAGACACCACGCACCAGCCTAAGAGCTAACTAGTACTGCAGAGAAAACAAAGACCTCACTTGCCTCCAGAGGAATTAACCCCAAAGATATAGTTGCCCCCCACATTTATTGACGGTGAAATGAGAGGAAGGCACACACATAGAGATGATGTATATAGCTTTAGCAAATAGAGGCCCGCTGAAAACTAGAAAGCAGAATGACACAAAAGGGGACTGAGCGGTCAGCAAAAAACCCTAATCAAAAAAACCATCCTGAGATTACAAGAACCCATGTGCCAACTCATGGCACATGGGGAGAACCTCAGTCCACTAGAGCAACCAGCTAACAAAGAGACATTCTAAGCAAGCTGGACAAAAAACCAAACAACTGAAAATCAGCACTTAGCTTATCCTGAAAGATCTGGGAGCAGGTAGGCAGGAACCAAACAGAGCACATCTGAACACATTGATAGCCGGCAAGGGAAATGACAGAAAGGCCAGGTAAAATAGGAAACACCCAGCCTCTGATGGACAG
Organism: Ranitomeya variabilis; assembly: GCF_051348905.1. Classification (NCBI taxonomy): domain Eukaryota; kingdom Metazoa; phylum Chordata; class Amphibia; order Anura; family Dendrobatidae; genus Ranitomeya; species Ranitomeya variabilis. Next base: position 203,141,872 of record NC_135236.1, read on the forward strand.
ATGGAAACCAAAGGCCGCAACCCACCAAAGTCACCCAGTACCAGCAGTAACCACCAGAGGGAGCCCGCAAACAGAATCCACAACAAACTGCCCACTGCTGCTCAAAAAGCCTTGCCAGCATATGTAATGTTGAGTTCCAATGCATGGTGATTTCTTACACCAGTCTGTGAGCTGGAAGTCGCAAATTCTGCTGCAGCATTGCCAGGGTGATGGCAGCTAAAGCTGACTTGCAGAAATGGGCACAAACGTGAGGTACTTTCACAAGTAACTCAGACAGATCTGGGTAGGTTTTGAGAAACAGCCAAACCACTAGGTTGAGCACATTGGCCAGGCATGGTACATGTGCAAAGTCGCCAAGCTTCAAAGTCGCCACCAGGTTACAACCAATGTCTCACACTACCATGTATGGTTGTAGGTTCAGGGGTGAAAGCCACAAATCTGTCTGGTCTGTTTGATCTTACAACAACTCTGTGGCAGTGTGCAGTTTTTCATCTAAGCAGATTAGCTTCAGCAGAGCTTGTTGCTGCTTGGCCTAGGCGGTCCTATTGTACTTTCAGCTTGAAACTGATGTTGCCTCTTTGGAGATGGAGGGTGAGGAGGAGGTGCAGGAACTGCTGTAGAACGTGGGGGAAATCCTGATTGTACCAAGGCCCGCAATCCACAGTGTTGGTAGCACGTGTTCCATCCCAGGGTCTGACTAGATCCCAGCTTCCACAATATTCACCCAGTATGCCATCTGGGGAATGTATCATACCTGGCCACAAGCACTTGTCCAGATGTCCATGGTTAAATTGACCTTCCCAGTAACAGCATTGTTCAGGGCATGCCTGATGTTATGAGACATGTGCTCTTCCGTAAGGTGGGGGGATGGCACACTGGGAGAAATAGTGGCTTCTGGGGATCGAGTACCAAGGGACAAGCACAGCCATGAGGTTGCGAAAAGCTTCTGTCTACACAAGCCCAAACGGCAACATTTCAAGGGCAAGCATTCTGGAATTGTAGACTTTAGTATTGAGGCCCGTGGGTGGGTGGCTGCTTATTTATTCTTGCATTTCAAGGACTGGGAGGGTTAACTTAATGCTGAGCTGGGACAAGGACATGGATATGGTTGCTGATGGTGGTTGCAGGTGTCCAACAACAGGTTCAGGGAAGGAGGCATCCTAGCCTGCATCAAGGACAGGGGAGTAGTGAGTATGAGCCAGTGGTGTTACCCATAGACACTGTTTCAGGCACTTAGCTGTCATGTTCCTGAGCATGCTGGTGGTGGTCAGGCTGGTAGTTGTGGAGCCCCTGATGATGCAGGTATGGCAGATGTTGCATATGGCCTTTTTTGGGGAAACTTGCTGTCTTAAAATATCACCAGACTCGAGAACACCTAAGCATTGGCCTGGAAACTTCACCCATGTTGGTGCTATTGGGAACAGTTGCCCACCTTGTGTCTCTGGCCACCCCTCTGCCTCTTCCTGCCTGTTGTGATGTTGTAGATAATTCCCCCTCTGTGCTGCTGTCCTCTCTCTACATGTCACCTTCCCAGGTTGGGTCAGTGACTTCATCATTCACCACCTCGTCTTCCACTTCCGTACCCTGGTCCTCCTCTTGACTTGAATAACTTAACATCACTTGTTGGCTACTGTGTCTCATCATCATCTACCTCTTGTGACAGTAATTGCATATTCCCACTTCCACCTTCTTGTTAGCATGGATGCACAAATATTTGGGCATCGCTACGTGCAATCTCCTCATGTCCCGCTTAAAATGGCCAGGGTGAGAGACCAGAATCTATAAATGGAAGTGTCCAAGTGTGGGATCAGTTGTCTCCGGGCACTCAGCATGGTGGAAGGAGGATCAGGATGAGGACTATGTGGTCCAGAATCATGGCTACTGAGACTGGACTGTGCTGAAGACAGGGTGGAGTGGGTAAAGTGACTGGAAGCATTATCTGCTAACCATCCAACAACCTTTCCACACTGGTTTGGCTTCAAGAGTGGTGTTCCGTGACCCCCTACAAAGTGGGACAGGAAGCTAGGTCGACATGATATGTGTATTAGTTGTGCTTCCGTGGCATGCACAATTTCACTCTGTCCATGGCCTCAGCCTCTGCGCTCATCATCAGCATTACATCCACTTACTTGTCTCTTACCACGTGCTTTGCCTATTTTAAATTACGCATGATATATCCGTGTTGAGAAAACTTTGCAGGATTAGAATCGCAAGAAAATTCACCCACTTCAGATTAATTTCTTACACTGCAGGAGCAATATGGCGATGCTAATGCTAACCAAGTATGCCTGGCTGTATACCTTTGATGCACAAATGACTCAGTACAAAGGTCACATAATAATTCCCTTCTGAAAAAAATGTTGCAGGATTACTATTGCATGAAAATTTGCACACCTTAGATGGACTTGTTTAGCTTCTTGCGCTATATAGCGATGCTATTGAAAGCAACAAAGGCTGGCTGGCTGCTTTCGGCACACAATTGCTGCAGCATAAATGGCGTATAATATTTCTCTGATGAAATAACTTTGCAGGATTAGTATCGCAGCAAACTTTTCCTACCTCAGATGGACTTCTTACATTGCCTGAGCATGAACAATATAGAGATGTTATTGATAGCCAACCAAATCTGGCCGCATGGATTTGACACACAACTGTGCAGTATAAATGACATCTAATATTTCCCTGCTCATAACAATTTGCAGGTTTAAGAGCAAAAAGAATATTATTTGCCCTGAAAAGGGTGAGAAGGGGTTTTGGTATAAGTTACAGAGAAAAGTGCATGCAATTAACCCTATCTTTCCTACACTATCCCTTCTTCACAATCTCTCCCTAAGCGCTGGTAACAGCAGTATGAATATTGATTATAATTAGCCTTAACAAGGGCTGTTGTTACAGTTGAAAGAAATATTAAACGTGTCTAATCCCTGCCTACATGAAGCTTAAACTCTGTCCCTAGCTCAGCAGCGAAGCACATTTCCCTGCTCTGCCTGTGTCCGTTAGTACAGTGTGCCGAGCATGGCATCACAGGTTTTATATAGACCCAATGACTAGTGTTGAGCGATACCGTCCGATACTTGAAAGTATCGGTATCGGAAAGTATCGGCCGATACCGGCAAAGTATCGGATCTGATCCGATACCGATACCCGATACCAATACAAGTCAATGGGACTCAAGTATCGGAAGGTATCCCTGATGGTTCCCAGGGTCTGAAGGAGAGGAAACTCTCCTTCAGGCCCTGGGATCCATATTAATGTGTAAAATAAAGAATTAAAATAAAAAATATTGATATACTCACCTCTCCGACGCAGCCTGGACCTTACCGCTGTGAACCGGCAGCCTTCTTTGCTTAAAATGAGCGCGTTCAGCACCTTCCATGACGTCAAGGCTTCTGATTGGTCGCGTGCCACTCATGTGACCGCCACGCAACAAATCAGAAGCCCTGACGTTATCCCTCAGGTCCTAAATTCCTAGAAGGGATTTTAGGACCTGAGGGATGACGTCGTGGCTTGTGATTGGTCGCGTGGCGGTCACATGAGCAGCACGTGACCAATCAGAAGCCGTGACGTCATGGAAGGTGCTGAACGCGCTCATTTTAAACAAAGAAGGCTGCCGGTTACCAGTGGTGATGTCCAGGGGCCTCCGGACAGGTGAGTATATCAATATTTTTTATTTTAATTCTTTATTTTACACATTCATATGGATCCCAGGGCCTGAAGGAGAGTTTCCTCTCCTTCAGACCCTGGGAACCATACACTGGAAACTTCCGATTCCGATTTCCGATACCACAAAAGTATCGGATCTCGGTATCGGAATTCCGATACCGCAAGTATTGGCCGATACCCGATACTTGAGGTATCGGAATGCTCAACACTACCAATGACTCTATGCGGCTAGCCAATCCCACTAATGCCACAACTAATACAGCTACAGCATTACAGTGACTGTCAGGCAATCCCCGCATGCTTATTGGCTGTCCAAACATGCACGTCGGGGGACTCAAGCTTGCGAGCGAGCATTCAAAAATACTCACCAAATAATGAGCATCTCGAGCACACTGATGCTTGATCAAGTGAAGAGCAGTAATAATATTTTTTATTGTACATCTGCTTCAAAAGTGGAAAGTGAAGTAGTGATGGGCGAGCGTGCTGGGCACTCAATCAAGCAACCTGGGGCTCTAGAAACGTTGTACTTAATTGTGTATCTGGGTACTCCCTACTTCCCTACTCCGCATGTTTCATGTTCATACCATAGCCATGTTTGATACAGGCATTATTATGATTGGCTTGTTGCATCCTGTCTTTGGGTATAAATAAGATGTGAGCCTCCCCACACGGTAACGCAATGCTCCCCACATTGTTCCCAGAAACAGAGTAGGGAGAGTCACAGAAGAAGGGAAAGTGAGCATTGTAAGACTTGCTGAAGAAACCTAAAATCAACAGTCCTTATCAGGTCTCCATCTATTACATTCAATACCACTGTGAAATGTGCTATATACTGCTTGGATAATGCATTACAGGCGTTGCTGAAAAATAATCCTTATAAGGGTTATATCTATTGTTTTCAATACCACTGTGAACTGCAATATGAAGTGTAGGGATAGCTGGTGACGAAAGAATAGTACAGAACTGGCATTGCTCAAGAAAAAAAAAATCATTATCAGAGCTCCATCTATTGTACTCAATCCATCTATGAGCCGTACTATTTAGTGTAAGCATAGCTGATAGAGAAGAGATAGTGCATTACAACTGTTACTGAAGAATAAAAAAAACCTTATCACAGTCGAAACGTTGCCACACCATATGGGCTAATAAACTCCGCCTCTTTCACATCATTTATTGAAGTGCTGCCTCCTTTTTTCTTATATATATATATATATATATATATATTAGGTGTTGAGTTCCCACCACTGCACAGGGGGAATCACGAACCATGTCTGCTGTGGTCTCCCATTCTCCTCAGGCCACAGTGGAGCCTGATCAGCGGAGACGTTGGTCCCAGTGTCTGGCTCAGGCTGATACTGGACGACTGGCTACTACTGCCCTTCCAGGCTCTGTCATTGTAGCCAGCAATGTTCAGCAGCGAGCAGGTCCTGCTTTTCCCATACTGAGCATGCCCATGGGACGACCTTCCATTGGAGGTCTGGGGTAACATGCTCAGGTCCTGTAGCAGCTCCTATTGGACCACCAGGAAGGTACTTGTCTGCTACAGCTATAAAAGGTTTGCATGGCCGCACGGCCATGTGCTACAATCAACCTATCTTTTGAGCCTTGCTACTGTGTGGTCATGTTTGCATGAGGTCAGGGTTGGCTGAAATAAGCCCCTAAAATACCGGCACCTCCGGTGAGGGGTTGTTTGTGTGCTATGCTGACTGCATGACCACAGTTTTGCTCTGTTTGGTAGCTGTGTTCCTCTGTTAGGTTAACAGGGCACATCGTTTCCCTATCCTAGCGATTCTGTAAAATAACAGAGTTCGCTAATACCGCCATATAGCACCGCCAATTACTAGCAGCAGGTTCCTCTCCAGCCTAGTGGACCCCGGGTTGCAAACGCACCTATTATTACATATATTTATACTCGTTGCGTTCCGCCAACCCTAACATAATACTAGCGCCAGGGTCTGGCTAGTAAATGGCAGACGATCAGCCTCTACTGCAGAACATCCAGGAGCTGGAGGGTAGATTGGCAGCTCTTGAGTGCACAACCTCAGCCGTGGATGTCACCGCAGTCGCTGTTCAGGCTGCTAGTGTTGCTGCAGCCAGTTTGTCCACTGCCACCCCTGTTCCGACTCTATCTCACCTCCCGCTGCCAGAAACATTTTCTGCTGATAGCAAATCTTGTAGGGGTTTCATGAGCCAGTGCTCTATACACCTTGAGCTCCTGGCTGCACGTTTCCCCACAGAGAGGGCAAAGGTGGGGTTCATTTTGTCTCTCATGTCAGACAGGGCGTTGGAGTGGGCTACGCCGCTGTGGGAGCGTGGCGATCATGTGGTGCAGTGTGCTCTGCTGTTCCTGAGTACTCTGAAACAGGTATTTTTGGGACCTCGAGTCACCCATGATACGGCACTCCAACTGTTGGCATTGACTCAGGGCACGTCCTTGGTCAGCCATGTTGCCGTCCACTTCCGCACCTTAGCATCTGAGCTGGAGTGGTCAGATAAAGCCCTCATCCCTATATTTTGGAGGGGGCTGGCTGACCATGTGAAGGATGCTTTGGCCACTATGGAGATTCCCGCCACACTGGAGGAGCTAATAGCTGTGTCCACTCGTATTGACCTCCATTTTAACGAGCCGAGGTTAGAGCGAGCCCAGTGTAGGCAGAGGTTTCTGCTGGCTTCCACCTTCGCCAAACCTTTGGAATCTCTGGTCCCTCGTCCCGTGCACTCAAGGTCTGTCATGTTTGCCAGCAGTCAGGACATCTTGCCACCAGATGTTCCCAGCGGTCGGGGAAACGTCAGCATCTAGTGGTAGTAGTTGGAGGTACACTAGACATGGCGACGTTTGCCTCCAAATTGTCCTTTAAGGGGACAATTACAATTGGCTCATCCACTCAATCGGTTGAGCTCTGCGTGGATTCTGGAGCGGAGGGAAATTTTATGTCTTCTGCCTTAGCCCAACTTCACACCATACCCCTGGTGATGCTTGCTCAACCAGTAACCGTACGAGTGGTGAATGGGTCGACACTGCCCTTACAGATAACACACCAGACCATCCCTTTTACTTTGTCCATGTTGCCATCTCATCAGGAGATTATGTTTCTGCTCGTCATTCCTGAAGGAATTGATGAGGTCCTGTTAGGGATACCTTGGCTATGGTACCACTCTCCTCAAATTGAGTGGTCCACAGGCAGAATTTTGGGATGGGGTGAATCTTGTGGGGGTAGATGTCAGAGGGTATGTGTTCAGGTTGCTACTACTGAGGTACCGCAGATCTATCCTCTCTCCCTAAGCAATATTGGCCTTAAGCGGACATGTTCACCAAAAGGGCTGCCGAGACCCTTCCGCCTCACTGCCCCTATGACTGTCCTGTTGACCTCTTGCCTGGTGCTGAGCCTCCCCAGGGATGAGTCTATCCGTTATCTCTCCCGGAGACAGAGTCAATGTCACAGTACATCCAGGAAAATCTGGCAAGAGGATTTATTAGGAAGTCAGTGTCACCTGCTGTGGCAGGGTTCTTCTTCGTGCAGAAGAAGAACGGGGAACTACATCCGTGCATAGACTACAGGGGTCTTAACGCCATCACCGTTAAGAATAAGTATCCTCTGCCCTTGATATCTGAGCTCTTTGATAGGCTTTCGAGGAGCAAGGGTATTTGCTAAACTAGATCTGCGGGGTGCTTTCAACCTGATTCGCATCCGTGAGGGGGACGAATTGAAGACGGCTTTTAACACCACGGATGGGCACTATGAATACGTAGTGATGCACTTTGGGCTCTGTAATGCCCCAGCCATTTTCCAAGACTTTGTTAATGATATCTTCCGGGATATTCTCACTACCTTGGTCATAGACTATCTGGATGATATTCTCATCTACTCTCCAGATATTGACTCCCACTGGAGAGATGTTTGCAGAGTCTTTGACCTCTTACGGGCGAATTCCCTCTATGCTAAGTTAGAGAAAAGTGTGTTTGAGCAGGAGTCCTTACCTTTCTTGGGCTATATCATCTCCGCCCAGGGATTGGCTATGGATCCTGCCAAATTACAAGCTGTGATGGACTGGCAAGAACCCCATTCTTTTAAAGTGGCACATCACTTTATGGGGTTCATTAACTATTACCGCTAGGGTTGAGCGACTTTCATTTTTTTAAGATCGAGTAGGGTTTTGGGAAACCCGATTTTGTCCAGAGTCGAGTCGAGTGCAGTCGGCCGATTATCGCTAAAAGTCGGGGATCGACCGAAACACGAAACCCAATGCAAGTCAATGGGGAAGCATAGTCGGCAGTGAGTGGAGGCCAGGAAAACACCTACAGTGCCCATTTTAATGCCAAAAACATCCATTCTTGTTTCTGAAGCTTGCCAATCTTAATTAACTGTATAATAAAAGTTGGGCATAGGGAATTGGGGGAAAGTTGTGGGGGGAGTAGGGCTGGCTCAAGTTTTTCGTGGGCCCAGGAAATGCGGACTACGTCACGGCGGTGTTGCAGGGAAAGGTAAGTATTTAAAAGTTGCAAGTGCTGTGATCCTGAGCAAGCAGGGGGGGGGCCCACTCGTTCGCATTGCCACTGGCACAGGGCCCCTCAAAGTACGGCGGTGTGTTTGCATGGCGGGGGCGCCTCCCACCAGCAGCGACACTTTTGCGTACTCTGAGGGGCCCTGTGCCAGTGACGTCGCCAACGAGTATGCCCCCCCACCTGATGAAGGAACCTGCACTTTCATCTGCACCTTCCTCTTTGTCCCTGTGTAAGGTGGTATAACATGCGGGAAGGGGAACCTTACTTTCAGCAGGGACAGATTCTGGCTGTGTAGAGTACAAGGGGAATGTAGTGGTCTAGGTCAATGTACCAGCAGACTCATTTAGCAGTGGCTGGGCAATGGGCAGGATGAGGAGGAAACAGATATAGGGCCAAAGAATAAAGTAGGCTACATGCAGTTCAAAATTGGTAACAGGACTAAACAGGCGGCATTGCTTTGTTCAGTGGAGTAGCAAACCCAAGAGCAGCAGACACTGTTTCAAGGGCCTAACCACACTAGTAGGCCAAATGCAGTTTAATATCTGATAGTATAGGGCGAAAGCCAGAATGTGGAAGCTCAGCTTTGTTCAGTTGAGGACAACACCAGGGAGGGGCAGACACCTTTAGTAGGCCGGAAAAGCCTATTGCATTTTTTAAAATGGTAATTTGGAGCAGAAGGTTGAAGCTCAGCTTTATTTAGTTGAGGGCAACACCAGGCAGGGGCACACAGACAGACACCTTTAGTAGGCCGGAAAAGCCTATTGCATTTTTCAAAATGGTAATTTGGAGCAGAAGGTTGAAGCTCAGCTTTATTTAGTTGAGGGCAACACCAGGGAGGGGCAGAAGCCGTTAGTAGGCCCTAACCACCATTTTTTTTTTTTAAAACCACTTAATGAGAGCCGGAAGGTTGAAGCTCAGCTTTATTTAGTTGAGGACAACACCAGGGAGGGGCAGAAGCCGTTAGTAGGCCCTAACCACCATTTTTTTTTTTAAAACCACATAATGAGAGCCGGAAGGTTGAAGCTCAGCTTTATTTAGTTGAGGACAACACCAGGGAGGGGCAGAAGCCGTTAGTAGGCCCTAACCACCATTTTTTTTTTTAAAACCACATAATGAGAGCCGGAAGGTTGAAGCTCAGCTTTATTTAGTTGAGGACAACACCAGGGAGGGGCACACAGACAGACACCTTTAGTAGGCCTGAAAAGCCTATTGCATTTTTCAAAATGGTAATTTGGAGCAGAAGGTTGAAGCTCAGCTTTATTTAGTTGAGGGCAACACCAGGGAGGGGCAGAAGCCGTTAGTAGGCCCTAACCACCATTTTTTTTTTTAAAACCACATAATGAGAGCCGGAAGGTTGAAGCTCAGCTTTATTTAGTTGAGGACAACACCAGGGAGGGGCAGAAGCCGTTAGTAGGCCCTAACCACCATTTTTTTTTTTAAAACCACATAATGAGAGCCGGAAGGTTGAAACTCAGCTTTATTTAGTTGAGGACAACACCAGGGAGGGGCACACAGACAGACACCTTTAGTAGGCCTGAAAAGCCTATTGCATTTTTCAAAATGGTAATTTGGAGCAGAAGGTTGAAGCTCAGCTTTATTTAGTTGAGGGCAACACCAGGGAGGGGCAGAAGCCGTTAGTAGGCCCTAACCACCATTTTTTTTTTTAAAACCACATAATGAGAGCCGGAAGGTTGAAGCTCAGCTTTATTTAGTTGAGGACAACACCAGGGAGGGGCACACAGACAGACACCTTTAGTAGGCCTGAAAAGCCTATTGCATTTTTCAAAATGGTAATTTGGAGCAGAAGGTTGAAGCTCAGCTTTATTTAGTTGAGGGCAACACCAGGGAGGGGCAGAAGCCGTTAGTAGGCCCTAACCACCATTTTTTTTTTTAAAACCACATAATGAGAGCCGGAAGGTTGAAGCTCAGCTTTATTTAGTTGAGGACAACACCAGGGAGGGGCAGAAGCCGTTAGTAGGCCCTAACCACCATTTTTTTTTTTAAAACCACATAATGAGAGCCGGAAGGTTGAAGCTCAGCTTTATTTAGTTGAGGACAACACCAGGGAGGGGCACACAGACAGACACCTTTAGTAGGCCTGAAAAGCCTATTGCATTTTTCAAAATGGTAATTTGGAGCAGAAGGTTGAAGCTCAGCTTTATTTAGTTGAGGGCAACACCAGGGAGGGGCAGAAGCCGTTAGTAGGCCCTAACCACCATTTTTTTTTTTAAAACCACATAATGAGAGCCGGAAGGTTGAAGCTCAGCTTTATTTAGTTGAGGACAACACCAGGGAGGGGCACACAGACAGACACCTTTAGTAGGCCTGAAAAGCCTATTGCATTTTTCAAAATGGTAATTTGGAGCAGAAGGTTGAAGCTCAGCTTTATTTAGTTGAGGGCAACACCAGGGAGGGGCAGAAGCCGTTAGTAGGCCCTAACCACCATTTTTTTTTTAAAACCACATAATGAGAGCCGGAAGGTTGAAGCTCAGCTTTATTTAGTTGAGGACAACACCAGGGAGGGGCACACAGACAGACACCTTTAGTAGGCCTGAAAAGCCTATTGCATTTTTCAAAATGGTAATTTGGAGCAGAAGGTTGAAGCTCAGCTTTATTTAGTTGAGGGCAACACCAGGGAGGGGCAGAAGCCGTTAGTAGGCCCTAACCACCATTTTTTTTTTTAAAACCACATAATGAGAGCCGGAAGGTTGAAGCTCAGCTTTATTTAGTTGAGGACAACACCAGGGAGGGGCAGAAGCCGTTAGTAGGCCCTAACCACCATTTTTTTTTTTAAAACCACATAATGAGAGCCGGAAGGTTGAAGCTCAGCTTTATTTAGTTGAGGACAACACCAGGGAGGGGCACACAGACAGACACCTTTTGTAGGCCTGAAAAGCCTATTGCATTTTTCAAAATGGTAATTTGGAGCAGAAGGTTGAAGCTCAGCTTTATTTAGTTGAGGGCAACACCAGGGAGGGGCAGAAGCCGTTAGTAGGCCCTAACCACCATTTTTTTTTTTAAAACCACATAATGAGAGCCGGAAGGTTGAAGCTCAGCTTTATTTAGTTGAGGACAACACCAGGGAGGGGCAGAAGCCGTTAGTAGGCCCTAACCACCATTTTTTTTTTTAAAACCACATAATGAGAGCCGGAAGGTTGAAGCTCAGCTTTATTTAGTTGAGGACAACACCAGGGAGGGGCACACAGACAGACACCTTTAGTAGGCCTGAAAAGCCTATTGCATTTTTCAAAATGGTAATTTGGAGCAGAAGGTTGAAGCTCAGCTTTATTTAGTTGAGGGCAACACCAGGGAGGGGCAGAAGCCGTTAGTAGGCCCTAACCACCATTTTTTTTTTTAAAACCACATAATGAGAGCCGGAAGGTTGAAGCTCAGCTTTATTTAGTTGAGGACAACACCAGGGAGGGGCACACAGACAGACACCTTTAGTAGGCCTGAAAAGCCTATTGCATTTTTCAAAATGGTAATTTGGAGCAGAAGGTTGAAGCTCAGCTTTATTTAGTTGAGGGCAACACCAGGGAGGGGCAGAAGCCGTTAGTAGGCCCTAACCACCATTTTTTTTTTTAAAACCACATAATGAGAGCCGGAAGGTTGAAGCTCAGCTTTATTTAGTTGAGGACAACACCAGGGAGGGGCACACAGACAGACACCTTTAGTAGGCCTGAAAAGCCTATTGCATTTTTCAAAATGGTAATTTGGAGCAGAAGGTTGAAGCTCAGCTTTATTTAGTTGAGGGCAACACCAGGGAGGGGCAGAAGCCGTTAGTAGGCCCTAACCACCATTTTTTTTTTTAAAACCACATAATGAGAGCCGGAAGGTTGAAGCTCAGCTTTATTTAGTTGAGGACAACACCAGGGAGGGGCAGAAGCCGTTAGTAGGCCCTAACCACCATTTTTTTTTTTAAAACCACATAATGAGAGCCGGAAGGTTGAAGCTCAGCTTTATTTAGTTGAGGACAACACCAGGGAGGGGCAGAAGCCGTTAGTAGGCCCTAACCACCATTTTTTTTTTTAAAACCACATAATGAGAGCCGGAAGGTTGAAGCTCAGCTTTATTTAGTTGAGGACAACACCAGGGAGGGGCACACAGACAGACACCTTTTGTAGGCCTGAAAAGCCTATTGCATTTTTCAAAATGGTAATTTGGAGCAGAAGGTTGAAGCTCAGCTTTATTTAGTTGAGGGCAACACCAGGGAGGGGCAGAAGCCGTTAGTAGGCCCTAACCACCATTTTTTTTTTTAAAACCACATAATGAGAGCCGGAAGGTTGAAGCTCAGCTTTATTTAGTTGAGGACAACACCAGGGAGGGGCAGAAGCCGTTAGTAGGCCCTAACCACCATTTTTTTTTTTAAAACCACATAATGAGAGCCGGAAGGTTGAAGCTCAGCTTTATTTAGTTGAGGACAACACCAGGGAGGGGCACACAGACAGACACCTTTAGTAGGCCGGAAAAGCCTATTGCATTTTTCAAAATGGTAATTTGGAGCAGAAGGTTGAAGCTCAGCTTTATTTAGTTGAGGGCAACACCAGGGAGGGGCAGAAGCCGTTAGTAGGCCCTAACCACCATTTTTTTTTTTTTAAACCACTTAATGAGAGCCGGAAGGTTGAAGCTCAGCTTTATTTAGTTGAGGACAACACCAGGCAGGGGCACACAGACAGACACCTTTAGTAGGCCTGAAAAGCCTATTGCATTTTTCAAAATGGTAATTTGGAGCAGAAGGTTGAAGCTCAGCTTTATTTAGTTGAGGGCAACACCAGGGAGGGGCAGAAGCCGTTAGTAGGCCCTAACCAAAGTTGAAGGCCAAATGCAGTTTAATTTCTGATACTATAGGCCGAAAGCCAGAAGGTGGAAGTTCCGATTTAGACAGTGGAGGACAATTTGAATTAGGGACTGCAGACAGACTTAGTAGGCTGTCCCCTGTGGACCATGCATCCACCACATTAACCCATTGCGCCGTAATGGACACGTAATCTTCCGTGGCCATGCCTACAGGTCCATGCGTCTGTTGTCAGGTGCACCTTTGTACTCACAGATTGCCAGAGTGCATGGACAATGCGGTCTTCTACATGCTGGTGGAGGGTTGGGATGGCTTTTCTCGCAAAAGAAGTGTCGACTGGTTAGCTTGTAGCGTGGTACAGCGTAGTCCATCATGGCCTTATTAATAGTAAATAAAATATATAACTAGGCTCTATGAACTTTTAAATAGGTTCCAGGGGTACACGGGCAGCATTGGTGTGGTCAGTGGAGGAGTATTGCAAGTAGGGGCTGCAGACAGGCTATCAAAGGCCTAAAATAACAAACAGTAGGCAGTCATGGCAGTTTTACATCGGTTACATGGATACACAGGCAGGCACTCCAGGCAGCATTGTGGTCAGTGGAGGAGTATTGCAAGTAGGGGCCGCAGACAGGCTATCAAAGGCCTAAAATAACAAACAATAGGCTCATGGCAGTTTCACAGCGGTTACATGGATACACGGGCAGGCAGCTTGGTGGTCAGTGGAGGAGTATTTAAAGTAGGGACCGCAGACAGGCTTCAAAGGCCTAACATAAGAAAATGGGCTGGCTGTAGGCACTTTATAATTGGTTCCAGGGGTACACGGGCAGCAGTGGTCTGGTCAGTGGAGGAGTATTTAAAGTAGGGACCGCAGACAGGCTTCAAAGGCCTAACATAAGAAAATGGGCTGGCTGTAGGCACTTTATAATTGGTTCCAGGGGTACACGGGCAGCAGTGGTCTGGTCAGTGGAGGAGTATTTAAAGTAGGGACCGCAGACAGGCTATCAAAGGCCTAACATAACAAACAATAGGCTCATGGCAGTTTCACAGCGGTTACATGGATACACGGGCAGGCAGCTTGGTGGTCAGTGGAGGAGTATTTAAAGTAGGGACCGCAGACAGGCTATCAAAGGCCTAAAATAACAAACAATAGGCTCATGGCAGTTTTACAGCGGTTACATGGATACACGGGCAGGCAGCTTGGTGGTCAGTGGAGGAGTATTGCAAGTAGGGGCCGCAGACAGGCTATCAAAGGCCTAAAATAACAAACAATAGGCTCATGGCAGTTTTACAGCGGTTACATGGATACACGGGCAGGCAGCTTGGTGGTCAGTGGAGGAGTATTTAAAGTAGGGACCGCAGACAGGCTATCAAAGGCCTAAAATAACAAACAATAGGCTCATGGCAGTTTTACAGCGGTTACATGGATACACGGGCAGGCAGCTTGGTGGTCAGTGGAGGAGTATTGCAAGTAGGGGCCGCAGACAGGCTATCAAAGGCCTAAAATAACAAACAATAGGCTCATGGCAGTTTTACAGCGGTTACATGGATACACGGGCAGGCAGCTTGGTGGTCAGTGGAGGAGTATTTAAAGTAGGGACCGCAGACAGGCTATCAAAGGCCTAAAATAACAAACAATAGGCTCATGGCAGTTTTACAGCGGTTACATGGATACACAGGCAGCTTGGTGGTGAGTGGAGGAGTAGTGCAAGGAGTGTCTGTCCCAGTACTCCCAAAATATAAATAGATGTTAATGTCTCGCAAAACAACCAAAACAAAAAAAAAAGGTGGCATACTTAGGTACAGGGGTGGGCTCATCTACTGAGTTTCTGACATAGTAATTTGGCAGTAACTATTTAATGGTGCCAATATAGGACACAGACACAGACTACTTTAAGTTGCATCATAGATGTCTACAAATTTGTATTGTCAGTGCCAGACATTGAATGATGTCAGCGAATAGACTAAAGATTGGTGGAGCTGTGCGACATAATTTTGCACGTGGTAGAGCACATTTTGAGCTGGGGTAGGGGGGAACTCTCTTGAGGCCGGCGGGACCGCCCCAGGGCCCCTCATGTTACAACGGTGTGTCTGACGTTGGGTGCGCACCACCACCGCCAGAGACACTACATTGTACTATGAAGGACCCAGTAGCAATGCCGTCAACCAAAAGCGAGCACACCCACCTCTTCAGACAAACAGCAGTCTCACGGGTGCTTGCGCCAAGTCGCGATACCACGGCCCCGTGTGGGGAGTTTTGCCATTTAGGGAGGTGTAAACATGTCGTATGCTGTACAATCAGCTGCAGCAAATTAGACATTAGAAAAGTAATTCACAGGCAAGAGCTTTTCATAGGAAAGCTAGGTGTCGGCCGGGCAAGGTGGGGCAAAAGATTTCGAAATCCAGTTGTGGTTCATTTTAATGAATGTTAGATCGTCAACATTTTGGGTAGCCAGACGAGTCCTTTTTTCGGTTAATATTGAACCTGCAGCACTGAATACTCTTTCTGATAGGACACTTGCTGCCGGGCAAGCAAGCTCCTGCAATGCATATTCTGCCAATTCTGGCCAGGTGTCTAATTTGGAGGCCCAGTAATCAAATGGGAATGACGGTTGAGGGAGAACATCGATAAGGGATGAAAAATAGTTAGTAACCATACTGGACAAATGTTGTCTCCTGTCACTTTCAATTGATGCAGCAGTACCTGTCCTGTCTGCGGTCATAGCAAAATCACTCCACAACCTGGTCAGAAAACCCCTCTGTCCAACGCCACTTCTGATGTGTGCACCCCTAACACTCCTAGTCTGCTGCCCCCTGGAGCTCGTGTGAGAACGATCACGTGCGCTGTGTGCTGGGAATGCCTGAAGCAAACGGTCAGCAAGAGTTGATTGTTTGGTTGCTAATATTAGTTCCAAGTTCTCATGTGGCATAATATTTTGCAATTTGCCTTTATAGCGTGGATCAAGGAGGCAGGCCAACCAGTAATCGTCATCGTTCATCATTTTCGTAATGCGTGTGTCCCTTTTTAGGATACGTAAGGCATAATCCGCCATGTGGGCCAAAGTTCCAGTTGTCAAATCTCCGGTTGTGATTGGTTGAGGGGCAGTTGCAGGCAAATCTACGTCACTTGTGTCCCTCAAAAAACCAGAACCCGGCCGTGACACGCAACCAAATTCCTGTGCCCCCGGGAAAGGTTCGGCATTAAAAATATACTCATCCCCATCATCCTCCTCGTCCTCCACCTCCTCTTCGCCCGCTACCTCGTCCTGTACACTGCCCTGACCAGACAATGGCTGACTGTCATCAAGGCTTTCCTCTTCCTCTGGTGCAGACGCCTGCTCCTTTATGTGCGTCAAACTTTGCATCTGCAGACGCATTAGGGGGATGCTCATGCTTATTACGGCGTTGTCTGCACTAACCAGCCGTGTGCATTCCTCAAAGCACTGAAGGACTTGACACATGTCTTGTATCTTAGACCACTGCACACCTGACAACTCCATGTCTGCCATCCTACTGCCTGCCCGTGTATCCTCCCACAAATAAATAACAGCACGCCTCTGTTCGCACAGTCTCTGAAGCATGTGCAGTGTTGAGTTCCACCTTGTTGCAACGTCTATGATTAGGCGATGCTGGGGAAGGTTCAAAGACCGCTGATAGGTCTGCATACGGCTGGCGTGTACAGGCGAACGTCGGATATGTGAGCAAAGTGCACGCACTTTGAGGAGCAGGTCGGAGAACCCAGGATAAGTTTTCAATAAGCACTGCACCACCAGGTTTAAGGTGTGAGCCAGGCAAGGAATGTGTTTCAGTTGGGAAAGGGAGATGGCAGCCATGAAATTCCTTCCGTTATCACTCACTACCTTGCCTGCCTCAAGATCTACTGTGCCCAGCCACGACTGCGTTTCTTGTTGCAAGAACTCGGACAGAACTTCCGCGGTGTGTCTATTGTCGCCCAAGCACTTCATAGCCAATACAGCCTGCTGACGCTTGGCAGTAGCTGGCCCATAATGGGACAACTGGTGTGCAACAGTGTCATCTGCCGATGGAGTGGTTGGCAGACTGCGTTCTGTGGAAGAGCTGTAGCTTCTGCAGGAGGACGAGGAGGAGGAGGAGGAGGGGGTGCGAACGCCTACAGCCAACTGTTTCCTAGACCGTGGGCTAGGCACAACTGTCCCTAAATTGATGTCGCCTGTGGACCCTGCATCCACCACATTCACCCAGTGTGCCGTGATGGACACATAACGTCCCTGGCCATGCCTACTGGTCCATGCATCTGTAGTCAGGTGCACCTTTGTACTCACAGATTGCCTGAGTGCATGGACGATGCGCTGTTTAACATGCTGGTGCAGGGCTGGGATGGCTTTTCTGGAAAAAAAGTGTCGACTGGGTAGCTCGTATCGTGGTTCAGCGTACTCCATCAGGGCTTTGAAAGCTTCGCTTTCAACTAACCGGTAGGGCATCATCTCTAACGAGATTAGTCTAGCTATGTGGGCGTTAAAACCCTGTGTACGCGGATGCGAGGATAAGTACTTCCTTTTTCTAACCAGAGTCTCATGTAGGGTGAGCTGGACTGGAGAGCTGGAGATCGTGGAACTTTCGGGTGTGCCGGTGTACATGGCAGACTGAGAGACGGTTGGAGACGGTATTGTTTCCGCCGGTGCCCTAGATGCAATATTTCCTCCTACAAAACTGGTGATTCCCTGACCCTGACTGCTTTTGGCTGGCAAAGAAACCTGCACAGATACTGCCGGTGGTGCGGAAAATGGTGGCCTTACAGTGACGGAAGGGATGTTGCGTTGCTGACTAGCTTCATTGGCCGAGGGTGCTACAACCTTGAGGGACGTTTGGTAGTTAGTCCAGGCTTGAAAATGCATGGTGGTTAAGTGTCTATGCATGCAACTAGTATTTAGACTTTTCAGATTCTGACCTCTGCTTAAGCTAGTTGAACATTTTTGACAGATGACTTTGCGCTGATCAGTTGGATGTTGTTTAAAAAAATGCCAGACTGCACTCTTCCTAGACTCGGATCCCTTTTCAGGGATTGCAGACTGAGCTTTAACCGGATGGCAACGCTGTGCTCCAACAGGTTTTGGCTTTGACACGCGTTTTGGTCCAGGTACGGGCCCGGCAGATGGAACCTGTTGCGATGTTGATGCCTGCTGCGTCCCCTCCTCCACCTCCGCTTCTGAACTACTGCCGCCTGCACCCTGTTCCCCCAATGGCTGCCAATCGGGGTCAATAACTGGGTCATCTATTACCTCCTCTTCGAGCTCGTGTGCAACTTCGTCTGTGTCACTGTGTCGGTCGGTGGTATAGCGTTCGTGGCGGGGCAACATAGTCTCATCAGGGTCTGATTGTGGATCTGTACCCTGAGAGGGCAATGTGGTGGTCTGAGTCAAAGGAGCAGCATAGTACTCTGGCTGTGGCTGTGCATCAGTGCACTCCATGTCAGAATATACTTGTAATGGGCATGGCCTGTTAAATGTTTCACTTTCTAAGCCAGGGACGGTATGTGTAAAGAGCTCCATGGAGTGACCCGTTGTGTCGCCTGCTGCATCCTTCTCTCTTGTTGTAGTTTTTGCTGAGGAGGACAAGGAAGCGACTTGTCCCTGACCGTGAACATCCACAAGCGACGCGCTGCTTTTACATTTACCAGTTTCGGAAGAGGAGGCAAAAGAGCTAGAGGCTGAGTCTGCAATGTAAGCCAAAACTTGCTGTTGCTGCTCCGCCTTTAAAAGCGGTTTTCCTACTCCCAGAAAAGAGAGCGTTCGAGGCCTTGTGTAGCCTGACGACGAAACTGGCTCCACAGCTCCAGACTTAGGTGGAATATTTTTATCCCCACGACCACCTGATGCTCCACTACCACTACCATCATTACCAGCTGACAATGAACGCCCACGACGACCTCTTGCACCAGACTTCCTCATTGTTTTAAAATCTTAACCAAAGTAACTTTATTTGTTGCTGTCAAACAACTTACACGGTGAGCTATAACTTCAGTATGATTTCAATATCCCTTAACAGGTTGGTGAGACCACAAGGAAAATCAGGCACAATGTTACACACTCTGTTTTCTGTGGCACAAAATCACAGAGATGACACACACGCAGGACTGTCACTCAAGCACTAATGTCAATATTAATCTCCCACCTAATTTATTTTTTTTTTTTTTTCAGGGAGACTTTAGAAACCAAATAATATTAAAAAAAAAAAAAAAAAAAAAAAATAGGCTTGCTATAGCCCACTGAATGAGAGATAGCACACACAGCAGTGGCACACAAGCCCTGACTGAGGCCAATATTTTTCTCCCACTGATTGATGTAGTGTTTTTGTGTTGAGGTAGAATTTAGAACACAAATCACGGAAAAAATAAATAGGCTTTCTATGGCCCACTGAATGAAAGGGAGAGAGGTGGCACACCCAGGAGTCAAGACTGGCACACAAGCTGAAAGGGCAATATTACTCTCCCACTGTTTTTTTATGTATTTTTTGTTTTTTCAGGGAGACTTTAGAAACCCAATAATATTTTAAAAAAAAAATAAATAGGCTTTCTATGGCCCACTGAATGAGAGGGAGAGAGGTGGCACACCCAGGAGTCAAGACTGGCACACAAGCTGAAAGGGCAATATTACTCTCCCACTGTTTTTTTAGGTTTTTTTTTTTTTTTCAGGGAGACTTTAGAAACCAAATAATATTAAAAAAAAAAAAAAAAAAAAAAATAGGCTTGCTATAGCCCACTGAATGAGAGATAGCACACACAGCAGTGGCACACAAGCCCTGACTGAGGCCAATATTTTTCTCCCACTGATTGATGTAGTGTTTTTGTGTTGAGGTAGAATTTAGAACACAAATCACGGAAAAAATAAATAGGCTTTCTATGGCCCACTGAATGAAAGGGAGAGAGGTGGCACACCCAGGAGTCAAGACTGGCACACAAGCTGAAAGGGCAATATTACTCTCCCACTGTTTTTTTAGGTTTTTTTTTTTTTTTCAGGGAGACTTTAGAAACCAAATAATATTAAAAAAAAAAAAAAAAAAAAAAAAAATAGGCTTGCTATAGCCCACTGAATGAGAGATAGCACACACAGCAGTGGCACACAAGCCCTGACTGAGGCCAATATTTTTCTCCCACTGATTGATGTAGTGTTTTTGTGTTGAGGTAGAATTTAGAACACAAATCACGGAAAAAATAAATAGGCTTTCTATGGCCCACTGAATGAAAGGGAGAGAGGTGGCACACCCAGGAGTCAAGACTGGCACACAAGCTGAAAGGGCAATATTACTCTCCCACTGTTTTTTTATGTATTTTTTGTTTTTTCAGGGAGACTTTAGAAACCCAATAATATTTAAAAAAAAAATAAATAGGCTTTCTATGGCCCACTGAATGAGAGGGAGAGAGGTGGCACACCCAGGAGTCAAGACTGGCACACAAGCTGAAAGGGCAATATTATTCTCCCACTGTTTTTTTAGGTTTTTTTTTTTTTTTTCAGGGAGAATTAGAAACCAAATAATATTAAAAAAAAAAAATAAATAGGCTTTCTATGGCCCACTGAATGAGAGGGAGAGAGGTGGCACACCCAGGAGTCAAGACTGGCACACAAGCTGAAAGGGCAATATTACTCTCCCACTGTTTTTTTAGGTTTTTTTTTTTTTTTCAGGGAGACTTTAGAAACCAAATAATATTAAAAAAAAAAAAAAAAAAAAAAAATAGGCTTGCTATAGCCCACTGAATGAGAGATAGCACACACAGCAGTGGCACACAAGCCCTGACTGAGGCCAATATTTTTCTCCCACTGATTGATGTAGTGTTTTTGTGTTGAGGTAGAATTTAGAACACAAATCACGGAAAAAATAAATAGGCTTTCTATGGCCCACTGAATGAAAGGGAGAGAGGTGGCACACCCAGGAGTCAAGACTGGCACACAAGCTGAAAGGGCAATATTACTCTCCCACTGTTTTTTTAGGTTTTTTTTTTTTTTTCAGGGAGACTTTAGAAACCAAATAATATTAAAAAAAAAAAAAAAAAAAAAAAAATAGGCTTGCTATAGCCCACTGAATGAGAGATAGCACACACAGCAGTGGCACACAAGCCCTGACTGAGGCCAATATTTTTCTCCCACTGATTGATGTAGTGTTTTTGTGTTGAGGTAGAATTTAGAACACAAATCACGGAAAAAATAAATAGGCTTTCTATGGCCCACTGAATGAAAGGGAGAGAGGTGGCACACCCAGGAGTCAAGACTGGCACACAAGCTGAAAGGGCAATATTACTCTCCCACTGTTTTTTTATGTATTTTTTGTTTTTTCAGGGAGACTTTAGAAACCCAATAATATTTAAAAAAAAAATAAATAGGCTTTCTATGGCCCACTGAATGAGAGGGAGAGAGGTGGCACACCCAGGAGTCAAGACTGGCACACAAGCTGAAAGGGCAATATTATTCTCCCACTGTTTTTTTAGGTTTTTTTTTTTTTTTTCAGGGAGAATTAGAAACCAAATAATATTAAAAAAAAAAAATAAATAGGCTTTCTATGGCCCACTGAATGAGAGGGAGAGAGGTGGCACACCCAGGAGTCAAGACTGGCACACAAGCTGAAAGGGCAATATTACTCTCCCACTGTTTTTTTAGGTTTTTTTTTTTTTTCAGGGAGACTTTAGAAACCAAATAATATTAAAAAAAAAAAAAAAAATAGGCTTGCTATAGCCCACTGAATGAGAGATAGCACACACAGCAGTGGCACACAAGCCCTGACTGAGGCCAATATTTTTCTCCCACTGATTGATGTAGTGTTTTTGTGTTGAGGTAGATTTTAGAACACAAATCACGGAAAAAATAAATAGGCTTTCTATGGCCCACTCAGTGAGAGATGGCACACACAGGGATGGCACTGTAGCAGAAATGCCAATCTTAATCTCCCACAAAAAAAAACAAAAAAAAAAAAAAAACTGTCCTACAATTACTATCTCCCTGCAGTAATGTAAGCCAGGTATGGCAGGCAGCAATAGGAGTGGACTGATGCACAAATTAAATAAAAAGTGTGGACAAACAAAAAAGATAGCTGTGCAGAAAGGAAGGAACAAGAGGATATGTGCTTTGAAAAAAGCAGTTGGTTTCCACAGTGGCGTACACACAGCAATACAGCTATCACGGAGCCTTCTAGGGCAGCCCAATGAGCTACAGCGCTGAGGGGAAAAAAAAAAAAAAATAGCTTCCACAGTCCCTGCACACCGAAGGTGGTGTTGGACAGTGGAAATCGCTGCAGCACAAGCGGTTTGGTGGTTAGTGGACCCTGCCTAACGCTCTCCCTGCTTCTGACGAAGCGGCAGCAACCTGTCCCTAAGCTCAGATCAGCAGCAGTAAGATGGCGGTCGGCGGGAACGCCCCTTTATAGCCCCTGTGACGCCGCAGACAGCAAGCCAATCACTGCAATGCCCTTCTCTAAGATGGTGGGGACCAGGATCTATGTCATCACGCTGCCCACACTCTGCGTTCACCTTCATTGGCTGAGAAATGGCGCTTTTCGCGTCATTGAAACGCGACTTTGGCGCGAAAGTCGCGTACCGCATGGCCGACAAGCACAGGGGTCGGATCGGGTTTCATGAGACGCCGACTTAGCCAAAAGTCGGCGACTTTTGAAAATGATCGACCCGTTTCGCTCAACCCTAATTACCGCCAGTTCATCCCTCATTTATCGACTTTGGTAGCTCCCTTGGTAGCCCTCACCAAAAAGGGAGCAAATCCCAAATTGTGGTCTGAGGAGGTCTCCAAAACCTTCACTTCTATTAAGTCTCATTTTGCTAGCACTCCCATCCTACATCGCCCCGATGTAGATAATCCATTTATAATGGAGGTGGATGCCTCATCGGTTGGTGCTGGAGCAGTCCTCTTCCAAAAAGAGGCTCAAGATCAGAGGCATCCTTGCTTCTTCTTTTCCAAGACCTTCACACCAGCAGAGAGGAATTATTCCATAGGGGACAGGGAGTTGCTAGCAATGAAGTTAGCTTTCTCAGAATAGAAACATCGTTTGGAGGGGGCTCGCTTTCCCTTCCAAGTATTCACAAACCACAAAAATTTGGTCTACTTGCAAACAGCCCAGCGGCTAAATTCTAGCCAGGCCAGATGGTCCCTGTTCTTCTCCTGGTTCAATTTCACTGTACACTTTCTATCTGGGGAAAAGAACATTCATGCCAATGCTCTCTCTCGCTCAGTTGTATCATCTGAGGAGGAGGAGGAGGAGGCTCGGCTTATTGTCTCTTCTGAGAGCCTGAGAACCATGGATCCGGTTTTGCTAGAGTTTGTGCCCCCGGGCAAGAATTTAGTTCCTTCAAATTTGCGTCCATAGGTTCTCTCTTGGGCTCACTCGTCCAGGGTGGGTGGACATTTTGGGACCAAAAGGACGTCTGAGCTGCTGGCAAGGATGTACTGGTGGCGGCATATGGCCAGTGACATCGGAGATTATGTTCGAGCTTGTGTTTACTGCACCAAAAACAAGTCTCCTCGACAACAGCCAGCTGAATTGCTTTACCCCCTACCGGTGGTGGACAAGCCCTGGGAGATGGTCAGGATGGATTTTGTGGTGGGCTTACCCAAGTCTCGTAGCTGCACCATTATCTGGGTTATTAACGACCATTTTTCCAAAATGGTGCACTTGGTGCCACTTCCACGGCTACCTTCTGCACGGACCCTGGCAGCGTTGTTTATCAAAAATATCTTTCGCCTACACAGTATGCCGGAAAAAATTGTCAGTGACCAGGGTCCCCAGTTTGCATCTCGGTTCTGGAGAGAGCTTTGTCGTCTACTCAGCATTGAGTTGAATCTTCCTTCAGCATATCATCCCGAGACAAATGGGTTGGTAGAGAGGGCCAACCAGACCCTGGTCACATATCAGCGACATTTTGTTTTGTTGTTTGACTGAGCATCCTTGCTACCGTGGGCGGAATTTGAGCTTAACAACGCCGTAGCCGACTCCACTTGTCAGACTCCATTCCTCCTTAATTACGGCCAGCATCCGCGGGTTCCTGTGCCTATGCTCGTGTCTTCCGCTGACTCCAGGGTTGCAGACTGGGCTGTGGAGGCACGGGATATTTGGGACCACACTCAGGATGCCATCTGGGTCTCCAAGGAGAGAATGTTGTCCTCCATCAATGCACATCGGCGCCCCGCTCCGATCTTTGCTCCTGGCGACTTAGTGTGGCTCTCAGCCAGTAACATCAGGCTGCAAGTTGAGTCCACTAAGTTTGCACCTCGCTACTTGGGTCCCTTCAAGGTCCTCGAACAGGTTAATCCTGTGGTCCACTGTCTGGCTCTTCCTCCACGCCTAGGTAACACCGACACCTTTCATGTGTTCCTTTTAAAGCCCGTACACATGTCCCGGTTTTCCGAGTCATCTGCCGGGACATCGGGTTCATCTACGGACGATTACGTGGTGAACACTATTTTGGGGTGCAAGGTGGTACGTGGCAAAAAAATTTATTTGGTGAACTGGAGGAGTTATAGTCTAGAGGACAGGTCCTGGGAGCCTGCTGAGCACATTTGAGCTCCGCAGCTCATTGCTGCCTTTGAGAGTAGCGAGGTCCAAGGAGGGGGGCCAATGTTAGGTGTCAAGTTCCTGCCACTGCACAGAGGGAATCTCGAACCATGTATGCTGTGGTCTCTCATTCTCCTCCAGCCGCAGTGGAGCCTGCTCAGCAGAGACGTTGGTCCCAGCGTCTGGCTCAGGCAGATACTGGATGACTAGATACTACTGCCCTTTCAGGCTGTCATTGTAGCCAGCAATGTTCAGCAGTGAGCAGGTCTTTCTGGGACTAGGTCCTCGCTTTTCCCATTTTGAGCTTTGCTACTGTGTAGTTATGTTTGCATGAGGTCAGGGTTGGCTGAAATAAGCCCCTAGAATACCGGCACCTCAGTTGAGGAGTTTTGTGTGTTTGGATTCAGGTCTTGGCTGAAATAAGCCCCTAGAATACCTACACCTCCAGTGAGTAGTTGTTTGTGTGCTATGCTGACTGCATGACCACAGTTTTGCTCTGTTTGGTAACTCTGTGAGATTAACAGGGCGCAATGATTCTGTGAAGTAACAGAGTTCACTAATACCGCCATATAGCGCCGCCAATTACTAGCAGCAAACTCACCTAATATTACATATATTTATACTCGGTGCTTTCCGCAAACCCTAACATATATATATACTGTATATAATTTATTTTTTTCAGGATGAGGAGGCTTTAGTCTATGTTACGCACCTGCATGTGACCCTCGCGTTATATGCATTTTGGCCACCACTGACTACTGGCTATTCACCCTTCTTGACTCACACTACAAAGAAAACTTTCCATCTCTCCTTTCCTGTGGCAGAGTGGACTACTAAAACGGTGCAATATCTGAAGGCCATAGTTGAAGAATTGGTCAAAAAAATTTCATCTGACAATGTTGGTGGCAGAGGTCAGATTTGTTTAGACAACTAAGCAGTAGAGAAGAGGGAGACACACTCCAGGTCCAACAAAGGCAGAGGAAAACTATCAAATGACTGGGAAGTTTCATTAGACCTTCCCAGCACCCAGGCCCTGATTTATGGGGTACTCTGATAAGGAGGGAAAAGTTTGTGAAGATGGTGAAGGAATACCTAACCAACCATACCAACATCCTCCGTGATTCCTTTGTGTCATACAACTATTGGGTGTCCGAGCTGGACACGTGGCATGAACTGCCTTGGAAGTGCTAGCCTGCTCTGCCGCTAGCAGTTTGTCAGAGTGGGTTTATAGTGACACTGGGGGCATAATAAATGTTAGGCTCACCCGCCTGTCAATTGAAAATGCTGACAGGATGACTCTTATCAAAATGAACACGTCCTGAATTGGCTCAGATTTCTCAACCAAACTAGATTACAGCAGTGGAACATTAAGTCAAATAAAATGTTCCTTTTTTTTCTGGTCTATTCCCATGCACTACTTCCCACCCAAACAAGAGTATACAGTTCTTGTTTTCTAATTCTAATGTCCTCTTCCTCCATAATATCTACAGGGTCATAATCTGACTCTCGTTCCTATTTTTTTAAGGGTGTGTATGATGCACTACTATATAATTTTTAGAGGCCTACCTTGAAAATTCTCTTACCCATAAATACAGTGGGTACAGAAAGTATTCAGACCCTTTTACATTTTTCACTCTGTTTCATTGCAGCCATTTGGTAAATTCACAAAAGTTCATTTTTTCACATTAATGTACACTCTGCACTACATCTTGACTGAAAAAAAAACCGGAAATGTAGAACTTTTTGCAAATTTAATAACAAAGAAAAACTGAAATATCACATGGTCATAAGTATTCAGACCCTTTGCTCAGACACTCATATTTAAGTCACATGCTGTCCATTTCCTTGTGATCCTCCTTGAGATGGTTCTACTCCTTCATTGGAGGCCAGCTGTGTTTAATTTGTCTGATAGGACTTGATTTGGAAAGGCACATACTTGTCTATATAAGACCTCACAGCTTACAGTGCATGTCAGACCAAATGAGAATCATGAGGTCAAAGGAACTGGCCAAGGAGCTCAGAGACAGAATTGTGGCAAGACACAGATCTGGCCAAGGTTACAACAGAATTTCTGCAGTACCCAAGATCCCTAAGAGCACAGTGGCCTCCATAATCCTTGAATGGAAGAAGTTTTGGAACCACCAGAAGTCTTCCTAGACCTGGCCATCCAGCCAAACTGAGCAATTGTGGGAGAAGAGCCTTGGTGACAGAGGTACAGAAGAACCCCAATATCACTGTTTTTGAGCTCGAGAGATGCAGTAGAGAGATGGTAGAAAGTTCCACAAAAATTTACTATCACTGCAGTCCTCCACCAGTTGGGCCTTTATGGCAGGGAGACTCAATGGAAGCCTCTCCTCAGATCAAGACATATGAAATCCTGCATAGAGTTTGCTAAAAACACATGAAGGACTCCCAGACTATGAGAAATAAGATTATCTGGTCTGATGAGACGAAGATAGACCTTTTTGGTCATAATTCTAAGCAGAATGTGTGGGGAAAACCAGGCACTGCTCATCACCTGCCCAATACAATCCCAACAGTGAAAAATGGTGGTGGCAACATCATGCCATGGGGGTGTTTTCAGCTGCAGGGACAGGATGACTGGTTGTCATTGAAGGAAACATGAATGCGGCCAAGTACAGAGATATCCTGGATGAAAACCTCTTCCAGAGTGCTCTGGACATCAGACTTGGCTGAAGGTTCACCTTCCAACAAGACATTGACCCTAAGTACACAGCTAAAATAACAAAGGAGTGGCTTCAGAACAACTCTGTGACCATTCTTGAGTGGCCCAACCAGATCCCTGATCTAAACCTAAATGAGCATCTTTGGAGAGACCTGAAAATGGCTGTCCACCATCGTCCACCATCCATGATGGAACTGGAGAGGATCTGCAAGGAAGAATAGCAGAGGATCCCCAAATCCAGGTGTGAAAAACTTGCTGCATCAATCCCAGGAAGACTCATGGCTGCACTAGCTCATAAGGGCTCTTCTACTCAATACTGAGCAAAGGGTATGACTACTTATGACGTGATATTTTAGTTTTTCATTGTTAATAAATTTGCAAAAATTACTACATTTCAGTTTTTGTCAGTCAAGATAGGGTGCAGAGTGTACACTAATGATAAACAAATGAACTTTTTGAAATTACCAAATGGCTGCAATGAAACAAAAAGTGAATAATTTCCATACCCACTGTATGTATATCCCCAGCGATAAAAGTTTTTCAGTCACTGCATTTAGTGCAGTAATCCGTCAGGACTCCCACTCTTTCCAAATGGTAAAGAAAGGTTTTCAGAGGCCCTTCTCTACATCTCTTCCTGGGTGTATCTCAGAGCATCCTTCTAATTTTTGGCAGCACATGCACATAGTGCATTGGCTTTACAAGTCTAGGAGTTCCACTCCTTCCAAATGGTAAAAAAAAGGTTTTCTGAGGCTCTCCTCTAATTGTCTTCTACTGCAATCCCTCCTATAAATTTTTGCTAGTCCCTGCAGTAAGTGCATAGGCTTTAGCAGTGTGGGAGTACTACTCATTATAAAATTCTCTCTGTGGACGTGAGTGTTTGAAAAGATGGCCATGGACAGTGATTCGTAATGCACTTCCTTTCAGGTCCCATTCTGCTGACGTGCTGCTAGTCACTCTCTTTAAGTGAACTGCTCTGAACCTCTGCTCTTCAATAGTTACAGTGAATGTCCATCCTATTGTTACTTTCTGGTATTTCTTCCATTTTTAATACAGCAATGGTGGTAAGATCCTTTTTTTAATCAAGTAAATTTTTATTACCGTATATACTCGAGTATAAGCCGAGATTTTCAGCCCATTTTTTGGGGTGAAAGTCCCCCTCTCGGCTTATACTCGAGTCATACCCAGGGGTTGGCAGGGGAGGGGGAGCGGGGGCTGTCTAATTATACTCACCTACATCTGGCACGGTCCCTGCAGGTCCCTGGTTCCTCGGCGCCGCAGCTTCTTCCTGTACTGAGCGGTCACATGGTACCTCTCATTACAGTAATAAATATGCGGCTCCACCTTCCATAGGGGTGGAGCCACATATTTATTACTGTAATGAGCGGTAACGGTGACTGCTCAATATAGTATAATGGGGAGGGGTGTGCTGCGCGATAGTCACCTGCTCAGGTCAGAGGGCGCGATGACGTGGTCAGTGCGCGCCCTCTGCCTGAACAGTCACTGCAGAAGACACTGAAGATGGAGCGGTGCCGGGAACGAAGAAAGGTGAATATTGAAAGCGCTGGGGGCCTGAGCGACGGAGAGGTGAGTATGTGATTTTTTTTTTTATCGCAGCAACAGCAAATGTGGCAAGTGTCTGTATGGAGCATCTTATTGGGCCATAATCAACGTTTGTGCAGCATTATATGGTGCAAATATCTTTATGGAGCATTATATGGGGCAAGTGTCTAAATGGAGCATCTTATGGGGCCCATCATAAACTTTATAGAGCATCTTATGGGGCCATAATCAACATTTGTGCAGCACTATATGGCGCAAATATCTTTATGGAGCATCTTATGGGGCCATAATCAATGTTTGTGCAGCACTATATGGCGCAAATATCTTTATGGAGCATCTTATGGGGCCATAATCAACGTTTGTGCAGCACTATATGGGGCAAATATCTTTATGGAGCATCTTATGGGGCCATAATTAACGTTTGTGGAGCATTATATGGGACAAGTGTCTGTCTGGAGCATCTTATGGGCCCATAATCAAGGTTTGTGCGGCACTATATGGGGCAAATATCTTTATGGAGCGTCTTATGGGGCCATAATCAACGTTTGTGCAGCACTATATGGGGCAAATATCTTTATGGAGCATCTTATGGGGCCATAATTAACGTTTGTGGAGCATTATATGGGACATATTTTAATATGGAGCATCTTATGGGGCCATCATAAACTTTATGGAGCATTATATGGGGCTCCTGATTCAATATGGTTATTCAAAAACACTTAACCTACTGATGTCTCAATTAATTTTACTTTTATTGGTATCTATTTTTATTTTTGACATTTACCGGTAGCTGCTGCATTTTCTACCCTAGGCTTATACTTGAGTCATTAAGTTTTCCCAGTTTTTTGCGGCAAAATTAGGGGGGTCGGCTTATACTTGGGTTGGCTTATACTCAAGTATATACAGTAATTTTATAACAGTTACACATACACAAATAACATTTTCAACTAAAGGTTTTTAACCCTTTTCCCTATACTTTGAGCACTTCTCCCCCCCTCCCCAACATTTGTTATTCAGAATACCATATCATAGACATACGTCCATACAAAACAGATTAAATCAGGCCGGTCAAGACCAGCCAAGATGAAAGGCACACAGTCTATTGCTATTTGTAAGCGCTATGTGTAGTGATTCCATAGCAACTGATACACATCTAACAAGATCCTATCTAGGCTGATAGCTCGTTACCTCCAAGCCAGGGACCCCATAATTTATCAAAATATTTACTTCTATCCCTTTTGAGGTATACCCCTTTTTGCAATGATATGAGGGACTCAACTTGATTAATAAACTCTGTATGTCAGGGGAGTTGCAAAAATCCAGTTTTTATCAGTTTTCTAGACATGTATAGTGATTGAGCTATGGCAAATTTCCCAGTCTCAACAGTACACAGTTCATCTACATATCTCAGTAAGCAGGTAATAGGATTACTAGTCACCACGTACCCATATGCTAATTCTATATGGCCCAAAACTGCTCCTCAATATGAGTGCAGACTCGGGCATGACGACAACATGTGCAATATTCCTGCTTCCTGTTGGGCGCACCTCGGGCATCCAGAATCATTTCTAAAACCTATTTTAAACATCATTTCAGGTGATCTGTATACTACATGAATGACATAGAGCTGCAAGAGTCATTTGGGCTCACTAATCAAAAGATTGGGTAAGTATTCCAGTACTGAAGCCCACTCATCATCTGATCATCTGTGATAACACCAATTTCCGTCTCTTATTTCTGTTTAACCAACAGAGGGAATTTCTTAAGAAAGACGAAGAGAAGTTGATTATAGACATTAGATATTACCCCCTTTGTGGCTCCCTCTGAACAAATAGTGTCCAATACGACATCTCTCTGAGTTTTAACATCTTTCACTTTGCATTGGGATCTATAGGCGTGTTTGTGTTGAAAGTATTGAAAGAAGCAACTATCAGGTAGATGGAACTCTTTTTGCAAACAGTGCAAAGGATTTAAGCCCCACATTGCCAACCACCAGGTGAATGTACTGTATACCCATACTCTTCCAGTTTCCGAACTCAGTTAATTTGGCAAATTCGTAGAGTGAGTCATTACTCCAAATAGGTGTGTACATTGATAAGTGTTCAACCTCTCATATTTGTTTGATTTTAAGCCAAACCTTGGAAATTAAGTCCAATGTAGGGTATATAGAGAGACCCCCAAACCTGCCTGCCTCTAAACTTATCATAAGGGGCCCCTGTCCCACAGTATTTTGAATAATTTTATAGACCAAACTGCCCATGTCACTTTCTTTCCATCTCTTCATATGTTGGCATTGAGCCACCAGAAAATATAACCATGCATTGGGTAGTGTGTTGTGAATTTGCTTTTTGCTCCCTCTAGTGGTTACTAGTTTTTTGACTCTGGTTTTTCTGTCATTCCTTTTATCCGCACCTGGGTCGTTAGTTAGGGGTGTTGCTATATAAGCTCCCTGGACCTTCAGTTCAAGGCCTGGCAACGTAGTTATCAGAGCTAGTCTGCTGTGCTCTTGTCTACTGATCCTGGTTCCAGTTTTATCAGCTAAGTCTGCCTTTTGCTTTTTGCTATTTGTTTTGGTTTTGTATTTTTGTCCAGCTTGTTGCAAATCTATATCCTGACCTTTGCTGGAAGCTCTAGGGGGCTGGTGTTCTCCCCCCGGACCGTTAGACGGTTCGGGGGTTCTTGAATTTCCAGTGTGGATTTTGATAGGGTTTTTGTTGACCATATAAGTTACCTTTCTTTATTCTGCTATCAGTAAGCGGGCCTCTCTGTGCTAAACCTGGTTCATTTCTGTGTTTGTCATTTCCTCTTACCTCACCGTCATTATTTGTGGGGGGCTTCTATCCAGCTTTGGGGTCCCCTTCTCTGGAGGCAAGAAAGGTCTTTGTTTTCCTCTACTAGGGGTAGCTAGATTCTCCGGCTGGCGCGTGTCATCTAGAATCAACGTAGGAATGATCCCCGGCTACTTCTAGTGTTGGCGTTAGGAGTAGATATATGGTCAACCCAGTTACCACTGCCCTATGAGCTGGATTTTTTGTATTCTGCAGACTTCCACGTTCCTCTGAGACCCTCGCCATTGGGGTCATAACAGTTTGCCAGGCCAGTATTAAATGTTTAATGCATTGCAGAAGAGGGATTATAAGAAAGAAGATTCTGAGTTTTTTTTTTTTTTTTTTTTCTTCTTCCCCTTTACCTCAGAGTGGCTATGCTTGCTGCAGACATGAATGTCCAGACCTTGATTACAAGTGTGGACCAGCTGGCTACTCGTGTGCAGGGCATACAAGACTATGTTATCAGAAATCCTAGGTCAGAACCTAAAATACCGATTCCTGAACTGTTTTCCGGAGACAGGTTTAAGTTTAGGAATTTCGTGAATAATTGTAAATTGTTTTTGTCCCTGAGACCCTGTTCATCAGGAGATTCTGCTCAGCAAGTAAAAATTGTTATTTCGTTCTTACGGGGCGACCCTCAGGATTGGGCTTTTTCGCTGGCGCCAGGAGATCCGGCATTGGCTGATCTTGATGCGTTTTTTCTGGCGCTCGGTTTACTTTATGAGGAACCCAATCTTGAGATTCAGGCAGAAAAGGCCTTGCTGTCTATGTCTCAGGGGCAGGACGAGGCTGAAGTGTATTGCCAAAAATTTCGGAAATGGTCCGTGCTGACACATTGGAACGAGTGTGCACTGGCCGCTAATTTTAGAAATGGCCTTTCTGAAGCCATTAAGAATGTTATGGTGGGTTTTCCCATTCCCACAGGTCTGAATGATACTATGGCACTGGCTATTCAAATTGACCGGCGGTTGCGGGAGCGCAAAACCGCAAATTCCCTCATGGTGTTGTCTGAACAGACACCTAATTCGGTGCAATGTGATAGAAAAACCGCAAATTCCCTCATGGTGTTGTCTGAACAGACACCTGATTTAATGCAATGTGATAGAATCCTGACTAGAAATGAGCGGAAAATTCATAGACGCCGGAATGGCTTGTGCTACTACTGTGGTGATTCTACACATGTTATCTCAGCATGCTCTAAACGTATAGTTAAGGTTGTTAGTCCTGTCACCGTTGGTAATTTGCAACCTAAATTTATTCTGTCTGTAACTTTGATTTGCTCACTGTCATCTTATCCTGTCATGGCGTTTGTAGATTCAGGTGCTGCCCTGAGTCTCATGGATCTCTCATTTGCTAAGCGCTGTGGATTTACTCTTGAACCATTAGAAAATCCTATTCCTCTTAGGGGTATTGATGCTACACCATTGGCAGCAAATAAACCGCAGTATTGGACTCAGGTTACCATGTGCATGACTCCTGAACACCGCGAGGTGATACGTTTCCTGGTTTTACATAAAATGCATGATTTGGTCGTTTTAGGGCTGCCATGGTTACAGACCCATAATCCAGTCCTGGACTGGAAGGCTATGTCAGTCTCAAGTTGGGGCTGTCGTGGTATTCATGAGGATTCCCTGCCTGTGTCTATTGCTTCTTCTACGCCTTCGGAAGTTCCGGAGTATTTGTCTGATTATCAGGATGTCTTCAGTGAGTCTGAGTCCAGTGCACTGCCTCCTCATAGGGACTGTGACTGTGCTATAGATTTGATCCCAGGCAGTAAATTTCCTAAGGGAAGACTGTTTAATCTGTCGGTACCTGAACATACCGCTATGCGTTCATATATCAAGGAGTCTCTGGAAAAAGGACATATTCGTCCGTCTTCTTCCCCTCTTGGTGCGGGATTCTTTTTTGTGGCAAAAAAGGACGGATCTTTGAGACCTTGTATTGATTATCGGCTTTTAAATAAGATCACTGTCAAATTTCAGTATCCTTTACCGCTGTTGTCTGACTTGTTTGCCCGGATTAAGGGTGCCAAGTGGTTCACCAAGATAGACCTTCGTGGTGCGTACAACCTTGTGCGCATTAAGCAAGGTGATGAATGGAAAACCGCATTCAATACGCCCGAAGGTCATTTTGAGTACTTGGTGATGCCTTTTGGGCTCTCCAATGCGCCTTCAGTTTTTCAGTCCTTTATGCATGACATTTTCCGGAAGTATCTGGATAAATTTTTGATTGTTTATCTGGATGATATTTTGGTTTTTTCTGATAATTGGGATTCGCATGTGAAGCAGGTCAGGTTGGTCTTTAAAATTTTGCGTGAAAATTCTTTGTTTGTCAAGGGCTCTAAGTGTCTCTTTGGTGTACAGAAGGTTCCCTTTTTGGGGTTCATTTTTTCCCCTTCTGCTGTGGAGATGGACCCAGTCAAGGTCCGAGCTATTCTTGATTGGACTCAGCCCTCGTCAGTTAAGAGTCTTCAGAAGTTCTTGGGCTTCGCTAACTTCTACCGTCGTTTTATCGCTAATTTTTCTAGCATTGTGAAACCTTTGACGGATATGACCAAGAAGGGCTCCGATGTAGCTAACTGGGCTCCTGCTGCCGTGGAGGCTTTCCAGGAGTTGAAACGCCGGTTTACTTCGGCGCCTGTTTTGTGCCAGCCTGACGTCTCACTTCCCTTTCAGGTTGAGGTGGATGCTTCGGAGATTGGGGCAGGGGCCGTTTTGTCGCAGAGAGGCCCTGGTTGCTCTGTTATGAAACCTTGTGCCTTTTTCTCTAGGAAGTTTTCGCCTGCCGAGCGAAATTATGATGTGGGCAATCGGGAGTTGTTGGCCATGAAATGGGCATTTGAGGAGTGGCGTCATTGGCTCGAGGGTGCTAAGCATCGTGTGGTGGTCTTGACTGATCACAAAAATCTGATGTATCTCGAGTCTGCTAAACGCCTTAATCCGAGACAGGCCCGCTGGTCATTGTTTTTCTCCCGCTTTGATTTTGTTGTCTCGTATTTACCAGGTTCAAAGAATGTGAAGGCCGATGCTCTTTCTAGGAGCTTTGTGCCTGATGCTCCTGGAGTCGCTGATCCTGTTGGTATTCTTAAAGATGGAGTTATCTTGTCAGCTATTTCTCCGGATCTGCGACGTGTGTTGCAGAGATTTCAGGCTGATAGGCCTGAGTCTTGTCCACCTGACAGACTGTTTGTCCCGGATAAGTGGACCAGCAGAGTCATTTCCGAGGTTCATTCCTCGGTGTTGGCAGGTCACCCGGGAATTTTTGGCACCAGAGATCTGGTGGCCAGGTCCTTTTGGTGGCCTTCCTTGTCAAGGGATGTGCGGTCATTTGTGCAGTCCTGTGGGACTTGTGCTCGAGCTAAGCCTTGCTGTTCTCGTGCCAGCGGTTTGCTCTTGCCCTTGCCTGTCCCGAAGAGACCTTGGACACATATCTCCATGGATTTCATTTCTGATCTTCCGCTATCTCAGGGCATGTCCGTTATCTGGGTGATATGTGATCGCTTCTCCAAGATGGTCCATTTGGTTCCTTTGCCTAAGCTGCCTTCCTCTTCCGATCTGGTTCCTGTGTTTTTCCAGAACGTGGTTCGTTTGCACGGCATCCCTGAGAATATTGTGTCAGACAGAGGATCCCAGTTCGTTTCCAGGTTCTGGCGATCCTTTTGTAGTAGGATGGGCATTGATTTGTCGTTTTCGTCTGCTTTCCATCCTCAGACTAATGGACAGACGGAGCGAACCAATCAGACTTTGGAGGCTTATTTGAGGTGTTTTGTCTCTGCTGATCAGGACGATTGGGTGACATTCTTGCCGTTGGCTGAGTTTGCCCTTAATAATCGGGCTAGTTCCGCCACCTTGGTTTCGCCTTTTTTCTGCAACTCTGGTTTCCATCCTCGCTTTTCTTCGGGTCATGTGGAGCCTTCTGACTGTCCTGGGGTGGATTCTGTGGTGGATAGGTTGCAGCAGATCTGGAATCATGTGGTGGACAACTTGAAGTTGTCACAGGAGAAGGCTCAGCGCTTTGCCAACCGCCGCCGCGGTGTGGGTCCCCGACTACGCGTTGGGGATTTGGTGTGGCTTTCTTCCCGCTTTGTTCCTATGAAGGTCTCCTCTCCCAAATTTAAACCTCGTTTTATTGGGCCTTACAAGATATTGGAAATCCTTAATCCTGTATCTTTTCGTCTGGATCTTCCTGTGTCGTTTGCTATTCACAATGTATTTCATAGGTCCTTGTTGCGGCGGTACATTGTGCCTGTAGTTCCTTCTGCTGAGCCTCCTGCTCCGGTGTTGGTTGAGGGCGAGTTGGAGTACGTGGTGGAGAAGATCTTGGATTCTCGCCTCTCCAGGCGGAGGCTTCAGTACCTGGTCAAGTGGAAGGGCTATGGTCAGGAGGATAATTCCTGGGTGGTCGCCTCTGATGTTCATGCGGCCGATTTAGTTCGTGCCTTTCATGCCGCTCATCCTGATCGCCCTGGTGGTCGTGGTGAGGGTTCGGTGACCCCTCACTAAGGGGGGGGTACTGTTGTGAATTTGCTTTTTGCTCCCTCTAGTGGTTACTAGTTTTTTGACTCTGGTTTTTCTGTCATTCCTTTTATCCGCACCTGGGTCGTTAGTTAGGGGTGTTGCTATATAAGCTCCCTGGACCTTCAGTTCAAGGCCTGGCAACGTAGTTATCAGAGCTAGTCTGCTGTGCTCTTGTCTACTGATCCTGGTTCCAGTTTTATCAGCTAAGTCTGCCTTTTGCTTTTTGCTATTTGTTTTGGTTTTGTATTTTTGTCCAGCTTGTTGCAAATCTATATCCTGACCTTTGCTGGAAGCTCTAGGGGGCTGGTGTTCTCCCCCCGGACCGTTAGACGGTTCGGGGGTTCTTGAATTTCCAGTGTGGATTTTGATAGGGTTTTTGTTGACCATATAAGTTACCTTTCTTTATTCTGCTATCAGTAAGCGGGCCTCTCTGTGCTAAACCTGGTTCATTTCTGTGTTTGTCATTTCCTCTTACCTCACCGTCATTATTTGTGGGGGGCTTCTATCCAGCTTTGGGGTCCCCTTCTCTGGAGGCAAGAAAGGTCTTTGTTTTCCTCTACTAGGGGTAGCTAGATTCTCCGGCTGGCGCGTGTCATCTAGAATCAACGTAGGAATGATCCCCGGCTACTTCTAGTGTTGGCGTTAGGAGTAGATATATGGTCAACCCAGTTACCACTGCCCTATGAGCTGGATTTTTTGTATTCTGCAGACTTCCACGTTCCTCTGAGACCCTCGCCATTGGGGTCATAACAGTAGTGCCAGGACACCATCATCTTCTAGTCTCTGCAAAGTTTCTAGTCTTATTCTGGACTGCCCTTTACGCCAGATTAAATCTCTGAAAAGCGTGTTCATCTTATGGAATCTAGACAGTGGGAACCAAATGGGAGCATTATGTAGAATATAAAAAATCTGAGGCATCAATACCATCTTTATAAGATTTAACCTGCCCACCACAGAGTTGGAGTTTACACCATGCTGTTATTTTGCACTTAATTTTGTATAGAAGAGGCAGTAGATTCTGTTTTTCATAATCTCTAAAGGGGGCGATAATACCAACCCCAAGTATTTGAACTGGAAACCATCTCTATTTGGGTATGCTGAATGTCTGAATGATCTACCGGCCCATCTAAGGGGAATAGTACAGATTTATCCCAGTTAATAGTCAGACCTGATAACCGCCCAAACTGTTTAAGTATATCCATTACAGTATTCAGGGACCTACCATAGTGACCCAGAAATAGCAGAAGGTCATTCGCATAAAATGCGATCTTCTCTTCTATATTTCCATATAGAAATCCTCTAACTTCAAAAGAATTCCTCACTACAGCCGCTAAGGGTTCTTTTGCAATGGCAAATAACAATGGGGACAGAGGGGAAGAATATAGCAACTGCACCCATGATATAAACATGGGTTAGAACCACATTTTCTTCACCACCTTCCAGAGAAAACTCCACTCTATGCTATCGACAGCACCACTCTATGCCCAATGTTTTTTGCTGGGAGCTACATATTCAAAAAGAGGTGGCGCAAATTAGTTGCTGTGGATTTGTTGGCCATAAAGCCAGTTTGGTCTGGATGTATCACTTTAGACATTCCTGACAGCCTATTAGCTAACATTTTAGCTAATATTTTGATATCTACCGTCAATAGAGAAATAGGTCTATATGACTCAAGAAGCTGAGGATCTTTCCCTTTTATAGGGATAATAGTAATAATTGCCTCTCTCATGTATGGTGGTAATGTACTCGCTGCAAGAGAGTGATTGTATAGCTGTAGCAAATTTGGGAGCAATACCTTGTTAAAACATTTATACCCCTTCACAAGGAGGCCACCTACACCTTAAGCTTTACCACCCGGCATAGAAGATGGATAATTTTTTCTAGTTCCTCCAGTGACAGGGGACCATCCAGAGCCCTCCTCTCATCTTTAGACAAGGTGGGCAACCTGGCCATTTCTAAGAAATTCAAAATTTTTCCTTCCGGAGGTCTAAACTGTAATGAGAATAGTGTATCAGAAATAAAAGCAGAACCTCCAATATCTCTCCCATAGACTCTGCCCAATCCCCATTTTGAGAGCGAAGCTTACAAATATGGGACAAATCCCTTTGCAATGCAGTAACAAGAGACAGTAAGTGCCCTACTCTTTCACCTTCTTCAAAAAAGGTGATTCCTTCAAAGGCTCTTTTTGTGGTAAGATCTTTACTATCCACATAGTCTTCATTGGCCATGTCAACAGCTTTAGTTTTATTTAACTCAAGTTTTTGCTTTATGACATCTTGTTCTGTTTCTCATCTCATATGAGTATCATCTGATGGAAATGTGTGTTCCTTCTGGCCACAGTCTTCTATGTGTTCCTTCTGGTTCTATTCCACAGTCAACAACATCATACCTTCTTTCCATGCATGTATTGACAGATGTAGGCTGTTTATGATCATCGGTAGACAGAAATTCACAAAAGGAGGCAAAATGTACTGATTTAATCACCATTCACTATTTCACTGTACCATCCTTTTTCCAATCCAATCCAATGGACAATATTTTTTAAATAATTTATTCTGAGGTCAATTCAAGTTCTTGTTTTGTCCCATCTTGTTGTATTTCTCCTTGTCAAATGTCAATATCCTCTGATGTAAATGAGAATTCATTCTGGTCTCATAAATCTCTTCCATAGTCCACAACATGATAGCTTCTTTCTATACATACATTGACAGATTCTGTTTGTTCTATTTGTACAATCTTTTTAAAATGTAAAAGTAACAATTTTTTTTACAAATTAAATCTTGCAATCTTTTAACAATTGTCAAATAATTTATTCTGAGGTCCTTTTATACGAGTCTTCCAGGATGTATTGCTTCCTTCATATATTAAACAGAATGTATCTAACCAAGTGACACACACCACATGCTCACATAAGTTATTAAAATGTTAAAATTTAATTTACTGTTCAATGTTTTTTTCACCATTGAAAGCAATGAGACTGAGCAAAAATGCACGAGGCGTTTTTTTCTTTTTTAATTTGTCCTACATACAAGCCATTACACTGCAAATATTGTTTTCAAACCTTTTTTCCTGTAAAATCTATTTTAACTTTTGGATGTTTTATTGTCAATCTGTAAAAGTTGCGTAATACTCTGACAACATTGATCCCCGCTGCAACCTGGGAGGCCAAGATGCATCTAGGCATGCTGTTTCCATTTCATTTCAGTGCTGTTTCCATCCATTTCAGTGATTTTACTGCCCCTCAGACATCCTGGGAGATGTTATATTCTGCTAATTTAATGTATCTCATTATAATATTGGGTTTGGAAAGGAAAGACTAAAAACATAATAAATGTAAGATGTAGAAAATTTTAAAAAACATTGGCACTCACTTCTTGGCCACACAGCTCTTCATTGCCCTTTGTCCAGTGTATCTTCCTATCACAGCCATCAAATGCTAAAACCCGGCTTCATGCTTCCAGCTCTGAGATGTAGTGTTGAGCGATACCTTCCGATACTTGAAAGTATCGGTATCGGAGAGTATCGGCCGATACCCGAAAAATATCGGATATCGCCGATACGATACCCGATACCAATACAAGTCAATGGGACTCAAGTATCGGAAGGTATCCTGGATGGTTCCCAGGGTCTGAAGGAGAGGAAACTCTCCTTCAGGCCCTGGGATCCATATTCATGTAAAAAATAAAGAATTAAAATAAAAAATATGGATATACTCACCCGTCCGGGGGCCCCTGGACCTTACCGATTGTAACCGGCAGCCTCCGTTCCTAAGAAGGAGCAGTTTAAGACCTTCGATGACGTCGCGGCCTGTGATTGGTCGCGTGAGCGGTCACATGAGCGGCACGCGACCAATCAGAAGCCGTGACGTCATCGAAGGCCCTTCACGCGCTCATTCTTAGGAATGGAGGCTGCCGGTTACAGCGGTAAGGTCCAGGGGCCGCCGGAGAGGTGAGTATATCCATATTTTTTATTTTAATTCTTTATTTTTTACATGAATATGGATCCGATTCCGATTTCCGATATCACAAAAGTATCGGAACTCGGTATCGGAATTCCGATACTTGCGGTATCGGAATGCTCAACACTACTGAGATGTTTCTGGGCATTGTAAAGTCATGACATCACAAAGTGCTGTGTCACCTTGTGCGTTCATGCATAGAAGCATCCCATCAGAGACAGAAGTCACGGTCTAATGTGAAGAAAATGAGGGTTTCGATGTTGGTAAAAGATACTCCAAGGATTGGATGTACGGGGGGGGGTGTAGAGCTGTACAGTGAAAGAGGTTGCTAGGTGTCAAATTCCCGCCTCTGCACAGGGGGAATCTCGAACCATCTCCGCTGCAGTCTCCCATTCTTCTCCAGCCACAGTGGAGTCTGCTCAGCAGAGATGTTAGTCCCAGCGTCTTGCTCAGTCTCACTCTGTGCATAGGGTTACTGCTGCTTTTCCAGCTTCTGCCATTGAAGCCAGTGCTGGGCAGCGGCGAGCAGATGCTTTTGGGACTAAGTCCTGCTTTTGCCCTTCTGAGCATGCCCAGGGCAAGATCTCCCATTGGAGATCGAGGGTCACATGCTCAGATACTGCAGCAGATTCCATTGGTCCTCCAGGAAGGTCCTAAAGGTGTTCAACTTCTGTGGCAGCTTCCCATTGGTCCTTCTGGGAAGGTCCTGTACATGCTGCAGCTATAAAAGGTTCGCATGACCGCAAGGCCATGCACTAGTGTACGTTTGTATATGTGTGTGTGTTGATGAGTGCAAGTCGTCCTTAAATATCCAATCCCTATGGTATGACTGCTCGCGTAAGGAGGATGTTTGTGTTCTAGCACCCGACTTAGCCATCAGCACGTAATACAAAAACAGCGTCTATTGCTGTGACCGCCAGTGCGGCGCCATGCGCTTTCACAGCGCTTTCCTGACCCAAACCTGGGTGGTTAGTGGTGTCCGCCAGTGCGGCACCGCATGCACTCTCGTGCATCTTTATTAATATTATTTCCTTCATTCTGACACCTCAGTTGCAGTGTCGAGTGCAAGAGGTCTATATGAACTCAAATCCTGTGTCTTGGGATTGAGTTCTGAGACTCCTTGCTTGCGCTCTTGGTGTGGTACCATGGCCCTGTGATGCAACAGGGTTCGCTTTCTTCACACAGGGTGAGGTTAACCCGTGTGTGTATCCACATTATACTGCCATATAGTCCGTCATTACTTAGCAGCAGGTTCCATCTCTGCACGGTGGACCCCGGGCTGCGAACACATCTTACTCTATCTATTCTAATTATTTGGTGTGTTCCACTAGCCCTAACATTACACTAGCGCCAGGGTCTGGCTAGTAATGACGGACAAACAGCAATCCTTGCTGTACATCCAGCAGCTGGAGGGTAGGTTGGCGGCTCTCGAGCGCTCAACCCTAGCTGTGGATGTAACCGCAGTTGCTGTTAAGGCTGCTAGCGTGGCTGCAGCAACCTTGTCCACTGCCACCCCTGTACCGACTCTATGTCGCCTCCCGCTGCCAGAAAAAATTTCTGGTGATAGTAAGTATTGTAGGGGTTTCGTGAGTCAGTGCTCTATACATCTCGAACTTCTGGCCTCTCGTTTCCCTACAGAGCGGGCTAAGGTGGGGTTTATTGTGTCTCTCCTGTCGGACAGGGCGTTGGAGTGGGCTACACCGCTGTGGGAGCATGGCGATCATGTGGTGCAGAGTGCTTCGTTGTTCCTGAGCACTCTGAAGCAGGTATTTTTAGGACCTCGTGTCACCCATGATACGGCGCTCCAACTGTTGGCATTGACTCAGGGCTCGTCCTTGGTCAGCCATTTTGCCATCCACTTCTGCACCCTAGCATCTGAGCTGGAGTGGTCAGATAAAGCCCTTATTCTGATATTTTGGAGGGGGCTGGCTGACCATGTGAAGGACGCCCTGGCCACTAGGGAGATTCCCGCCACACTGGAGGAGTTAATAGCAGTGTCCACCCGTATTGACCTCCATTTTCACGAGCGGGGGTTAGAGCGAGCCCAGTGTAGGCAGAGGTTTCGGCTGGCTCCCACCTTCACCAAACCTTTGGAATCTCCAGTCCAGGCTCCTGAGTCACATAAGGCCGTGGAAGTGTCATGAGCAGGATCTAAGTCCCGGACCGCTCGTGCACTCCAGGTTTGTCATGTTTGCCAGCAGTCAGGACATCTTGCCACCAGATGTTCCCATTGGTCGAAGAAACATCAGCGTCTAGTGGTAGTAGGTGGAGGTACACTAGACACGGCGACGTTTGCCTCCAAATTGTCCTTTAAGGGGACAATTACAATAGGCTCATTCACTCACTCGGTAGAGCTCTGCGTGGATTCTGGTGTGGAGGGCAATTTTATGTCTTCTGCCTTCACCCAGCGTCACGCAATACCCCTAGTAATGCTAGCTCAACCAGTAACTGTACGAGTGGTGAATGGGTCAACACTGCCCTCACAGATAACACACCAAACCATCCCTTTCACTCTGTCCTTGTTGCCATCTCATCAGGAGATTATATCTCTGCTCATTA
The DNA here is from genome assembly GCF_051348905.1 of Ranitomeya variabilis. Taxonomy (NCBI): domain Eukaryota; kingdom Metazoa; phylum Chordata; class Amphibia; order Anura; family Dendrobatidae; genus Ranitomeya; species Ranitomeya variabilis. The sequence goes on from NC_135236.1 coordinate 203,184,465, forward strand.
TGCCTGAGGGAATTGATGAGATCCTGTTAGGGATGCCTTGGCTACGGTATCACACTCCTCATATCGAGTGGTCCACAGGCAGAATTTTAGGATGGGGTAAATCTTGTGGGGGTAGATGTCAGAGGGAGAGCGTACAGGTTCCTACTACTGAGGTACCCGCAGATTTATCCTCTCTTCCCAAGCAATATTGGCCCTATGCGGACATGTTCTCCAAAAGGGCTGCAGAGACCCTTCCGCCTCACCGCCCCTATGACTGCCCTATTGACCTCTTGCCTGACGCTGAGCCTCCCCGGGGTCGAGTCTATCTTTTGTCTCTCCCAGAGATGGAGGCAATGTCACAGTATATCCGAGAGAATCTGGCAAGAGGATTCATTAGGAAGTCAGTGTCACCTGCAGGGACTGGGTTCTTCTTCGTACAGAAGAAGAGTGGAGAACTACGTCCATGCATAGACTACAGGGGTCTAAATGCCATCACTGTTAAAAACAAGTACCCACTACCCCTGATATCTGAGCTTTTTGATAGGCTACGGGGAGCAAGGGTATTTACTAAATTAGATCTGCAGGGTGCTTACAACCTGATACACATCCGTGAGAGGGATGAATGGAAGATGGCTTTTAACACCAGGGATGGGCACTATGAATATCTGGTGATGCCCTTCTGGCTCTGTAATGCCCCAGCCATTTTCCAAGACTTTGTAAATGACATCTTCCGGGATATGCTTTCCACCTCGGTCGTAGTTTATCTGGATGATATTCTCATCTACTCTCCAGATATAGACTCCCACCGGAGAGATGTTTGCAAGGTCTTCGACCTCCTACGGGCTAACTCCCTCTATGCTAAGTTGGAGAAGTGTGTGTTTGAGCAGGAATCCTTGCCTTTCCTTGGCTATATCATCTCTGCCCAGGGATTGGCTATGGATCCTGCCAAGCTACAGGCTGTGATGGACTGGCAGGAACCCCATTCTCTCAAAGCGGTGCAGCACTTTATGGGGTTCATTAATTACTATCGCCAGTTCATTTACCACTTCTCAACTTTGGTAGCTCCCTTGGTTGCCCTCACCAAGAAGGGGCAAATCCCAAGTTGTGGTCAGAGGAGGTCTCCAAGGCCTTTCTCTCGATTAAGTCACACTTCGCTAGCGCTCCCATTCTACATCGCCCCGATATAGATAGGCCATTTATTATGGAGGTGGATGCCTCATCTGTTGGTGCTGGAGCAGTCCTCTTCCAAAAGGATTCTCAAGGTCGGAATCATCGTTGCTTCTTCTTCTCGAAGACCTTTTCACCAGCGGAGAGGAATTATTCCATCGGGGACAGGGAGTTGCTAGCTATGAAGTTGACTTTCTCAGAGTGGAGACATCTTCTGGAGGGAGCTCGCTTTCCCTTCCAGGTGTTCACAGACCACAAGAACTTGGTGTATTTACAGACAGCCCAGCGGCTAAATTCTTGTCAGGCTAGATGGTCCCTGTTCTTCTCCCGGTTCCATTTCACCCTCCATTTTCTTTCTGGCGAGAAGAACGTTCATGCCAACACTCTCTCTCTCACTCTGTAGTGTCATCAGAGGAGGAGCCTCCGCTTATTGTCCCTTCAGAGAGCCTGAGAACTGTGGCTCTGGTTTCGCTAGAGTCTGTGCCCTCAGGCAAGACTTTCGTTCCATCTAATTTGCGAATGGAAGTTCTCTCTTGGGCTCACTTATCCAGGGTGGGTGGACATTTAGGCACCAAGAGGACATCTGAGCTTTTGGCGAGGACGTACTGGTGGCCGCATATGACTTGTGACGCCGCAGACTATGTTCGGGTGTGTGTCTCCTGCGCCAAGAACAAGTCTCCTCGGCAAGGGCCAGCAGGGTTGCTTTACCCCCTGCCGGTGGCAGACAGGCCCTGGGAGATGGTCGGGATGGACTTTGTGGTGGGCTTACCCAAGTCTCATAGCTGCACCATTATCTGGGTGATCACTGACCATTTTTCCAAAATGGTGCACTTGGTGCCTCTTCCACGGCTACCTTCTGCACGGGCTCTGGCTGAGTTGTTCATCAAACATATCTTTCGCCTACACGGTATGCCGGACAAAATTATCAGTTACCGGGGTCCCCAGTTTGCTTCTCGCTTGAGAGAGCTTTGTCGTTTACTCAGTATAGAGTTGAATATCTCTTCGGCATATCATCCCGAGACGAATGGGTTGGTAGAGAGGGCCAACCAGACCCTGGTCACATATTTACGACATTTTGTTTCTGCCAGGCAGACTGACTGGTCATCCTTGCTACCGTGGGCAGAGTTTGTGCTTAACAACGCTGTAGCCAACTCAACCGGTCAGAATCCATTCCTCCTAAATTACAGCCAGCATCCGCATGTCCCTGTGCCCATGCCCATGTCTTCCACCGACTTCAGGGTGGCAGACTGGGCTGTGGAGGCACGGGACATTTGGGACCCCACTCAGGATGCCATTCGGGCCTCCAAGGAGAGAATGAGGTCCTCCGCCGATGCTCATCGGCGCCCCGCTCCGACCTTTGCTCCTGGCGACTTAGTGTGGCTCTCCGCCCGTAACCTCAGGCTGCGTGTTAAGTCCACTAAGTTTGCACCTTGCCACTTGGGTCCCTTCAAGGTCCTTGAACAGGTTAACCCTGTGGTCTACCGTTTGGCCCTTCCTCCACGCCTGGGTATCACCGACACCTTTCATGTGTCCCTCTTGAAGCCCATATACATGTCCCGGTTTTCTGAGTCATCTGCCGGGACATCGGGTTCGTCTACGGATGATTACGAGGTGAACAATATTTTGGGGTGCAAGGTGGTACATGGCAAAAAATTCTATTTGGTGGATTGGAAGGGTTATGGCCCAGAGGACAGGTCCTGGGAGCCTGCTGAACACACAGCTCATTGCTGCCTTTGAGCGTACAAGGTCCAAGGAGGGGGGACCTAGGAGGGGGGGTAATGTTAGGTGTCAAGTTCCCGCCTCTGCACAGGAGGAATCTCAAACCATCTCTGCTGCGGTCTCCCATTATTCTCCAGCCACAGTGGAGTCTGCTCAACGGAGATGTCAGTCCCAGCGTCTTGCTCAGTCTCACTCTGTGCATAGGGTTACTGCTGCTTTTCCAGCTTCTGCCATTGAAGCCAGTGCTGGACAGCGGCGAGCAGACGCTTTTAGGACTAAGTCCTGCTTTTCCCCTTCTGAGCATGCCCAGGGCAAGATCTCCCATTGGAAATCGAGGGTCACATGCTCAGATACTGCAGCAGATTCCATTGGTCCTCCAGGAAGGTCCTGAAGGTGCGCAACTTCTGTGGCAGCTTCCTATTGGTCTCTCTGGGAAGGTCCTGTACATGCTGCAGCTATAAAAGGTTCGCATGACCGCACGGCCATGCACTAGTGTACGTTTGTATATGTGTGTGTGTTGATGAGTGCAAGTCGTCCTTAAATATCCCATCCCTATGGTATTACTGCTTGCGTAAGGAGGATGTTTGCGTTCTAGCACCCGACTTAGTCATCAGCACGTAACACTCAAAACAGCATCTATTGCTGTGACCGCCAGTGCGGTGCCGTGCGCTTTCACAGCGCTTTCCTGACCCAAGCCTGGGTGGTTAGTGGCGTCCGCCAGTGCGGCACCGCATGCACTCTCGTGCATCTTTATTAATATTATTTCCTTCACTCTGACACCTCAGTTGCGGTGTCGAGCCCAAGAGGTCTATATGAACTCAAATCCTGTGTCTTGGGATTGAGTTCTGAGACTCCTTGCTTGCGCTCTTGGTGCAGCACCGTGGCCCTGTGACGCAACAGGGTTTGCTTCCTTCACACAGGGTGAGGTTAACACGTGTGTGTATCCACATTGTACCGCCATATAGTCTGTCATTACTTAGCAGCAGGTTCTATCTCTGCACGGTGGACCCTGGGCTGCGAACGCACCTTACTCTATCTATTCTAATTATTTGGTGTGTTCCGCTAGCCCTAACAGAGGTGTGTGGTAAGGTGAGTGGAAGTTTTTTTTATTTTTAACATCTTGATGGCTCTTTATGGTTCAGCAAAATGGTGGCTGACATTTTGCTGAATCACTGCAGAAGGAAAATACAAAAAAATCTGCATTTTGGGGAGAATGGTGTCACAATTCCTCCGCTCTGTGACTGATTGCTATGCTGTTCTTTGGAAGCTGTCTTGCTTGGCTGTCCAATTAGTGATTTGATTGACAGCTCTGCTCTCCAATCTTTGACTGGGAGGTGCAGGACTTTCTCCAGGCGTTCGATGTTCTGGTGATTTTCCATCTACTTAACTGAGCTGTTTGCCCCTGATCCCTGCCAGACATAATTTGAGCTTCCGGGTGAGTATTAGACTGATTCTGTTGCTCTGAGTTCTGGTCTCTTCCTTTGGTTTTTGATCGGCTATCTCTTGTTATTGACCCTGTACTGTGATCTGACTTGCGTCTTTGTCTTTTCCCTTAGTTATCTATGTACTTTATTGGTATTGACCCCAGAACACCCGACTCTTCTGCCTCACAGTCTGCCCTCGAATAGTGACTAGCATCACACATGGATTTTTATAATTTTCGAGTTGAATTAAATTCCACTAAATTTTCACTCATCTCTATGAAGCAACTTTCTTAATTGTCTTCATCAAGTCTTCTACCTTTTTTGCTACCGCAACATGTTTATAAGTTCTTGATTTAGCAGCCTAGTATTGCAAAAATATTACAAATCCTCCAGTGTTCCTGTTCAGTTATGATGTCTCTTTCTCCTTTTTCTTTCCTTCCTCTCAGTGTTAGAGATAAAAGCCAGGAGAATATTGTACCAGATCTCTACAGCTTTGAAAGAGAAAAAAGTATCCTAAAAAGATCCATAGAAAATAGATAAGACAGCACATAAAGAAGACATACAGTAAGTGCAAAATACAGGAGAAGCTGTGCTGATATATTAGATATGAATACAACAGTATCTTACACAAACACAGCTCTTGTTCAGCCTATAATACTGGGAGAAACCCTGCCATAGGAGAAAATTTTGAAATCTGTTTCAGGTTTCAAACTGCAAATAAAAGGATCTGAAAAAGATTGCAGACATCAAGATTGCAAACTGAAACTTCGGTGTCCATGCTTATATGCAAAAATATATTTTCCATGTCAAAGGTGTCCATAACCTTTAACCCCTTCCCGACCCATGACGCCACGTAGGCGTCATGAAAACCTGTGCCAATCTGACCCATGACGCCTATGTGACGTCATGGAATGATAGCGTCCCTGCAGATCGGATGAAAGTGTTAACTCCAATTTCACCTGATCTGCAGGGACAGGGGGAGTGGTACTTCAGCCCGGAGGGGTGGCTTCACCCCCCCGTGGCTACGATCGCTCTGATTGGCTGTTGAAAGTGAAACTGCCAATCAGAGCGATTTGTAATATTTCACCTAAAAAACTGGTGAAATATTACAATCCAGCCATGGCCGATGCTGCAATATCATCGGCCATGGCTGGAAACACTTATGTACCCCTGCCACCACCACCGATCTCCTCCCCGGTCCTCCGTCCGGTGCTCCGCTCCCCTCCGCCGTCCTGTCCGCTCCCCCGTCCTCCTGTCCGCTCCCCCGTGCTCCGATGCCACCCCCTGTCCTCCGATCCACCCCCTATGCTCAGATCCCCCCCCTCATACTTACCGGGCCTCCCGGTGTCCATCCGTCTTCTCCATGGGCGCCGCCATCTTCCAGAATGGCAGGCGCATGCGCAGTGCGCCCACCGAATCTGCCGGCCGGCAGATTCATTCCAGGTATATTTTGATCACTGCGATATAACCCATCACAGTGATCAAAATAAAAAAAATAGTAAATGACCCCCCCCCTTTATCACCCCCATAGGTAGGGACAATAATAAAAAAAGAAAAAATATTTTTTTCTTTTTCCACTAGGGTTAGGATTAGAACTAGGGTTAGAACTAGGGGTAGGGTTAGGGTTAGGGGTAGGGTTAGGGTTAGGGCATGTGCACACAGTGCGGATTTGGCTGCGGATCCGCAGCGGATTGGCGGCGGATCTGCAGCAGTTTTCCATCAGGTTTACAGTACCATGTACACCTATGGAAAACCAAATCCGCTGTGCACATGGTGCGGAAAATACCGTGTGGAAATGCTGCATTGTATTTTCCGCAGCATGTCAATTTTGTGCGGATTCCGCAGCGTTTTACACCTGTTCCTCAATAGGAATCCGCACTGGAAATCCGCTGTAAATTCGCAGGTAAAAATGCATTGCCTTTTACCTGTGGATTTTTCAAAAATTGTGCGGAAAAATCTCACACGAATCCGCAACGTGGGCACATAGCCTTAGGGTTAGGGTTGGAATTAGGGCTAGGGTTGGAAATAGGGTTAAGATTAGGCTTGTGGTTAGGGTTACGGATAGGGTTAGGGGTGTGTTGGGGTTACAGTTGTGGTTAGGGTTGGGATTAGGGTTGGGACTAGGGTTACGGGTGTGTTGGGGTTAGGGTTGTGGTTAGGGGTGTGTTGGGGTTAGGGTTGTGATTAGGGTTATGGCTACAGTTGGGATTAGGGTTAGGGGTGTGTTGGGGTTAGTGTTGAAGTTAGAATTGAGGGGTTTCCACTGTTTAGGCACATCAGGGGTCTCCAAACGCAACATGGCGCCACCATTGATTCCAGCTAATCTGGCGTTCAAAAAGTCAAATGGTGCTCCCTCCCTTCCAAGCCCCGACGTGTGCACAAACAGTGGTTTACCCCCACATATGGGGTATCAGCGTACTCACTACAATCTGGGCAACAACTATTGGGGTCCAATTTCTCCTGTTACCCTTGTGAACATAAAAAATTGCTTGCTAAAACATCTTTTTTGAGGAAAGAAAAATGATTTTTTATTTTCACGGCTCTGCGTTGTAAACTTCTGTGAAGCACTTGGGGGTTGAACGTGCTCATCACACATCTAGATAAGTTCCTTGGGGGGTCTAGTTTCCAAAATGGGGTCACTTGTGGGGGTTTCTACTGTTTAGGCACATCAGGGGCTCTGCAAACCTAACATGATGCCCACAGACCATTCCATCAAAGTCTGCATTCCAAAATGTCATTACTTCCCTTCCGAGCCCCGGCATGTGCCCAAACAGTGGTTTACACCAACATATAGGGTATCATCGTACTCAGGAGAAACTGGACAACAACTTTTGGGGTCAAATTTCTCCTGTTACCCTTGGGAAAATTAAAAAATTCTGGGCTAAAAAAATATTTTTGAGGAAAGAAAACACATTTATTATTTTCACGGCTCGGCGTTATAAACTTCTGTGAAGCACCTGGTGGTTTTAAGTGCTCACTATGCATCTACATAAGTTCCTTGGGGGGTCTAGTTTCCAAAATGGGGTCACTTGTAGGGGAGCTCCAATGTTTAGGCACACAGGGGCTCTCCAAACGCGACATGGTGTCCGCTAACGATTGGAGCTAATTTTCCATTCAAAAAGTCAAATGGCGCGCCTTCCCTTCCGAGCCCTGCCGTGCACCCAAACAGTGGTTTACCCCCACATATGAGGTATCAGCGTACTCAGGATAAATTGCACAACAAGGATCGTGGGCCAGTTTCTCCTTTTACCCTTGGGAAAATAAAAAAATTGTTGCTAAAAGATCATTTTTGTGACTAAAAAGTTAAATGTTTATTTTTTACTTCCATGTTGCTTCTGCTGCTGTGAAACACCTGAAGGGTTAATAAACTTCTTGAATGTGGTTTTGAGCACCTTGAGGGGTGCAGTTTTTAGAATGGTGTCACTTTTGGGTATTTTCAGCCATATAGAACCCTCAAAATGACTTCAAATGTGAGGTGGTCCCTAAAAAAAATGGTTTTGTAAATTTTGTTGTAAAGATGAGAAATCACTGGTCAAATTTTAACCCTTATAACTTCCTAGCAAAAAAAAAATTGTTTCCAAAATTGTGCTGATGTAACGTAGACATGTGGGAAATGTTATTTATTAACTATTTTGTGTCACATAACTCTCTGGTTTAACAGAATAAAAATTCAAAATGTGAAAATTGCTAAATTTTCAAAATTTTCGCCAAATTTCCATTTTTTTCACAAATAAACTCAGAAATTATCGACCTAAATTTACTACTAACATGAAACCAAACATGTCACTAAAAAACAATCTCAGAATCGCTAGGATCCGTAAAAGCGTTCCTGAGTTATTACCTCATAAAGGGACACTGGTCAGAATTGCAAAAAACGGCCAGGTCATTAAGGCCAAAATAGGCTGGGTCATGAAGGGGTTAAATAGGTTGCTTGGTTTATGATAAAAAGATGAAGTCACAATTCGACTTTAACCAAATAGAGTGACTGCAGACTTTTTTTCTGAGACCTGACAAAATTCAAATGCAAAATACTAAATACAATGCAATAGACTCACCTTTTAAAGAGTAACTAAACTTTTAATAAGCTTTCAGAAATTAACTAGAAAAGTGAAGAAAGAAAGCTGAAAATATATTCTTACAGTTCCCATGTATGCTAGATTGCTGTCATCCAAATAGTGGTTAAACCATCAGCTATTTCTCCCAACATATTCAAACACAAGATTACTTAGCTTGAAGTCCAGTGTTCTCTACAATCTCTACGGACAACAGAAGGATCAACTGCTAAAATTCCACATGCTAGATCCTTATCTTCCCAGACATCATTCCTCGGGATGGGGGGGGGGGGTGGGCAAGGAGATTTCAGAGGTCCACACACATTAGACTATCATACAATCTTGACAATGTCAATGAATTTTGTCCACTATAGTCTATTACGACCTATAGAGAAAATGGCTCTTTTCAGACTTACCAGTCACCATTGTTCTTCTACATTGATCAATTATAAATTAATAATTATTCTTAAAAAAAAAAAAAATCTGTCACAATATCTGTCTTCAGTAAGAGACCAAATTACAGCCTCTACCTATATAAGCTTTTGAAGAAGGTAACAGAGCTTGAGAGAGTCAGAAGCCAAAAGACTGGAAAATCTACCACAGCTTCTAAGAAAACTAACTAATAACTATAACTGTTCATTTTAGTTTTCAGAGTGAAAAAAATATAAAAATCCTACTTGTAAAGTTTATTTCATGAATGGAATTTACTTACTGAATTTTACTTAGGCAATACAAAGCCAGAAGCGTAGGTCTCTTGTTCAAAATGTAACATTTGGTAAAGTGTAAGAATTCTAATTATAATCTACTGTACATAGCATATTGTCTTAATAAAGGTATTTAATGAGTAGTTTTTGTACATTGCGACACTATAATATGCACCTTAGTTAAAGTACACAATATGTTAATAGAAAAGCAGACACATAAAACAATGGCAAAAATGCACTCCAAAATTATTTCTAAATTGACTATCCACCCACGAAGCAATATGTCAGCAGTTGATAGAACTAAAGCTCTATATTACACAGGCTATAAATGCTGCTATGTTAGCATGTGTCAAACAGATGTGTTGAAGACAAAGTAGATGTCAGTACAAACTACATTTATTCTAGAAGTAGAGCTATTATGTAGGTACAAAATTGAGATGATGCCATTAAACACATGATTTAAGACAAAAACGTTTACTAAGTTGGATATAATGAGTTATTTCTTCAAAGTATTTTTTAGGAAATGTCATCATCTTGGAGCCCTGCAGTTTTGGGTTTGAATCTGGCCAAGGGTAACATCTGTATCAATGTTAAAATGCACCAGTCACCAAATTTTACAATATAAACGCTGAATGTATCCAAACCCGATTGAATTCAATGGGAGACAAAATCAAATGCATAATCTACACCTTAATGAGGGCAAAAGCTGCCCAAAAGCTTAAATTAGGGACAGACATCATGAAAAGTGGCATCAATTGACCCACAGTAGATATTTCATAATAGCGCAGAAGTTAGGCATGGGCCATGCATGAGACAGGGTCAGTTCCAGCATTTACAGCTTGGAAATGCAGTATCAATGAGGATCTGGTGGTTAAGGGAGCAGTGTAAGCCTTCTTAGCTGGGAGACGTGATGTCTCATGCAAAAAATCCAATTCTTTTTTATTCTAGCCACATTCAGATGGCACAAACATCTGTTTCATACAGTAACACAGTTTGTTGACTGCAAGTGAGTGCAGGTCTGCCTGTCTGGGAGCCCTACTTACACAGGCAATCCTCCAGATGGAGACCCATGGAGTTTCCATAGTTCAAAAAATAATTGTCACACTGCGCCAAAGTGGCAACAATTTCCACAGAGTAGAAACAGTATAATAGACCTCTGACACATCTTCTACTACAGGCAACCCACCTGAGGGAGACTCATCTTGAAGTCTCCACATTTCAAAAAATAATTGTCACTCACCACTAAAGTGGCATCAATTTCCATAGAGTAGAAACAGTATAATAGGCCTCTGACACACCTTCTACTACAGGCAGCCCACCAGATGGAGACCCAACTTGGAGTCTCCACATTTCAAAAAATTATTGTTAACATTAGCAGCAGTAGCAACAGTAGGCACAGACACCTCAAAGATGGCGCTGGGTACAATAACATGAGATCAATACATGACACCAGAATCGATACCATCCCCTAGTCTGCCCAATCCTTGACTGGGGTGCAAAAGTCATTGGAGATCAACTACTTGTTGAATTTGGTAAAAGTTGGGCAGTCTACACTTTTAGGGGACAGCCAGATGTGCTTATCCATCAGGACACCAACAGCAGTGCTGAAGAAACGTTCTGAGAGAATGCTGGCTGCTGGGCATGACAAAACCTCCAAGGCACGACAGGCAAGCACAGACCACTCTTCCATTTTTGACCCTGTCACTAAATGTACAATCACTATTTATTTTCTTAGATAGTCTTCCTGAGCAGCATTGTTATACCTAACGCTTTTTAAGTGGAAATCTGGCCTTCTAATTTGCCACTAAAACACAGTTTTATCACAAACAATTTGCAGTAGCTAATTGGGCCTTCTGGCTTCACCACTATATTAGGTATAACATTTAATAAGTGTAAATCTGGCCTTCTGATTTGCAAAACAAGATGTCCGCTTTTTGTATGGCCAGGAACATGTGACTTCGGCAGCCACTCATAGAAGGCCTTGTGTCATGACTTTGTGGATGGTTTCTGCACCTTGATTGGGTGCTGAATCAACACACATGAAGTTAAGGGGGGAAAAAAAGTGTGCACTGCATCTGTAATCTCTTCAGACGCTCCTCTAACTTCTCCACGTCCCCGCCTCTCATCAAACACATCCCCTCGTCCTCTCCGCTTATCATACTGTAGCTCTATCCTATCCAAATTAATAACAAAAGCATTAGTGGAATAGCAATGATTTTCCGAGCTGCGACCGACTTTTGCCGACTTTGAGTAAAAATGCCTGTGAAAGCAAATACGAATCGGCTTGTGCTATGATTGTGCCGAATTTGTGAGATGAAAGCTGAAGAATAGTGTTGAGCGATACTTTCCGATATCGGAAAGTATCGGTATCGGAAAGTATCGGCCGATACCGTCACAGTATCGGAATCCAATCCGATACCGATACCCGATCCCAATGCAAGTCAATGGGACGAAAATATCGGAATTAAAATAAACCCTTTCTTTCCTTGTAGGTTAATTCTACATGAAGGAAAACAACTAAGAATAATGTAGGATGTATTGGGGGAGGTGGCGGAGACATTAAAGGCACAGGGGTTTATCCCAATCAAATAGAATAGCAGTATTTTTAATTTTTTTATGACGTTCGGCGTTAGAAAGAATTTGACTATGTTAATTTTTTATTTATTTTGTCAGATATTGATGTTTCACTACTTCCACGCCCTTCACCCTATTTTTTACTTCTCCCACACTTTCTTCTTCATTATCCTCATCATCAGCTTCTGTGACATCAACTTCTTCACCTTATTCATCTTCTTCTTTTCTACGTATATATATATTTTTTTTTTTACATTGTTCATATTCTTTTTATTTAACTATTATCTTTTTTATATTCAACTTCTTCATCATATTCTTATTTGTGACAGGCATTCCCGTAGTTGTTATCTATAAAAGTTTGAAGATTACACCTTCCGTTCTGCCTGTCACAAAACAGTTACATTTGTCCGTGTTCAGTTTGGCCTGCAGCATCAGGCTTTATCCAGGGGCACCACGAGGAGGAACGGACTCACCCCCATACACTGCTTAGTCTTCTTCTGCTTATAATTTAGATAATATCTTTTGCTCTGATATTTAGTCTTATGCTTAATGTTCTTCTGCTCTTTGTTCTGCAGCCTCTTGTTCTTCTGCTTCTCGGTCTTCCAGGTTGTCGTCGTCATCTCCAGGGTCGTCATCTCCAGGGTCGTCGTCATCGGGGTCGTCGTCATCGGGGTCGTCGTCATCGGGGTCGTCTTCAGGGTCATCGTCTCCAGGGTCGTCGTCATCTCGGTGGTTGTCGTCTCTGGTGTCGTCATCATCTTAGGGGTGGTCTTCCGGGTCATCGTCTTTCGGGTCTTGAACTTGGAAATGTAGCAGAAGGTACAAGAAGGCTGAGAAAATGCCGAGAAACAGCTGATGGAACTGGAACTCGGATGGCTACCCGAAGGTCCAAGAGCCAATGGAACTACCGAGGACCAGCTGACGTTACTGGAACCCGGTTACTAAGCAGGAGGTACCCGTGCCTGAAAGCACTACCAAGGACCACCTGACGTTGGTGGAACTCGGATACCCAGAAGGAGGCACCTAAGCCAAAGGCTCTGCCCGGAACCAGCTGACGGTACTGGAACCAGGATGGGGAGCAGAAGGTACAAGAGCAAAAGACACTGCCGAGAACCAGCTGATGGTACTGGAACCCGGATGGGTAGCCGAAGGTCCAAGAGCCAATGGAACTACCGAGGACCAGCTGACGTTACTGGAACCCGGTTACTAAGCAGGAGGTACCCGTGCCTGAAAGCACTACCAAGGACCACCTGACGTTGGTGGAACTCGGATACCCAGAGGGAGGCACCTAAGCCAAAGGCTCTGCCCGGAACCAGCTGACGGTACTGGAACCAGGATGGGGAGCAGAAGGTACAAGAGCAAAAGACACTGCCGAGAACCAGCTGACGGTACTGGAACCCGGATGGGTAGCCGAAGGTCCAAGAGCCAATGGAACTACCGAGGACCAGCTGACGTTACTGGAACCCGGTTACTAAGCAGGAGGTACCCGTGCCTGAAAGCACTACCAAGGACCACCTGACGTTGGTGGAACTCGGATACCCAGAGGGAGGCACCTAAGCCAAAGGCTCTGCCCGGAACCAGCTGACGGTACTGGAACCAGGATGGGGAGCAGAAGGTACAAGAGCAAAAGACACTGCCGAGAACCAGCTGACGGTACTGGAACCCGGATGGGGACCTATTCAAGCTTGTCTTCCTAGGGCCCCAACTGGAGGTGTGTTAGAGCCCAGGGACAGCAGGAGGAGGAGCAGGGGGAGGGGAGTGTAGGCCGAAGCCTGCACAGGCGGCAGCTTTGGGTGTGTTGTGTCTGCGTGGCTTTTGCAGGACACGTTGCCGGCTACACAGCAGGGGAACAGCTGGCGGTGCTGGACCCCACTGACACATTGGCGAGGTGTTTGGCTCTGTGCAGCCAGCACTTCCGGACAGCAACTAGCGTTGTTGGAGCCCGGGCTCTGCAGGTGGAGCAGAGTGTAGGCCGAAGCCTAATTGAACCGATTTCAAAAGTCACCTTTAACCCCCCCTCAGGGGTTACAAAGTAGAAGAGCCACAGCTTATGCAGCAGCAGTGCTGCGCAAGTCAAAGGTTGCTCTTGTAATTTTTCTCCTTGCACACGCTGAATGGAACACGTATAACATTTAGCCCTTTATACAGTCAAACTGTGTAATGGAGGCGAGAGTTCCCTTTGTAATGAGACGCAGCACAGGTGTCAAGACGCAGCACAGGTGTCAAGAATCCCACCTTGGTGCTGGGTGCAGCCTCCCGAGCGTTGTTATTTGCTGTACAGGAGTCTGCGCTGTCGTGTTATCCCCTGGCCTAGCGCCGTTAGCGCTGCCCATCTTCTGGCATCATGTAATGTCGGCCGGTGCGGTTCGCGATGACCATGAATCCCAGCCCCGCAGTGTCTTAACATTGTTAAAACACTGCGGGGCTGGGATTCAGGGCCTGGCGCAGCACATATGTTCGCCTCTCACACTCGGGTCCTTACACCCGCTTCAGACTGTGCGGCGTCATCTGATCCCTTATCGCATGCCACGGCCATGAAGCCGCACAGTCCGAAGAAGGCGGAAGGAGAGGAGGGACAGGCGAACTGATGCACTGATCCTGCCCATGAATCACACCCTCGCAGTCCCAATAAATAAGACACCGAGGGGCGTTGTGTGGGTCAGGGCGGCCGCAGAGGCGCAGCCAGCCAAACAATGATGCCAGAAGACGGGCAGCGCTACCAAGGGGGTTGCAGCGTGTCATTACAAAGGAAAGTCACACCACCGGGACGGTTAAATGGTCACACAGAGGACACATTTCAGACGTGTTTTCAGTTCCACATGTGCGAGGAGAATACGTTTCTGAGCCACCTTGCACACATGCAGCATTACCGCTGTACAAGGTGGCTGGATAACGTAAAAACGCCTGGGGGAGGGGGGACAGGTTCCCTTCAATTTCAGTTCTTGTGTCTGCGTGGCTTTTGCAGGACACGTTGCCGGCTGCACAGCAGGGGAACAGCTGGCGGTGCTGGACCCCACTGACACATTGGCTGGTGTTTTTCTCTGTGCAGCTAGCACATCTGGGCCCCAACTGGCGGTGTGTTAGAGCCCAGGGACAGCAGGAGGAGGAGCAGGAGGAGGAGGAGCAGGGGGAGGGGAGTGTAGGCCGAAGCCTGCACAGGCGGCAGCTTTGGGTGTGTTGTGTCTGCGTGGCTTTTGCAGGACACGTTGCCGGCTACACAGCAGGGGAACAGCTGGCGGTGCTGGACCCCACTGACACATTGGCGAGGTGTTTGGCTCTGTGCAGCCAGCACTTCCGGACAGCAACTAGCGTTGTTGGAGCCCGGGCTCTGCAGGTGGAGCAGAGTGTAGGCCGAAGCCTAATTGAACCGATTTCAAAAGTCACCTTTAACCCCCCCTCAGGGGTTACAAAGTAGAAGAGCCACAGCTTATGCAGCAGCAGTGCTGCGCAAGTCAAAGGTTGCTCTTGTAATTTTTCTCCTTGCACACGCTGAATGGAACACGTATAACATTTAGCCCTTTATACAGTCAAACTGTGTAATGGAGGCGAGAGTTCCCTTTGTAATGAGACGCAGCACAGGTGTCAAGAATCCCACCTTGGTGCTGGGTGCAGCCTCCCGAGCGTTGTTATTTGCTGTACAGGAGTCTGCGCTGTCGTGTTATCCCCTGGCCTAGCGCCGTTAGCGCTGCCCATCTTCTGGCATCATGTAATGTCGGCCGGTGCGGTTCGCGATGACCATGAATCCCAGCCCCGCAGTGTCTTAACATTGTTAAAACACTGCGGGGCTGGGATTCAGGGCCTGGCGCAGCACATATGTTCGCCTCTCACACTCGGGTCCTTACACCCGCTTCAGACTGTGCGGCGTCATCTGATCCCTTATCGCATGCCACGGCCATGAAGCCGCACAGTCCGAAGAAGGCGGAAGGAGAGGAGGGACAGGCGAACTGATGCACTGATCCTGCCCATGAATCACACCCTCGCAGTCCCAATAAATAAGACACCGAGGGGCGTTGTGTGGGTCAGGGCGGCCGCAGAGGCGCAGCCAGCCAAACAATGATGCCAGAAGACGGGCAGCGCTACCAAGGGGGTTGCAGCGTGTCATTACAAAGGAAAGTCACACCACCGGGACGGTTAAATGGTCACACAGAGGACACATTTCAGACGTGTTTTCAGTTCCACATGTGCGAGGAGAATACGTTTCTGAGCCACCTTGCACACATGCAGCATTACCGCTGTACAAGGTGGCTGGATAACGTAAAAACGCCTGGGGGAGGGGGGACAGGTTCCCTTCAATTTCAGTTCTTGTGTCTGCGTGGCTTTTGCAGGACACGTTGCCGGCTGCACAGCAGGGGAACAGCTGGCGGTGCTGGACCCCACTGACACATTGGCTGGTGTTTTTCTCTGTGCAGCTAGCACATCTGGGCCCCAACTGGCGGTGTGTTAGAGCCCAGGGACAGCAGGAGGAGGAGCAGGAGGAGGAGGAGCAGGGGGAGGGGAGTGTAGGCCGAAGCCTGCACAGGCGGCAGCTTTGGGTGTGTTGTGTCTGCGTGGCTTTTGCAGGACACGTTGCCGGCTACACAGCAGGGGAACAGCTGGCGGTGCTGGACCCCACTGACACATTGGCGAGGTGTTTGGCTCTGTGCAGCCAGCACTTCCGGACAGCAACTAGCGTTGTTGGAGCCCGGGCTCTGCAGGTGGAGCAGAGTGTAGGCCGAAGCCTAATTGAACCGATTTCAAAAGTCACCTTTAACCCCCCCTCAGGGGTTACAAAGTAGAAGAGCCACAGCTTATGCAGCAGCAGTGCTGCGCAAGTCAAAGGTTGCTCTTGTAATTTTTCTCCTTGCACACGCTGAATGGAACACGTATAACATTTAGCCCTTTATACAGTCAAACTGTGTAATGGAGGCGAGAGTTCCCTTTGTAATGAGACGCAGCACAGGTGTCAAGAATCCCACCTTGGTGCTGGGTGCAGCCTCCCGAGCGTTGTTATTTGCTGTACAGGAGTCTGCGCTGTCGTGTTATCCCCTGGCCTAGCGCCGTTAGCGCTGCCCATCTTCTGGCATCATGTAATGTCGGCCGGTGCGGTTCGCGATGACCATGAATCCCAGCCCCGCAGTGTCTTAACATTGTTAAAACACTGCGGGGCTGGGATTCAGGGCCTGGCGCAGCACATATGTTCGCCTCTCACACTCGGGTCCTTACACCCGCTTCAGACTGTGCGGCGTCATCTGATCCCTTATCGCATGCCACGGCCATGAAGCCGCACAGTCCGAAGAAGGCGGAAGGAGAGGAGGGACAGGCGAACTGATGCACTGATCCTGCCCATGAATCACACCCTCGCAGTCCCAATAAATAAGACACCGAGGGGCGTTGTGTGGGTCAGGGCGGCCGCAGAGGCGCAGCCAGCCAAACAATGATGCCAGAAGACGGGCAGCGTTACCAAGGAGCTTGTTGCGTGTGTCAATACAAAGTCAAATCACACCTGAGGGACGTTTTAATGGTCACAGAGGACACATTTTAGACGTGTTCACTTCAACATGGGCAAGGAGAATAAGTTTCTGAGCCACCTTGAACACATGCAGCATTACTGCTGTTCAAGGTAGCTGTAAAACATAGAAACACCTGGGGGAGGGGGGACAGGTTCCCTTCAATTTCAGTTCTTGTGTCTGCGTGGCGGTCGCAGGACACGTTGCCGGCTACACAGCAGGGGAACAGCTGGCGGTGCTGAACCCCACTGACACATTGGCTGGTGTTTTTCTCTGTGCAGCTAGCACATCTGGGCAAAAACTGGCGGTGTTAGAGCCCAGGGTCAGCAGGAGGAGCAGGGGGAGCGGAGTGTAGGCCGAAGCCTGCACTCGAGCAAGTTGAAAGGAAACCTTTAACCCCCCCCCCCCCCCAGGCGTTTGTAGCTGAAAGAGCCATTGTGTACAGCACTAATGCTGGAAAAGGTAAACTTAGCTCTTTTAATTATGGTCCTTGTACATGCGGAACCTAACATTTATGAAATGTGTCTCCTCACAGCGTTAAACCGTCCGGTAGGTGGAACTTTCCTTTGTCGTGTGACGCAGCACAGCCATCATTTTTACCCCCTTGGCGCCGTGCGCCGCCTCCTCAGCGTTGTTTGAATCTGTCCCGGAGCCTGCGCTGTTAGGTTAGCCCTTGGCCATGCACACATGTTGCGCTGCCCGTCTTCTGACCTCATTTGGTGTCAGGCTGGCTGCGCCTGTGCGGGTGCGCTGGCCGAGATCCCGCCTCGCAGTGTCGTCTAATGTAATCCCACCGCGGGCCTGTGATCCGTGCCCGTGCGCAGTGCATATCCTCTCCTCTCACTCCCCTCCCTACGGCTTTTTCAGACTGTGCGGTGTCACGGCCGTGGCATGCTATTAGGGACCAGCTGACATCGCACAGTCTGAAGAAGCCGTAGGGAGGGGAGTGAGAGGAGAGGATATGCACTGCGCACGGGCACGGATCACAGGCCCGCGGTGGGATTACATTAGACGACACTGCGAGGCGGGATCTCGGCCAGCGCACCCGCACAGGCGCAGCCAGCCTGACACCAAATGAGGTCAGAAGACGGGCAGCGCAACATGTGTGCATGGCCAAGGGCTAACCTAACAGCGCAGGCTCCGGGACAGATTCAAACAACGCTGAGGAGGGGGCGCACGGCGCCAAGGGGGTAAAAATGATGGCTGTGCTGCGTCACACGACAAAGGAAAGTTCCACCTACCGGACGGTTTAACGCTGTGTGGGGACACATTTCATAAGTGTTTGGTTCAGCATGTGCAAGGAGCATCACGAAAAGAGGCACTTTTTCCCTTTGCATCATTACTGCTGCACAAGGTGGCTCCTTCAGTAACAAACGCCTGGGGGGGGGGGGGGGGTCAGGTTCCCTTACATTTAACTTGTTGTGCCTGCGTGGCGGTCGCAGTACACGTTGCCGTATACACAGCAGGGGAACAGCTGGCGGTGCTGAACCCCACTAACACATTGGCGAGGTGTTTGGCTCTGTGCGTACAGCACTTCTGGACGGCAACTAGCGGTGTTGGAGCCCAGGGACAGGTGGAGGAGGAGGAGGTTGGAGGAGGTTGGAGGGATTGCCACACACACAGCAGGGGAACAGCTGACGTTACTGAACCCCAATAACAGAGGAGGGACTGTTGACTGTGCGTACAGCACTTCTGGACGGCAACTGGCGGTGTTGGAGCCCAGGGACAGGTGGAGGAGGAGGAGGTTGGAGGAGGTTGGAGGAGGTAGGAGGGATTGCCACACACACAGCAGGGGAACAGCTGACGTTACTGAACCCCAATAACAGAGGAGGGACTGTTGACTGTGCGTACAGCACTTCTGGACGGCAACTGGCGGTGTTGGAGCCCAGGGACAGGTGGAGGAGGAGGAGGTTGGAGGAGGTAGGAGGGATTGCCACACACACAGCAGGGGAACAGCTGACGTTACTGAACCCCAATAACAGAGGAGGGACTGTTGACTGTGCGTACAGCACTTCTGGACGGCAACTGGCGGTGTTGGAGCCCAGGGACAGGTGGAGGAGGAGGAGGTTGGAGGAGGTAGGAGGGATTGCCACACACACAGCAGGGGAACAGCTGACGTTACTGAACCCCAATAACAGAGGAGGGACTGTTGACTGTGCGTACAGCACTTCTGGACGGCAACTGGCGGTGTTGGAGCCCAGGGACAGGTGGAGGAGGAGGAGGTTGGAGGAGGTTGGAGGAGGTAGGAGGGATTGCCACACACACAGCAGGGGAACAGCTGACGTTACTGAACCCCAATAACAGAGGAGGGACTGTTGACTGTGCGTACAGCACTTCTGGACGGCAACTGGCGGTGTTGGAGCCCAGGGACAGGTGGAGGAGGAGGAGGTTGGAGGAGGTAGGAGGGATTGCCACACACACAGCAGGGGAACAGCTGACGTTACTGAACCCCAATAACAGAGGAGGGACTGTTGACTGTGCGTACAGCACTTCTGGACGGCAACTGGCGGTGTTGGAGCCCAGGGACAGGTGGAGGAGGAGGAGGTTGGAGGAGGTTGGAGGAGGTAGGAGGGATTGCCACACACACAGCAGGGGAACAGCTGACGTTACTGAACCCCAATAACAGAGGAGGGACTGTTGACTGTGCGTACAGCACTTCTGGACGGCAACTGGCGGTGTTGGAGCCCAGGGACAGGTGGAGGAGGAGGAGGTTGGAGGAGGTTGGAGGAGGTAGGAGGGATTGCCACACACACAGCAGGGGAACAGCTGACGTTACTGAACCCCAATAACAGAGGAGGGACTGTTGACTGTGCGTACAGCACTTCTGGACGGCAACTGGCGGTGTTGGAGCCCAGGGACAGGTGGAGGAGGAGGAGGTTGGAGGAGGTTGGAGGAGGTAGGAGGGATTGCCACACACACAGCAGGGGAACAGCTGACGTTACTGAACCCCAATAACAGAGGAGGGACTGTTGACTGTGCGTACAGCACTTCTGGACGGCAACTGGCGGTGTTGGAGCCCAGGGACAGGTGGAGGAGGAGGAGGTTGGAGGAGGTAGGAGGGATTGCCACACACACAGCAGGGGAACAGCTGACGTTACTGAACCCCAATAACAGAGGAGGGACTGTTGACTGTGCGTACAGCACTTCTGGACGGCAACTGGCGGTGTTGGAGCCCAGGGACAGGTGGAGGAGGAGGAGGTTGGAGGAGGTAGGAGGGATTGCCACACACACAGCAGGGGAACAGCTGACGTTACTGAACCCCAATAACAGAGGAGGGACTGTTGACTGTGCGTACAGCACTTCTGGACGGCAACTGGCGGTGTTGGAGCCCAGGGACAGGTGGAGGAGGAGGAGGTTGGAGGAGGTTGGAGGAGGTAGGAGGGATTGCCACACACACAGCAGGGGAACAGCTGACGTTACTGAACCCCAATAACAGAGGAGGGACTGTTGACTGTGCGTACAGCACTTCTGGACGGCAACTGGCGGTGTTGGAGCCCAGGGACAGGTGGAGGAGGAGGAGGTTGGAGGAGGTAGGAGGGATTGCCACACACACAGCAGGGGAACAGCTGACGTTACTGAACCCCAATAACAGAGGAGGGACTGTTGACTGTGCGTACAGCACTTCTGGACGGCAACTGGCGGTGTTGGAGCCCAGGGACAGGTGGAGGAGGAGGAGGTTGGAGGAGGTAGGAGGGATTGCCACACACACAGCAGGGGAACAGCTGACGTTACTGAACCCCAATAACAGAGGAGGGACTGTTGACTGTGCGTACAGCACTTCTGGACGGCAACTGGCGGTGTTGGAGCCCAGGGACAGGTGGAGGAGGAGGAGGTTGGAGGAGGTAGGAGGGATTGCCACACACACAGCAGGGGAACAGCTGACGTTACTGAACCCCAATAACAGAGGAGGGACTGTTGACTGTGCGTACAGCACTTCTGGACGGCAACTGGCGGTGTTGGAGCCCAGGGACAGGTGGAGGAGGAGGAGGTTGGAGGAGGTTGGAGGAGGTAGGAGGGATTGCCACACACACAGCAGGGGAACAGCTGACGTTACTGAACCCCAATAACAGAGGAGGGACTGTTGACTGTGCGTACAGCACTTCTGGACGGCAACTGGCGGTGTTGGAGCCCAGGGACAGGTGGAGGAGGAGGAGGTTGGAGGAGGTAGGAGGGATTGCCACACACACAGCAGGGGAACAGCTGACGTTACTGAACCCCAATAACAGAGGAGGGACTGTTGACTGTGCGTACAGCACTTCTGGACGGCAACTGGCGGTGTTGGAGCCCAGGGACAGGTGGAGGAGGAGGAGGTTGGAGGAGGTAGGAGGGATTGCCACACACACAGCAGGGGAACAGCTGACGTTACTGAACCCCAATAACAGAGGAGGGACTGTTGACTGTGCGTACAGCACTTCTGGACGGCAACTGGCGGTGTTGGAGCCCAGGGACAGGTGGAGGAGGAGGAGGTTGGAGGAGGTTGGAGGAGGTAGGAGGGATTGCCACACACACAGCAGGGGAACAGCTGACGTTACTGAACCCCAATAACAGAGGAGGGACTGTTGACTGTGCGTACAGCACTTCTGGACGGCAACTGGCGGTGTTGGAGCCCAGGGACAGGTGGAGGAGGAGGAGGTTGGAGGAGGTAGGAGGGATTGCCACACACACAGCAGGGGAACAGCTGACGTTACTGAACCCCAATAACAGAGGAGGGACTGTTTACTGTGCGTACAGCACTTCTGGATGGCAACTGGCGGTGTTGGAGCCCAGGGACAGGTGGAGGAGGAGGAGGTTGGAGGAGGTTGGAGGAGGTAGGAGGGATTGCCACACACACAGCAGGGGAACAGCTGACGTTACTGAACCCCAATAACAGAGGAGGGACTGTTGACTGTGCGTACAGCACTTCTGGACGGCAACTGGCGGTGTTGGAGCCCAGGGACAGGTGGAGGAGGAGGAGGTTGGAGGAGGTTGGAGGAGGTAGGAGGGATTGCCACACACACAGCAGGGGAACAGCTGACGTTACTGAACCCCAATAACAGAGGAGGGACTGTTGACTGTGCGTACAGCACTTCTGGACGGCAACTGGCGGTGTTGGAGCCCAGGGACAGGTGGAGGAGGAGGAGGTTGGAGGAGGTAGGAGGGATTGCCACACACACAGCAGGGGAACAGCTGACGTTACTGAACCCCAATAACAGAGGAGGGACTGTTGACTGTGCGTACAGCACTTCTGGACGGCAACTGGCGGTGTTGGAGCCCAGGGACAGGTGGAGGAGGAGGAGGTTGGAGGAGGTTGGAGGAGGTAGGAAGGATTGCCACACACACAGCAGGGGAACAGCTGACGTTACTGAACCCCAATAACAGAGGAGCGACTGTTGACTGTGCGTACAGCACTTCTGGACGGCAACTAGCGGTGTTGGAGCCCAGGGGCAGGTGGAAAAGCAGAGGAACACAATGTAGGCCGAAGCCTGAGAAAGTCGAAAGGGAACCTTTAACCCCCCCCAAGGCGTTTGTAGCTGAAAGTGCCAGCTTGTGCAGCACAAAAGATGCAAAAGGAAAAGGTGGCTCTTTTCATCATGCTCCTTGCAAACACAGAACTAAACACTTTTAAAATGTGTCCCCTGAAGCCGTGAAACCGTCCCGGAGGTGGGACTTTCCTTCGTAATATGACGCAGCACAGCCATCATTACTACCCCCCCGCCGCCGTGCCCCGGCTCCTCAGCGTTGTTTGATTCCGTCCCGGAGCCTGCGCTGTTATGTTATCCCGTGGCCAGGCACACTTAGCGCTGCCCATCTTCTGACATCATTTGGTGTCAGGCTGGCTGCGCCTGTGCGGCCGCGCTGGCCGAGAGCCCGCCTCGCAGTGTCTTCTGATGTAATCCCACTGGGGGCCTGGGATCCATGGCCATGCGCAGTGCATATCCTCGCCTCTCACTCCCCTCCCTACGGCTTCTTTTTCAGACTGTGCGGTGTCACGGCCGTGGCATGCTATTAGGGACCAGCTGACACCGAACAGTCTGAAGAAGCCATAGGGAGATGAGTGAGAGGTGGAGGTTCAGATATGCACTGCGCATGTCCATAGATCCCAGGCCCCCAGTGGGATTAAATCAGAAGACACTGCGAGGCGGGCTCTCGGCCAGCGTGGCCGCACAGGCGCAGCCAGCCTGACACCAAATGATGCCAGAAGACGGGCAGCGCTAAGTGTGCCTGGCCACGGGATAACATAACAGCGCAGGCTCCGGGACGGAATCAAACAACGCTGAGGAGCCGGGGCGCGGCGCCGGGGGGGTAGGAATGACGGCTGTGCTGCGTCATATTACGAAGGAAAGTCCCACCTCCGGGACGGTTTTACGGTATCAGTGGACACATTTTATAAGTGTTAAGTTTTGCGTGTGCAAGGAGCAAAACCAAAATAGCTACCTTTTTCCTTGTGCAGCATTACTGCTGCACAAGGTGGCTCTTTCAGTAACAAACGCCTTGGGGGGGGGGGGACAGATTCCCTTACATTTCAGTTGTTGTGTCAGCGTGGCGGTCGCATGACACATTGCCGGCTACACAGCTGGGGATCAGCTGACGTTACTGAAACCCAATAACACTGGGTCGTATGTTTTGACTGTGCAGACGGCACATCTGAGCCTCAACTGGCGGTGTTGGAGCCCAGGAATTTAAGTTCAGGTGGTAGAAAGATGAACACAACAGGAGACCTGGATAACGTATACAGTGACCTAATTATTTAATCAGGAGGAGGAGTGGCAAATTCCTGCGAGATCCAGGCCTTGTTCATTTTCAGGAAAGTAAGCCGGTCAACGTTATCGGAGGATAGTCGCATGCGACGGTCAGTTAGTACACCACCTGCAGCACTAAAGACACGTTCCGATAATACACTGGCCGCAGGGCAAGACAGCACCTCCAATGCATACTGGCTTAGCTCTGGCCATGTATCCAGCTTTGAGACCCAAAACTTGAAAGGGGAAGAGCCGTCTGGGAGTACAGCAAGAGGGCAAGACATGTAGTCTGTCACCATCTGACGGAACCGTTGCCTCCTGCTGACTGGAGCCGTCTGTGATGGTGTAGACTTTTGTGGCGGGCACAGAAAACTGTGCCACAGTTCGGCCATACTGGTCTTGCCTTGGGCAGAGGCACTGCTTCTGCTCCCTCTTTGTGCAGAGCCTCCACCACTGCCTGGACGCACTGAGCTGCTTTGGAATGCACTAGCAGCACTTCTCTCAGTTGGAATGGAGAAGATGATGGAACTGACCAGTGTGTCTTGGTACTCCCGCATTTTTCGCTCCCGGTTCAACGGTGTGATGAGGCTTTCTACGTTGTCCCGGTAGCGAGGATCGAGGAGGGTGAACACCCAATAATCAGACATGTTGAGAATGTGGTCGATGCGGCGGTCGTTTCTCAGGCACTGCAGCATGTAATCCACCATGTGCTGCAGACTGCCAACTGCCCAAGAAACGCTGTCCCCAGCTGGAGGCGTGATCTCTGCCCGCTCGTCATCACCCCACCCTCGCTGTACACACTGAGTACTGGACAATTCGGGAACTCCCTCCTCTGGACGGATGTCTTCCTCCTCCATTGACTCCTCCTCATCCTCCTCACAAACTGTCCCCTGCCTACGCGTTTGTGAGGAACCACGTGGCGCTGACTGTCCAGAAGATGATGGAAGTGGTGAATCCTCATCCTCCACCTCTTCCACAACATCATCCCTTAGCGCTTGCAGTGATTTTTCAAGCAGGCAGATAAGGGGGACAGTCATGCTGACTAGTGCATCATCTGCACTCGCCATCCGCGTGGAATAATCAAAGGGACGCAAAACCTGGCAGACATCCTTCATAGTGGCCCACTCTGTGGTTGTGAAGTCTGTACGGCGCTGACTGCGACTTTTTTGCGCCTGATACAGCTGGTACTCCATTACAGCTTGCTGCTGCTCACACAACCGCTCCAACATATGTAACGTGGAATTCCACCTGGTAGGTAGGTCACATATGATGCGATGTTCCGGCAGGCGGTGTCGGCGCTGCAGAGCCGCAATGCGCGCTTTTGCCGTGCTGGAACGCCGCAAGTGAGCACACTCTAGGCGGACCTTGTGCAGCAGTGCATCAAGATCCGGATAGTCCCTCAAAAAACTCTGCACGACCAAATTGAGCACATGTGCCAGACATGGGATGTGAGTGAGGTTGCCGAGGCCCAGGGCTGCCACCAGATTTCGGCCATTATCACACACTACCATGCCTGGCTGGAGATTCGCTGGCTCAAACCACACATCGCTCTCCTGCTTGATGGCATTCCAGAGCTCCTGCGCTGTGTGGCTACGATTCCCCAAAAAAATTAATTTCAAGACGGCCTGTTGACGTTTGGCCACGGCTGTGCTCATGTCGGTCGTAACAGGTACACGTTCATCACGGGTCCATGTGGAGGTGGACTGTGACGGCTCCTGCAGCGATGATTCTGAGGAACTGGTGTAAGAGGAGGAGTCAATGCATACAGAATGGATTCCTGCAATCCTTGGAGTGGGCAGGACACGTCCTGCGCCACTCGCACGGTCTGTACCCGGCTCAACGACATTAACCCAATGGGCAGTGAGGGAAAGGTATCGCCCCTGTCCATGTTGACTGGTCCACGCATCGGTGGTGAGGTGGACCTTGCTACTGACGGCGTTCAGTAGCGCGTGTTTTATGTGTCCCTCCACATGCTTGTGCAGGGCAGGGACGGCTTGCCTGCTGAAGTAAAAGCGGCTGGGCACACTGTACTGTGGGACTGCCAATGACATCAAGTCACGGAAGCTGTCAGTCTCCACCAGCCTGAATGACAGCATTTCCAGTGACAGAAGTTTGGCAATGCCTGCAGTCAGAGCCTGTGCTCGTGGGTGGTTTGACGAGAAAGGCCGCCTTTTCTCCCATGCCTGTACTACCGATGGCTGTAGACTGGGCTGGGAGTGTGTGGTTGACTGGGAAAGTGGTGCTGCGGGTGGAATGACAGCGGGTCTCTGGACAACAGGGCCAGAGGTTCTTCCACGGCGATCCTGGGAGGAAGCCGAACCAGCTGCGTGTGAGCTAGAGGAAGAGGCAACACGAGCTGAAGAGGTGGTAGCTGCCGCTGTTGGTTGGCCTAGCTCTTCAGTGTGTTTGTCTAACTCCGCCGGGTGCCTGTTGCGCACATGTTTCCACATGTTGGAGGTATTGAGGTTGGCGACTTTTTGACCTCTTTTGATTTTTTGATGACACACCTTGCATCTGACATAGCAAATGTCATCTGCAACTGTGTCAAAAAAGGACCAGGCACTGCAAGTCTTGGGAGCCCCCCTTTTGACTTTTGGAAGAGACATGCTCCTTACGGGTGCCAAAGCGGAGGCTGCAGGATCCGCAGTCTTCCCCCTCCCTCTCCCTCTTTGGGCCGTACGGGGAATCTCTTCCTCAGAGCTGCTCCCACCACCTTCCTGTCCCTGACGCCAAGATGGGTCAAGGACCTCATCATCTACACTACCCTCTGCCCCCAACTGCTCCTCCTGGGTAGTCTCAGCAGCAGAGCACGCACCAGTAAGTGGCACCTGAGTGTCATCATCAGCTGATGCGGCCTGCGAGGTGGTGACCGGAGCCACTGGCCCACCCGCCTCTTCAGAGGAAGACAGAAAAAGCTGTTGGGCATCACTGCACCCTGCCTCTTCTTCCATTTCTCCAATGCTGCTTGGCTGGCCCCCTGTTTCCAAGCCAAGAGATGATTCAGAGAACAGAAGTAGAGACTGCTCCTGTCCTGGGATCTCTGTCTGCCTGGGCAATTTTGCAGGTGGTGAAGAGACAGATGGCTGCTCTCCAGTGCTCTGTGTCTGAGAGGATGTGGCACTAATGGAAGTTGATGCATTAGCTGCCATCCATCCCACAACGGCTTCAATTTGGTCTTCACGCAGCAGCGGTGTACGGCGCTCGGCGACAAAGCTGCGCATGAACGACTGTTCCCTTGTGAAAGTGGGTGCTGATGACTCACCGGTGCCCGCAGCAGGCACAGAATCCCCACGTCCCCTCCCTGCTCCGCGCCCACGCCCACGCCCACGTGCCTTACTCACTGCCTTCTTCATCTTGGTTGACTGATAAAGATAAGCAGAAAAGTACTAACGGCTTTGTGTGCTTATTCCTGAGCAACTCCTCCTAACAGGTATAAGACACACTAATTTTCTAAAGTGTGGACTAGACTTGAATATGAGCTAATGTGGCCTACACAAATGTAAAGTGGTGTAACTGGTGTGTTTGGTGAACTTTATTATTTATTTATTTTTTTGGGGCTGAACTGACAACGGATAGAGCTGCAATCACACGGAGACCGTGCAGACAGCCGTAAACGGCGCTGCAAGGCCCAAAAACCCTCCTCTACTTTATCCTATGTAGTGTTTTTCCACAAATTAGCTGGAGACGGGTGGAAAGACACTAATAGGATTTTTTAAAATAAATTAGCAGCAGACTACACTACTTTGAAAAAAAAGAAAATTGATTTGGCGGTATGACGCAGTGAAAAACCCTGAGCTGCAGACAACCAGGCTACGGCTGCTCACAGACTACAGGGCGAGCTGCAGTCACACGGAGACCGTGCAGACAGCCGTAAACGGCGCTGCAAGGCCCAAAAACCCTCCTCTACTTTATCCTATGTAGTGTTTTTCCACAAATTAGCTGGAGACGGGTGGAAAGACACTAATAGGATTTTTTAAAATAAATTAGCAGCAGACTACACTACTTTGAAAAAAAAGAAAATTGATTTGGCGGTATGACGCAGTGAAAAACCCTGAGCTGGAGACAACCAGGCTATAGCTGCTCACAGATTACAGGGCGAGCTGCAGTCACACGGAGACCGTGCAGACAGCCGTAAACGGCGCTGCAAGGCCCAAAAACCCTCCTCTACTTTATCCTATGTAGTGTTTTTCCACAAATTAGCTGGAGACGGGTGGAAAGACACTAATAGGAATTTTTGGAAAAAATGTGCAGCAGCCTGCACTACTTCAAAAAAAAAAAAAAAAAAGGACAGTATGAGGCAATGAACCACCCTCCCTGAACTGAATACAACCAGCTATGGATGGCCTATGTGGCTGCACTCAGACTAGAGAGTGGGCTGCACTCACACACACACACAGAGAGACCTTGCAGATCGCTGTGAAAACAGCGCTACAAGGCAAAAGGAAGGTGAATAGTAGGTGAACACAGCGGTTGCTAAATTAGCCTTTGGAAAGCACAAAGAAGCAAATCGCTATCTCTAAACTGTCCCTCAGTCAGCAAACAGCGTCCTGTCACTAACTGAATTCACAGCAGAGTGATCGCAAAATGGCGCCAGCGACTTTTAAACTGCATCATGACATCATTTCAGCAGCCAATCACAGCCTTGCCAGTAGTTTCATGCCCTCCATGCTAAACAGGATGTGCCCACACTTGGAATCTTTCTCATTGGCTGAATTTCTGAATTTTGAATCATTGAACTTCCGATTCCGGTATCCGATACGCGGCAAGTATCGGAATCCCGGTATCGGAATTCCGATACCGCAAGTATCGGCCGATACCCGATACTTGCGGTATCGGAATGCTCAACACTACTGAAGAAGTGTTAGTAATGGCACTCTACTCTTTTCATTATGTAATCACAGACAGCTCTGTAGTGAGATCAGTATATGTGTCTGCCATTTAATGCCTCACACTGACAAATCTGCTCTAAACTATTGTGTAGGCATGTTTTTTCTCCTCTATATGTTTTTGCCTATTTATAATTGGTCAATCTCATGCAGGGAAATAACATACAAATAATCACCAGAAAAAATATTCAGGGTATAAATTAGGTGAAGGGCCCTTCATTGTGAGCGGTCATTCCGAGACGCAGCGCATTATAGCTGCCTCAGATCTTGTACAGTGGTCATTCCGAGACGCAGCCTATTATAGCTTCCCCGGACTGTGCAAAGCCCCACTTCCTCCCCTGATGAACCCTGGCATATTGTCCTAGGGGGAAACGCGTCGGGATGGGCGGCATCATATGGATGAGTACATCCTATATATATTTTTTCTTGACCATTCTTTTGTGCCATTTATGTCTGTGATTTAATCTTCTGAGGTGCTAGTGTGTGGCAGGGGGTTGTCATTATACTGATATATCTGACATAGCAATATGACTTTGTATATCTCTGCCTACACGTATATACATTTTTTTCATATCTTGTGTATATAACTCAGGTATTTAATAATTTCATAGGTGTCAGGCATGTTCTGTGACTGTAGGCAGGACTACTGTTGCCATATATTGCAGATGCTTTGATTTATCTTGTATTCTAGACACCTTGCACCTTCATATATATAAGATTAATAGAAGGGAAACAAAATCATACTCCCTTCTCTTGTGGAAACTTATCCACAAAAAAGATTTCTACAGCTTTTATTGCACCTTTTAAAGCACTATTGCACTTTATATAAGGTTTTGGTGTGGTGGAAGTTTCATTTTGTTAAGATCCGATAGGGTCATAAGGGAGAGCCATCGACGAGTGGGGGCGCCATGTCGAACTTAGGGTGCCAACCTCCGCTGTGAGGTAGGGTGAGTAAGGGATCAGATCACGCCCCCCCCCACCGTTTTAGTCTCTATCCTTTCATTAGATTGTATAGATTAAGGTGTTACTGTCTCCTGACCCATAAATCTGGGTAATTTTTACTCTGAATATTAAAGGTTATATTTTAAAGGGTTTTTTTCAGTCCTGTTTGGTTATACCAAATAACATACAAACCTGCAATAAAAAATCTGTGGTAACACCCCTTTGGATTTAACACAAATTATAACCAAAACATCGCAAGTTAATATCTTTGTAACAGAGTGGAGAAAATAAAACATAAAAATACATTTTACTCAGCACAGCTACCATTGCTACTATTGCATGATGTGGCCAGTTTAACATTCTCAAACTGATTAAGGATCCTTTTTAATTTTATCTTTATGGAAACTGTAACAGCCACCATTCTTTGATGCCATATTTGGGATAAAATAGAGAGAGAAAAATAAAACAACTGAAAATATTTTTCATACAGTATATCAAAAAATGCTGCCAGGCGCTATCTTTAGTAGTGGCTGTATATATTTAAATATCATTATGCATTACTAGATGGTGGCCCGATTCTAACGTTTCGGGTATTCTAGAATATGTAGGTAGTATATAGCACAGGCTACGTACTATATTGCACAGTGACGTAGTATATAACACAACCGACGTAGTATATAACATAGCCACGTAATATATTGTAGAGGCACGTAGTATATTGCATAGCTACGTAGTATATTGCACAGCCACTTAGTATATAACAGAACCACGTAATATATTGCACAGTCAACGTAGTATATAACAGAACCGACACAGCCACATAGTATATTGCACAGCTACATAGGATATAACACAGAGAACGTAGTATATTGCACAGCCACGTAGTATATTGGACAGTCATGTTGTATATTGCCCAGCTACATAGTATATAGCACAGAGATGTAGTATATAACATAGCCCACACAGTATATAGCAATGTGGGCACTATATGCGTGGTTAAAAAAGACTTAAAATAAAAAATAAACATATACTCACCTTCCGAAGGCCCCTTGAAGTCCTGGCGCCTGTGTGCGGTGCACGCTGCAGCTTCCGGTCCCAGGGTTGGTACAGGACCTGTGATGACGTCGTGGTCACATGACCGTGACGTCATGGCAGGTCCTTTTCGCATAGCATCCTTGGCACTGGAACCTGCCGCTTGCACCGCTGAGGACAGAACGTGACGTCGGAAGGTGAGAATAACCTTTTTTTATTATTATTATTTGTAACATTAGATCTTTTTACTATTGATGCTGCATATGCAGCATCAATAGTAAAAAGTTGGTCACACAGGGTTAATAGCTGCGTTAACTGAGTGCGTTACACCGCGGTCCGTTAACGCTGGCATTAACCCTGTGTGAGCGCTCAGCGCTGACTGCAGGGCAGTAAAGCAGCGGCCATTTCGCTGCCAAACTATGGCCGTCGCTGATTGGTCGTGGCAATGGTCGTGGGCATTTTGCCACGACCAATCAGCGACTTGGATTTCCATGACAGACAGAGGCCGCGACCAATGAATATCCATGACAGACAGACAGAAGGACAGACAGAAAGACGGAAGTGATCCTTAGACAATTATATAGTAGATATACACTATATACACAGATAAATGATTTGGTTCTGCTTAAATAAGCACTTCTTTCAAAGTTTTTATCCTCTTAATATATTTCAATCATCATATTATATAGCACTGTGTAATCATGAAAAAGGGGGTTCAAACCATGAAAAGAGCATCATCTTAATGAAGTAGAGATGTGCACGCTCTGCATCTTCTCCATTTATTGTCAGTCACACTGCCAGAAATAGCAGAAAAGCTGTACTTGGCTTTCTCTGGGAATGCATAGACATTCAATGGAGAATACAACCCCTGGCAAAAATTATGGAATCACCAGCCTTGGAGGATGTTCATTCAGTTGTTTAATTTCGTAGAGAAAATAGCAGATCACAGACATGGCACAAAACTAAAGTCATTTCAAATGGCAACTTTTTGGCTTTAAGAAACACTAAAAGAAATCAATAACAAAAAATGTGGTAGTCAGTAATGGTTACTTTTTTAACCAAGCATAGGGAAAAAATTATGGAGTCACTCAATTCTGAGGAAAAAATTATGGAATCATGAAAAACAAACAAACAAACAAAAAAACACTCCAAAACATCACTAGTATTTTGTTGCACCACCTCTGGCTTTTATAACAGGTTGCAGTCTCTGAGGCATGGACTTAATGAGTGTCAAACAGTACTCTTCATCAATCTGGCTCCAACTTTCTCTGATTGCTGTTGCCAGATCAGCTTTGCAGGTTGTAGCCTTGTCATGGACCATTTTCTTCAACTTCCACAAAAGATTTTCAATTGGATTGAGATCCGGACTATTTGCAGGCTATGGCATTGGCCTTATGTGTCTTTTTTTCAAGGAATTTTTTCACAGTTTTTGCTCTATGGCAGGATGCGTTACCATCTTGAAATATGATTTCATCATCCCCAAACATTTTTTCAATTGATGGGAGAAGAAAAGTGTCCAAAATATCAACATAAACTTGTTAATTTATTGAAGATGTAATGATAGCCATCTCCCCAGTGCCTTTACCTGACATGCAGCCCCATATCATCAATGACTGTGGAAATTTGCATGTTCTTTTCAGGCAGTCATCATTATAAATCTCATTGGAACGGCACCAAACAAAAGTTCCAGCATCATCACCTTGCCCAATGCAGATTCGCGATTCATCACTGAATATGACTTTCATCCAGTCATCCACAGTCCAAGATTGCTTTTCCTTAGCCCATTGTAACCTTGTTTTTTTCTGTTTAGTTGTTAATGATGGCTTTTGTTTAGCTTTTCTGTGTGTAAATCCCATTTCCTTTAGGCGGTTTCTTACAGTTCGGTCACAGACGTTGACTCCAGTTTCCACCCATTCGTTCCTCATTTGTTTTGTTGTGCATTTCCTGTTTTGTATTTGGTCCAGATTTTAGACACAGCTGATTGTGAACAACCAACATCTTTTGCAACATTGAGTGATGATTTACCCTCTTTTAAGAGTTTGATAATCCTCTCTTTTCTTTCAATTGACAACTCTCGTGTTGGAGCCATGATTCATGTCAGTCCACTTGGTGCAACAGCTCTCCAAGGTGTGATCACTCCTTTTTAGATGCAGACTAATGAGCAGATCTAATTTGATGCAGGTGTTATTTTTGGGTATGAAAATTTACAGAGTTATTCCATAATTTGTTCCTCAGAATTGAATGACTCCATAATTTTTCCCTTATGGTTGGTTAAAAAAAGTAACCATTACTGACTACCACATTTGATTTCTTTTAGTGTTTCCATTTGAAATTACTTTAGTTTTGTCCCATGTCTGTGATCTGCTTTTTTTCTACAAAATTAAACAACGGAATGAACATCCTCCAAGGCCAGTGGGTCCATAATTTTTGTCAGGGGTTGTACATCAATAATATCTACTCTGCTTGATTGAAGAAAAAGCTTTGCACAACACTATTCTCATGGTTCTAGACAACTGATCTAAGATTTTTTGGGGCCCTATTTTTATAACTACAAGAAATCGGTTTGTTATCCCCCATCGTATGCATAGTTGATAACTTGTAATTATGGCAATAACCTTTGAGAAAAACTTTAGGATTTCCCTGTCATAACTATCATATGGCATAATATCATTATAAACACACCAACTGAACAAGTATTGTGCCCATTTATCAACAACCACAGATTTTAGACAATAGCGTAATTATTTTGTTTCAATATGAATGTGGTTACAGGCCAAATGACAATCAAATATAATAGAAGTAATTGTCTTTGATTCTAACATAATGTAACAAACTAGATGACCTAGTTTCATTTTTCTCCATCCCGCTTTTCAGTGATTCAATGCAAAGAATGACAGGTGCCACATTCGTACTGGCAGAATAGCATTACATTTCATTTTGTATGCAGCATAGGATACGGTAATTTAATCTTAACAGCTCTAATTTTCAGAAAATTATCCTTTCCTGCCTTGGTTACAGATTCATATGAAGAAAAAAAGTACTGTTGCTATTCTTTGTCATTTTATCTTTAACACAAAATGTAATTTATGAAAATCAGATAACAATTTAATGAAGGCTCTAGAGAATACTAATGTTCTGTGAGGGAACATCTGGTTAGGAATGTTCTAGTCCTGAAAACATGCTGCAACCTGAGTTGTTAAATGTGGGAGTATAGCAAACGTAAGAGCAACCAGCTCTACTTCTTGTATGAGTTGTTGTTA
The DNA here is from genome assembly GCF_051348905.1 of Ranitomeya variabilis. Lineage (NCBI taxonomy): Eukaryota > Metazoa > Chordata > Amphibia > Anura > Dendrobatidae > Ranitomeya > Ranitomeya variabilis. The sequence goes on from NC_135236.1 coordinate 203,218,409, forward strand.
TTGTTATCATTGTAAAAATCAGTATGGGATGGTATAACAGGTTGTGTTTTCTATAAAAATGAACTCATTGTTACATTTTCTAATAAAGCTGTTAACAAGAACATTAGAGAATAATAATCAAAGAGACACTGGTAATAAATACATTACACCTCATTCTAAAAGGCAAATAGAAATATCGTCCTTGTAAAGTCAAAATAAAAATACAAAAATGGTGAAATAATAGCTGTGTTGAAATAATGCAGGAGTCCATGATATTTTCAAAAACTTTCATTAGGACATAACTGTGTAAAAGACAATGGTTTTCAGAACCGGTCTGATGCCTTCCTGGTGCTAGAGTTCAGCCACTAGGTTACTAAAGAAGCATTATCTAGGCACACATAGCATTACAGTCCATCCTAATTATGTCCACCTTGTTGCGGTGAGATGGCTTCTATGCTATTTTGATAAAAGTAGTGTCAAATAAGTACCCTATGTTAATTACATGTACATATTACTGCTTATTTATTCACACACTTCCAGGTAGTAGCTCATTGTTTTTATCCTATATTTTGTCATTTAATGGTAACATTTAGAATGACCACATCGCACTTATACCAATGGGGTGCCAGTCCATTCTTTCAGTTTTCCTTTAGTTCCTTGTACTTGTACTTTGTACATACAGGGGTGTGCTCCTCCTTCTTGGTCTTTGCATCTTGCCTATATAACTTTCCTCTGGCACGAGTGAAACAATCTGGTATAAGTCCTGTTCTGTACCCACCTCTTTTAAGGCCTACTGGCCTTAGTTGAACTAAGCAAGTTGAAATGTAAGAGTTAAAAGACCATTCTAATGATGGGGTACACTTTGTCGTGGTAGGATTGCTTTTTATGCTTTTTTGATCAAATTAGTGTCAACTATGTACTCTATGTTTTTACATGTATTGTTGCTATTTATTTTATTGTGAGACCTGCATTGGGGTTCCAGTCCTTCCTCCCCCAAGGTTTTTACAAATCATTAGTGTCTCTTCATCTATTGCAATGCAATTTATATGTATTATTCTGCCACTATATGACACTACTCCTTTGTATATTAATTTTCCACCCATATTGCGGATAAGCTTGAGTCCACTTGTTTGTGTGTTTATACATCATTCCTGACCTTTATGCATAATTCATCAGCTTGTTTATATACATGGGTCTTGAGTAGAGGGTATTTCTGTGTTTTATTCTCCCTTTATTATTTTTACCAATTTTATTATGTACCGTATTTTCCGGCGTATAAGATGACTTTTTAACCCCTAAAAATTGTCCCAAAAGTCGGGGGTCGTCTTATACGCCGGGTACGGCGTGTGCAGGGAGCGATCCTGGATGTTCCCAGGGTCTGAAGGAGAGGAGACTCTCCTTCAGGCCCTGGGATCCATATTCATGATAAAAATAAAGAATAAAAATAAAAAATATGTATATACTTACCCCTCCGAGAAGCCTGGCTCTCACCAGTGTAAGCGTCTGCCTCCGTTCCTAAGAATTGCAGCATGAAGGACCCTCGATGACGTCACGGTCAGGTGACTGGTCACATGAGCGGTCACGGACCAATCACAGGCCAGTCACCTGACCGTGACATCATCGAGGGTCCTTCATGCTGCAATTCTTAGGAACGGAGGCAGACGCTTACACCGGTGAGAGCCAGGCTTCTCGGAAGGGTGAGTATATACATATTTTTTATTTTTATTCTTTATTTTTAACATGAATATGGATCCCAGGGCCTGAAGGAGAGTCTCCTCTCCTTCAGACCCTGGGAACCACATGCTGTATAAGATGACTGGGCGTATAAGATGACCCCAGTCTTATACAGCGGGCATATCCCAAATTCCATATTTTATATGGAAAAGTTGGGGGTCGTCTTATACGCCCAGTCGTCTTATACACCAGAAAATACGGTATGTCTATTTGCATAATTAGTAAAGTTTATTACTTTATCTTTATATCATCCATTATTTTTTGGATATTTTTGTTTTGTGAAAGTGCCCTTAATTTTTGGCCCTATAAACTATAGGTTTTCTTTGTAATATGATTAGTACCTGTAGTATGTGCACTTCAGGCTCCATTTGTTTAGTTTTATAGCTATGGTGCTGCTTTTATGCCCTGTGGCTATATTTACTGATCTACCTATACAGGACAAATTAGTTTATCTATTCACTGAGCATTAGTTAACAGTGTCCTGTTAATTAGTAATGCCTATATTACAATACATAGCTAAAGAATCTTCAAAAGACAAATCCACTGTTTTATAGATTGCCTATATATCTGCTGATTAAAGACTTCTCAGGTCATACACTCTTCTTAAATCAGTTAATTATTTCTTCTCCCGAGAGTAAAAAAAATCATTATATTTAATTAAAATTCCTCACCCTACTTCATGCATACTAGGTTCCAGTTCCTAAGGGATTTTTGGCAATGTGATTTAATAGAACTAACACACCAAGGAAAACAAGTCTATTTTTACTTTATAAACTTCAATTACAAAAAATAATGTCCTTCTGTGTGACACTTCTTCACTCACTGACAGCAATGCTTTACTGAGCAAACAGAAAGAAAATCTACAGGTCTTAAGAAAGTATAACAATAATGTACAACTCATGCACCACCAGGAAAGAACAACTTGAAGCACATTATTCGTCTTGACATAATAATCACCACATGTTGAACTGAGGCTGAAGCAGAACAAACAGGGACAAAATTACTGAACCCACTAAAAGTTATAGAAAAAGAAAGCAATCACTTAGAAAGTCTATTTCGCATGAAGAAATAACTTGAGTCACTAGTTTGAAAGTAACAATGCTTTCCAAGATGAATTGGTCATGTATTAGGCTTTTCATACTGTGCATTGTCAGATAGTTTAACTCAATAATACATTTATGAAAACTTACAAGGGTTGTCCATTTTGATTTCTTTTTAATCCATTGGTATCTTGTTCATTAAATTAACAAATGCAGCTTTATTTACCCACTAAAGCCTTGAATCTTTATTCATGTGGCTGTAGCAGTGATGTCATATCGAAATTATCACTAAATGTCTGGATTCGGCACTGCTGTTCGATGTGGGTGCTATAGTGGTAGTGGAAATCTACCCAAAAGTAGAAGAAAATAACCACAGAAAACCATAAACATCAGAAAATTAAATTTGGCTTTGTTGTACAGGGTGGGCCATGTATATGGATACACCTAAATAATATGGGAATGGTTGGTGATATCAACTTCCTGTTTGTGGCACATTAGTATATTGGAGGGGGAAAACTTTTCAAGATGGGTGGTGACCATGGTGGCCATTTTGTAGTTGGCCATTTTGGATCCAACTTTATTTTTTCCAATGGGAAGTGGGTCATGTGGCACATCACACTTAGTGAGAATTTCACAAGAAAAACAATGATGTGCTTGGTTTTAGCGTAACTTTATTCTTTCATGAGTTATTTACAAGTTTCTCTATGTTTACAGCCATTGACATGTCGCAGAGGTTAACACGTGAGGAGCGGATAGAAATTGTGTTGATGTCTGAAGAACGCAGTACCCAGGTCATTGCAGCAGATTTCAATGCAAGACACCCTAGTCAGAGTATTATGCAAGTTTTACAGATTGACAATAAAACATACAAAACCAAAGATAAAATGGATTTTACTGAAACATTTATGGAAACATTCTTTCCTTTAAAATGACTTGCATATAAGGCAAAATTAAAAGGAGAAAACCCCCCGCCTCCACCACCCCTTAAAAGACGGGTCAACTTTCCCCGTCACCTATGACTACAGTAGATAACTTAGTAGAAGAGGAAATAAAAGTACTCTAACTGTTAGTCACCGGTAATTGTAATTTAACAATTTTACTACCTTATCTGGGCATGAGGTGTGTGACATGATCAGACACATACTGTTTATTTTCTGAAGGAGGGACTCCAAAACTCACAAAGCCTTTGAGTACGATGCAAGAATTGCCAAAAATTAGAAGAGGGACTTTAATACATTCTGCATTAGACATAAAAATTGTTAGGCAGTGGGACTCCTAAACTCATAAAGCCTATGCACTAAGTGCAAGGCTTGCCTAAAATTAGAAGGAGGATCTGCAATACACCCTGGAAGACATGTAGAGGAGGTCCTCAGAAAACATGTTATTCCCATTTTTAAGGAGTGGGACCCCTAGACTTGTAATGCCTATGCACTAAGTGCAAGGGATGAAAACATTTACATTATATATATATATATATATATATATATATATATATATATATATACACACACACATGAGAGTTGTATAGTTGGGACTCATACATATTCTGCCAAAATTATGAAGAAGGGCATCATATACTGTTCATCATGGAAAGATTAAGAGCGGGGGTAGTATAAAACTATGATCGAGGGACACCTGTTGACCTTCTAAAACATTTTTAGTGAGGGCTGCATGATGACCCTCTAAAAATTTTGATTGAGGGCCACAGGATGACTCTCTAAAAATTATGAATGAAGGCTGTCTGATGATCCTTTATAAATTTTGAGGGAGGGTTGCATGATGACACTCTAAAATATTGGAGCATGACGGCTACATCATGACCCTCTAAGTTTCAGGAGTGAGGGCCACATGATGACCCTGTTGATATGGTGGTGGAAGAGGAAGAGGGAGAGGAAAAGGAGAACAAGAAAAGGAAAAATCCTGAACCATATACCCTTTTATGGGTGTGAAGTTGGGCATGGGAATACACAAAAAAAGGAACAGTTGAACTGACTTTATGTTCTCCTGCTGTCATCTGGTGGGGTTTAAAAGTCTTAGCTAATCCAGCCTTTGCTCGTTTTGATAAAAGTCAGCCTGTCTCGATTTTCAGTTGATAGGCAGATGTGTCTATCAGGTAAGATGCCCCTTGCGGCACTAAAAACTGACAAAACACTAGCCGCAGGGCAGGCCAGCACCTCCAAGGTTAAAGGGACAGTTTATGCAAGTGTTAGTTTGTAAGAGATACCATATTGAGGTGCCCAGTAATGAATAAGAGACCAGAGGGGAGCTACCCCACACGTATTGCCGCCATCAATGCAGCAGGAGCAAAGGCAGCAATGTCATTCAGAGCTTGGCTATGTTATATACATTTATTAATTACCTTAAATATCTTGCAGCTGAAGAGGCGGTCGCCTCCACCACACACATAATCAGCGCACATTCATATGCATTAAGAGTTCACGCAAACAGTGTACATCACACTCAATATAGCAGAATGCAGTCACATGGTATCAATACACGGACTTGTCGAAATTATACAGTTGTGTAAATTTCATAGTATAGAAAATGTAATCATATGTCTAATACAGATCATCTAATAAATACATTGATGAAAATTTTAGTATATCATAGAGACTGAAACATGCTACACTACTCCACTTTTGTTCTTTATGTACAGTGCCTTGCGAAAGTATTCAGCTCCCTGGAACTTTTCAACCTTTTCCCACATATCATGCTTCAAAAGTAAAGATACCAAATGTAAATTTTTGGTGAAGAATCAACAACAAGTGGAACAAAATTGTGAAGTTGAATTAAATGTATTGGTTAGTTGAAATTTTTGTGGAAAATCAAAAACTGAAAATTGGGGCATGCAATATTATTCGGCCCCTTTAACTTAATACTTTGTTGCGCCACCTTCTGCTGTGGTTATAGCTGCAAGTCGCTTGGGGCAAGTCTCTACCAGTTTTGTACATCGAGAGACTGAAATTCTTGCCCATTCTTGCTTGGCAAAGAGCTTAAACTCAGTGAGGTTTGATGGAGATCGTTTGTGAACAGCAGTTTTCAACTCCACAGATACTCGATTGGATTGAGGTCTGGACTTTGACTGGGCCATTCTAACACCTGGATATGTTTATTTAATGAACCATTCCATTGTAGATTTTGCTTTATGTTTGGGATTATTGTCTTGTTGGAAGACAAATCTCCGTCCCAGTCTCAAGTCTTTTGCAGACTCCAACAGGTTTTCTTCAAGAATGGTCCTGTATTTGGCTCCATCCATCTTCCCATCAATTTTAACCATCTTCCCTGTTGCTGCTGAAGAAAAGCAGGCCCAAACCACGATGCTGCCACCACCATGTTTGACAGTGGGGATGGTGTGTTCAGGGTGATGAGCTGTGTTGCCTTTACGCCAAACTTATCATTTGGCATTGTTGCCAAAAAGTTCGATTTTGGTTTCATCTGACCAGAGCATCTTCTTCTACATGTTTCGTATGTCTCTCAGGTGGCTTGTTGCAAACTTTAAACAACACTTTATATGGATATCTTTGAGAAATGGCTTTCTTCTTTCCACTCTTCCACAAAGGCCAGATTTGTGCAGTGTACGTCTGATTGTTGTCCTGTGGACAGACTGTCCCACCTCAGCTGTAGATCTCTGCAGTTCCTCCAGAGTGATCATGGGCCTCTTGGCTGCATCTCTGATCAGTCTTCTCCTTATTTGAGATGAAAGTTTAGAGGGACAGCAGGGTCTTGGTAGATTTGCAGTGGTATGATACTCCTTACATTTCAATATGATCACTTGCACAGTGCTCCTTGGGATGTTTAAAGTTTTGGAAATCATTTTGTATCCAAATCCAGCTTTAAACTTCTCCACAACAGTATCACGGACCTGCCTGTTGTGCTCCTTGGTCTTCATGATGCTCTCTGTGCTTCAAACAGAACTCTGAGACTATCACAGAGCTGGTGCATTTATCCGGAGACTTGATTACACACAGGTGGATTATATTTATCATCATTAGGCATTTAGGACAATATAGGATCATTCAGAGATCCACAATGAACTTCTGGAATGAGTTTGCTGCACTGAAAGTAAAGGGGCCAAATAATATTGCACGCCCCACTTTCCAGTTTTTGAATTTCCACAAAAATTTCAAATAACCAATAAATTTCATTCAACTTCACAATTGTGTTCCACTTGTTGTTGATTCTTCACCAAAAATTTACATTTGGTATCTTTATGTTTGAAGCATGATATGTGGGAAAAGGTTGAGAAGTTCCAGGGAGCCGAATACATTTGCAAGGCACTGTAGTACTAGAAATAGGCCCGATGCTATCGCATCTTGCGTGCAGTGAAATTAACATCTGTGTATGCTTAGTGGTGTTGACAAGAGCAACGGACAGGTCTCACACCATTTGAGCTTTTCTTTCTTTGTGCAGTAATGATGATGAGGCAAAATATTTGTAGTTATTTTTTTGTTCAGTAAAGTTAAAATGGCAAATCCAGAAGCAGTGCTTCAGTGTTATGAACTATGTACATACCAGTAGTAGACAGTATTTTTGTGTCTCAGATAGTAGACAAAATTGATACACAGTATGGGACTGTGGAGAAGTTTGTGCTGCCTTAGGTAATAAAAAATCGTAAGCAAGAATGCGTGGGTACACCGCACAGTTATGGCTGTTACTGGGAATAGCAGTGATGTATATCTGTCACTTGCCCAGGCACAGTTCATGTCCATAAGGCTGTTCCTGCGGCTGCACAAGTACAACATAGACATCACCGCTAATTCCCCATGCAGGCGCAGTAACAGCCACATCGAAACCAAGCATGCGTGGGCAGAACGGATAGAGCATGCAGTTGTGGCTGTTACTGTGCATGCGTGGGAATAGTGGTGACATGAATGTCACTTGCGCAGATGCAGTTCGTGGCCTTGCGGCCATGAACTGAGCCCGCACAAGTGACACTGCCACGGTGCCCTATGGGATTCGGGGACAACGGCCGGAAGTTTGTGATGAATGAGAAAAGTATATGTATATTGTCGGTATGTAGGTATGACGGACGTACTGTATAAGAATGTTGTCAGGCAATTACATATAAATACATACAGTTTTAAAGATATGACAGACTATTGTTCATATATTGTAAATAAATTATGACATGACATAGAGAGTACAGGAGTTGTATAACATTAATTAGCATGGTTAGAACCATGAATGGTAGTAAAACATTACCCTAACATTTATGAACATCGGCATATCCATAAATTTAAAAAAACAAAATAATTATCAGGACACAATAAACATTGCTAGTAATAAGCAGGGCCGGCTCCAGGTTTTTGAGGGCGAAAGAGTCTCAGTGGGCCCCCCCTTTACCACATACCACGATTCATGATGCACAGATACAGCAGAGAAATATAGATATAGTACAATGCCAGATTTCACTTCTTACATGAGTGATAGCTATCGTAAATTCTACAATACCATACAGCAGAGGCGCATTATACAAGTCAACCCCTTATATGCTGATTTTTGTGACCTACTCCCGCTTCCTCAGTTACCAGTAGGCATTTTACTGTTAAACTTGCTGCAAATAAAAAACTGAATACATTGAATATGACAATTTTTTAATGGAAAACTTTTTAAAGTAAAGATTAGAAAGTATTAACGTAGAACATTTGTAAAAGTGCAAAATGGGTAGCATATAGCATAGCCACGTAGTATATAGCACAGCCATGTAGTATATAGCACAGCCACGTAGTATATAACACAGCCCACGTAGTATATATCACTGCCATGTAGCATATAACACAGCCCACTTAACATATAACACAGCCCACATAGAATATAACACAGCCCACGTAGCATATAGCACAGCCATGTAGTATATAGCACAGCCATGTAGTATATAACACAGCCACATAGTATATAACACAGCCACGTAGTACATAGCAGTGTGGGCACCATATCCTTGTTAAAAAGAATTTTAAAAAAATAGCTATATACTCACCTTCTGGCGGCCCCCGGATCCAGCCCAGGCCTTAGCGATGCTCCCGCCAGCTCCCGTTCTCAGTGATGTTTTGCAACAATGACTTGTGGTGACGTAGTGGTCTCGAATTGCTGCTGATTCTAAATGCTTGCACTTTTCTATAACATTGCACATAGAAGATTGTGAAACATTTAGGAAGAAATTTCATTAACTGACTTGTTATGAAATTGGCATCGTATTAGCACATTGAAATTCAGTGAGTTCTTTACAATGAGCCATTCTTTCCCAAATATTTGTGTAGGCACACACATGGCCAGTGGCTGGATTTATACATTTATGGCATTTGAAATAAGTTAATTAAAAACTAAATTTAATAATTAAGATGATGTGCCAAAACGTGTGACCATATAGTGTGTATACAAATTAACACTATGTATGTAAATAAGTATTGAGCTTAGGTTTTTGTTGCATCTCTCATCCTGTAATCGTTAGCCAATCACATCTTCCTGATTCTGTTAGGCTATGTTCACAGGTTACATTTTGCTGCTGTTTTTTTTTATGCAAGTTGCATTTTACAGTTCCAGCAAAGGTTATGAGATTTCAGAAATTTAATCCGCACACATTGCTTTCTTTCCTGACTGAATTGGAAAACTGTTGTGTTTTTGAAAACTGACTCATGTCACTTCTTTTTGCCCCATTTTAGCAGTATTTTTTCATCCATAGAAAGCAATGAAGTGCAAGAAAAGAAGCAAAACTCAAGTATCATATTTTGCTGCATTTTTGGTGCAGAAAACTCAGGAACAACAGGCACTAAATTGTATTAGCATTCACAAGAGACAGATGTACTTGTAAAATGCAGCAAAAAAACCAGCAGCTTTTTACTGCCGAAAAAAAGAAATTTTGCATACAGAAAAAAAAAATGCAACAAAAACGAAACATGTGAACATAGCCTTAGAGCACCACTAAGCTCCAGCCTCACCAGGAAAGTTGCAAGTTTAAAGCATAATAAACAGCAAGTTTTAATTTAACTTATTTGTAGGGAGGTGATTTTTAGAGTGATTTGAAGTTTTTATCAAAGGACTGCATGTTCAAATTATGGCATTTTTTGATGTTCCTCTTCATATGCTTCACTAAAGAAATTCAAAACCCCCTCGAAAAATGCTCATACAAAATGGAACTGATTTATATAATAAAAACACCAAACCTATGAAAACGGCGTGAAAAGTATGACTTTATTATACACACTTTTTAATCACTTAAAAATGGAAATTCTGAACAAAATATTTTTACATTATAATAGACAAGAAAGACTTTATTCTGTTCTACCCTGACTGGGTAAATAAGGCTGTACTTTATTGGTAAAGCCAACACTGTCATTCAGTAAAATGCATTTTAACCCATTCACGCCGCTACCAATATCCATTTTTTTATTTTCATTTTATGGCTGGCTCTTCTTCCAAGAGCCATACATTTTTAGTTTTCTATCCACATAGTCATATGAGGGCTTGTTTTTGAAGGAGGAGTGTTGAATGAAATCATTAATGTCAGCATGAGATGCACTGGAAAGTAGGAAAAAAATTCCAAGTATCTTGACATTGCAACAAAAAAAATGCAATTTTACTATATATATACAGTATAGACCAAAAGTTTGGACACACCTTCTCATTTAAAGATTTTTCTGTATTTTCATGACTATGAAAATTGTACATTCACACTGAAGGCATCAAAACTATGAATTAACACATGTGCAATTATATACTTAATACTTAACAAAAAATGTGAAACAACTGAAAATATGTCTTATATTCTAGGTTCTTCCAAGTAGCCACCTTTTGCTTTGATGACTGCTTTGCACACTCTTGGCATTCTCTTGATGAGCTTCTAGAGGTACTCACTGGGAATGGTCTTCCAACAATCTTGAAGGAGTTCCCAGAGATGCTTAGCACTTGTTGGCCCTTTTGCCTTCACTCTGCGGTCCAGCTCACCCCAAACCATCTCGATTGGGTTCAGGTCTGGTGACTGTGAAGGCCAGGTCATCAGGCGTAGCACCCCATCATTCTCCTTCTTGGTCAAATAGCTCTTACACAACCTGTAGGTATGTTTGGGGTCATTGTCCTGTTGAAAAATACATGATGGTCCAACTAAACGCAAACCGGATGGAATAGCATGCCGCTGCAAGATGCTGTGGTAGCCATGTTGGTTCAATATGCCTTCAATTTTGAATAAATGCCCAACAGTGTCACCAGCAAAGCACCCCCACACCATCACACCTCCTGCTCCATGCTTCACGGTGGGAACCAGGCATATAGAGTCCATCCGTTCACCTTTTCTGCATCGCACAGATCTCAAATTTGGACTCATCAGACCAAAGCACAGATTTCCACTGGTCTAATGTCCATTTCTTGTGTTCTTCAGCCCAAAAGAGTCTCTTCTGCTTGTTGCCTGTCCTTAGCGGTGGTTTCCTAGCAGCTATTTTACCATGAAGGCCTGATACACAAAGTCTCCTCTTAACAGTTGTTGTAGAGATGTGTCTGCTGCTAAAACTCTGTGTGGCATTGACCTGGTCTCTAATGTGAGCTGCTGCTAACCTGCGATTTCTAAGGCTGGTGACTCGGATAAACTTATCCTCAGAAGCAGAGGTGACTCTTGGTCTTCCTTTCCTGGGGCAGTCCTCATATGAGCCAGTTTCTTTGCAGTGCTTGTTGTTTTTGCCACTGCACTTGGTGACTTTCAAAATTTGCCCAATTTTTCAGACTGACTGACCTTAATTTCTTAAAGTAATGATAGCCTCTCTTTTTTCTTTACTTAGCTGCTATTTTCTTGCCATAATACAAATTCTAACAGTCTATTCAGTAGGACTATCAGCTGTGCATCCACCAGACTTCTGCAACTGATGGTCCCAACCCCATTTATAAGGCAAGAAATCCCATTTATTAAACCTGACAGGGCACACCTGTGAATTGAAAACCATTCCTGGTGACTACCTCTTGAAGCTCCTAAAGAGAATGCCAAGAGTGTGCAAACCAGTCACCAAAGCAAAAGGTGTCTACTTTGAAGAACCTAGAATATAAGACATATTTTCAGTTGTTTCACATTTGTTTGTTAAGTATATAATTCCACATGTGTTAATTCATAGTTTTGATGCCTTCAGTGTGAATGTACAATTTTCATAGACATGAAAATTCAGAAAAATCTGTAAATGAGAAGGTGTGCCCAAACTTACTTTTGGTCTGTACTGTATATATATTTTAATTTTTAATTTACCATGTTCTCTATATGGTAAAACTAACCTGGCAATATGATCCTCAAGGTCAGTATGATTGCGTAGATACTAAACATGTGTGTTTGTTTTATTGAAGTGGTGTAAAAAAATTTGGCAATTAAAAAAAAAAAAATTCTTGTGTCACCATTTTCCAAGAGCCATAACGTTTAGAATTTTCAGCTCAAGGGCTGTGTGAGGGCTTGTCTTTTGCTCCCTTAGCTGATATTTTTTCTAATACTATGTTGGGGTAGATACCATGTTTTGATCACCTCTTATTGCAGTTTTGTGGCCAAGAACCTGTAACTCTGGTGTTTGATTTTCTTTGTTATTACGCCATTCTTTGTTATTACGCCATTTACCGATCCGATTAATTTATTCTAGAATTTGAGAGAGCAGACATTTTTGAAGGCAGCAATAACAAACATATGCATTTTTCTTCTATTGCTTTATTTTTAATAGGGCAAAAAGGGGATGATTTGAACTTTTATAGTTTTTCAATTTTTTACATTTTTTTTTAAACATTTTTTTCACTTTTTAATGCATTTGTTAATCCTCTTAGGGGACTTGAACCTGTGGTCGCATGCACTATACATGGCCTCAGCACTACTGCCAATAACAAAAATAATGATCTCCTATGAACGTCAGCTAAAAGTTGGCTTTTACACCTGAACCGATATGTCAATCAAGGAGGACTTCAGCAGACGTGCATCTGTCATGCCAATCCATCCACACGATGCGACCACAACATCGATATGCGTCAAATGCCATTGTCAGAATTTTGACAGTGGCAATTGACAGGATAACGGCTGTTAGAGGCTCCGCTCCACCCACTGCTGTTAGAGGCAGAATATGGCACGACATATGTTTTGAAGGGGTCAAACATAGGCACCATAAATGTGTACATTTTGAGCTGACCATTTTGTCAGTAGCTGGATTTTGTAGTATGAAACTAATATATTTTTTTTTAGACAAACAATTCAACTCACATCTTAGAGACCAGTTATTGCAACTATTAAAATTCTGTATTTTCTCCTTCCAGATTTTTCTTGTTAATCTTCATACCAAACAAGTGACTGTTTTATTAATTAATTACAAAAGAATTACTTGGTCTTTTATGTGTTCTTGCTGTAGGATTAATGAGTATGCTCACCTTTTTCAACAGCATCTGCTCTACAATATTGTCTGATTATGTGTATTCTGCTTTCTTATTTGTGGATATGAGGCTCATTTCCAGTAAATTGTTTACTAACAGTAACATTAGGAAACTGTCTAGAAGGCTGTTTATCAAAAGTTCAAATAAAAGTTATTGTAGCTGATTAATATAATTCCTTCAATTCCACTAAAATGAAACAACCTTTTGCTTTTCGGTCTATTGAGCTCATATTTTAATTCCTTTTAAATGGAACTTTAAATTGTAAATCTAAAGTCTGAAAATAAAAGTTGTCTTATTATAATTTTAATTTGCACTTGATAGGTAGAAATACTGCTTGAAAGTTCTATAATTCTTCAGTTAATGTTTCATGAGTAATGAACAGCACATAACTGTTTGGTTGTAAGGCTGTTTGTTAGAACTTAGATCATCCAAGCCATAGAGACAGCCATCATGGTGCTATGAGTCTCCTAAATACAGGTGCTTCTCACAAAATTAAAATATCATGAAAAAGTTAATTTATTCTTCAGCACAAAAAGTGAAACTCATGTATTATATAGAGTCAATACAACCAGAGTGATCTATTTCAAGTGTATATTTTTGTTTATGTTGATGATTATGGCTTACAGCCAATAAAAACCCAAAGCTCATTATCTCAGTAAATTAGAATACCACTAGCTTGAAAAATGGTGAAAAACACCTGCAAAGGCTTCATAAGCATTTAAAAAGGTTCCTTAGTCTGTTTCAGTAGGCTCCACAATCACGAGGAAGACTGCTGACTTAACATATGTCCATAAGGCAGTCATTGACACACTCCACAAGGAGGGTAAGACACGAAAGGTCATTGCTAAAGAAGCTGTCTGTTCAGAGTGCAAGCATAATAATGGGAAGTTGAGCGGAAGGAAAAAGTGTGGAAGAAAAAGATGCACAAGCAATTGGGATAACCACAGCCTTGAAAAGATTAAGAAAAGGCCATTCAAACATTTGAGGGATATTCACAAGGAGTGGACTGCTGATGGAGTCATTGCTTCACATACAGACTTCAGGACATGGGCTACAAGTGTTGCGTTCCTTGTGTCAAGCCACTCATGACCAATAGACAATGCCAGAAGCGTCTTACCTGGGCCAAGGAGAAAAAGAACTGGACTGTTGCTCAGTGGTCCAAGGTGTTGTTTTCAGATGAAAGTAAATTTTGCATTTCATTTGGAAATCAAGGTCCCAGAGTCTGTAGGAAGAGTGGAGAGGCAGCAATCCAAGCTGCTTGAGGTCTGAAGTTTCCACAATCAGTGATGGTTTGGGGAGCCATGTCATCTGCTGGTGTCCACTATTTTATCAAGACCAAAGTCAGTGCAGCCATCTACCAGGAAATTTTAGAGCACTTCATGCTTCCCTCTGCTGACAGGCTTTTTGGAGATGGAAGTTTCATTCTCCAGCAGGACTTGGCACCTGCCCACACTGCCAAAAGTACCAATACCTTGTTTAAAAACAACAGTATCACTGTGCTTGATTGGCCAGCAAACTCACCTGACCTTAACCCCATAGAGAGTCTATGGTGAATTGTCAAGAGGAAGATGAGAGACACCAGAACCAACAATGCGGACGAGCTGAAGGCTGCTATCAATGAAACCTGGGCTTCCATAACACTTCAGCAGTGCCACAGGCTGATCACCTCCATGCCACATTGTATCAATGCAGTAATTGATGCAAAAGGAGCCCCGACGAAGTATTGAATGCATTTTCTGAACATACATTTCAATAGGCCAACATTTCAGATTTTAAAATCATTTTTCAAGCTGGTGTTATAAAGTATTCTAATTTACTGAGATAATGACTTTTGGGTTTTCATTGGCTGTAAGCCATAATCATCAACATTACCAGAGATAAACACTTGAAATAGATCACGTTCTTTGTAATGCCTCTATATAATATGAGTTTCACTTTTTGTATTGAAGAACTGAAATAAATTAACTTTCTGATTAAATTCTAATTTTGTGAGAAGCACCTGTAGATTGGGCTGTAAAAAGTTACTTGAGTGACAAGTAATTGTAAGGTGCTCATTTTTCAAGGTAAACTGCACTTTGAACAAACAAAACTTGGTTAATTAACCTTTGAAAAGGCATATAGTGTGGTCAAGTTTTTTCTTAGTTATGGCTGAAAAATCAATACTTCCACTTGTCATTTATCCATTGTGTTGTGCTTCACACTTAAAGGAAACATGTTGTGTGATTCATGCGTTCCAGACTACTGACAGCATGAATCAGGTACAAGCTTCATCATTACAGAAATCTGGTTTATTCTAAAATGCTCTGGCATTTCAGAAAAAAACAACTTTGAACGGTAACTCGAACAATGTTTTTGAAATTACAAGTCTCTGAGGAGGGCTCCTGACAGCTTCTCCTTGCCCATCTCTGCATGATTGACAGGTCTCTCCATCTGTGAATACATATTTGTATAAGGGAGCCTGTATCTGATTTTAGTCTTCTGTGGTTCAGGCAAAGAGAACATTGACACTTACAAGAATCCAAATGAATATAAAGTCATTAAATATAAATCTAAGTAAATACATACGTTTTATTCAGTATGCAGAAAATACTGGACATAATCTCATAAAATACAGGAATAAAAAAGATGACAAATGAAGGTGGAGGAACACAACACAGAAATGAAAAGTAAAGAAAATGGTAATTCAATAACACCATAGCCTAATAGTTTATAAAGTTGATGGTAGACATAAGTCCATCAAGTTCAACCTTAGCCTAGAGGAAGGCAAAAGCTCCCTCTATTTGAGTAACATTCTTTTTAAACATTACAGCCAATTATTGTAGATAGTATTCTAAGCATGGCAACACTAGAAACCTTTATAGAAGCAAAACTATATTCATGTCATGAGCATCTACGCCTATTTGAAAGCTTCCCATTATTTAATTTGCCTTGGAAGCAGCTGCCTGACACTGGTCACTAAAGTGGAGTTTCCACCTGTACACCCAAGCCTTTTGGCTATGTGCACACATTGCGGATTTTGATGCGGATCCACAGTGTTTTTGGATGCGGAATTGCATCAAATCCGCAGTGTAGTGCACAACCAATGTTAGTCAATGGGAAATCCAGAACTGGTGCTCACATGCTGAGGAAAACTCCATGTGGATTCTCAGCATTTTATTTTTCACAACATGTAAATTCTTGTTGGGGATCTGCACCGCTTCTGCATCCCTTGACTTCCATTAAGTCAGTCAAATCTGCAGCAAAACCGCAGGTGTAAAAAGATTTGCAGTTTTGCTGCGGTGTTGTGTGTGAAAAATGCTGCAGATTGGGATGAGGAAGAGTGTGTGGGCAGAGACTGTGTGTGGGCTGAGACTATGTGTGTTCGGAGAAGATGTGCGTGTATGTCTGCTGGTGTCTGTGTGTGTCTGTGTGTGCGTGTGTCTGCTGGGATCTGCAGGTGTGTGCACGGCTGTGTATCTGTGTGTGTGTGTGCGGGTCTATGTGTAGGCAGGCATCGTCAGTAGTGTTGAGCGATACCGTCCGATACTTGAAAGTATCGGTATCGGAAAGTATCGGCCGATACCGGCAAACTATCGGATCTAATCCGATACCGATACCCGATACCAATACAAGTCAATGGGACTCAACTATCGGACGGTATCCCTGATGGTTCCCAGGGTCTGAAGGAGAGGAAACTCTCCTTCAGGCCCTGGGATCCATAGTAATGTGTAAAAGAAAGAATTAAAATAAAAAATATTGCTATACTCACCTCTCCGACGCAGCCTGGACCTTACCGAGGGAACCGGCAGCGTTCTTTGCTTAAAATGCGCGCGTTTACTGCCTTCCGTGACGTCATGGCTTGTGATTGGTCGCGTGCCGCCCATGTGGCCGCGACGCGACCAATCACAGCAAGCCGTGACGTAATTTTCAGGTCCTGAATGCCTAATTCTAGGCATTCAGGATTTGAAAATTACGTTACGGCTTGTGATTGGTCGCGTCGCGGTCACATGGGCGACGTGACCAATCACAAGCCGTGACGTCATGGGAGGCAGGAAACGCGCGCATTTTAAAATTACGTCACGGCTTGTGATTGGTTGCGTGCCGCCCATGTGACCACGACGCGACCAATCACAGCAAGCCGTGACGTAATTTCAGGTCCTGAATGCCTAATTCTGCATTCAGGACCTGAAAATTACGTCACGGCTTGCTGTGATTGGTCGCGTCGCGGCCACATGGGCGGCACGCGACCAATCACAAGCCGTGACGTCACGGAAGGCAGTAAACGCGCGCATTTTAAGCAAAGAACGCTGCCGGTTCCCTCGGTAAGGTCCAGGCTGCGTCGGAGAGGTGAGTATAGCAATATTTTTTATTTTAATTCTTTCTTTTACACATTAATGTTGTTTCGATACCTGATACCACGAAAGTATCAGATCTCGGTATCGGAATTCCGATACCCGCAAGTATCGGCCGATACCCGATACTTGCGGTATCAGAATGCTCAACACTAATCGTCAGATGGGACTACTAGTCCCATCCGGCTATGTCTGCTGTCACATAGAACAGTGACAGCATTAGCCGATAATCGAGCAGTAGTCTCATCATCCGGCTACTGTGTTGAATAGTTAAAAAAAACATATATACATACAGTACATACATATATACATACAGTATATACATATACACATACAGTACATACTCACCAAACAGCTAATCCCCGGCGCCCTCCATCACCTGCAAAAAAATAAATAATAAACCAACAGTATTCTCCCTGTTCCGATGTCATCCATTTAATAACGAATGTCCCACGATGATCTCCCGTGTAGAGCTGTCACATTGAGAGATGTGACCGCACTACAGGGGCTCCAATGATACAGTGAAAGGAAGTGATCCTCCTGTACTGTATCACTCTGCCGCCTAGAGGTCACCGGAGTTAGTCCGGTCACTTGCGGTACCACTACGTGAGAAAATTCCCACACAGCTGTAGTGCCATAAAGTGTCAGCATGAACTCCGATGATACACTGCGGGAGTATTATCTCCGGTCAGTGTGTCATCGGAGCCCCTGTAGAGCGGTCACATCTCCTCATGTGTCAGCTATACAAGGGAGATTGTCGTGGGACTCTCATTATTAGGGCTGTCCCACACGTCCAGATAATTCCGGTACCGGAAAAAATCGGTACCAGAGTTATCCGTGTCCGTGTGCCCGTGAACTCACGTAGGCCATACGTGCGGCACACGTGTGCCGCCCGTGTGCCGAGTGGGTACCACACGGAGTGTGCAGGAGACAGCGCTAAAGTTTAGCGCTGTCCCCTGCATCGTGCTGAAGCCGCGATTCATATCTTCTGTGCAGCAGCGTTTGCGTTTGCACAGGGGGTGGGAGGGCGGCGGACAGATAGATCTTTCTTTTAAACACTATTATTCATATCTTCTATGCAGCAAACGCTGCTGCACAGAAGATATGAATCGAGGCTTCAGCACCATGTGGGGGGGACAACGCTTACTGTAGCGCTGTCTCCTGCACGCCACACGGAGACTGTCCGTGTGAGGTACGTGACTTTAATGGGTCCGTGTAATACGTGCGCTCCCACGAACACTGACATGTCTCCGTGTTTGGCACACGGAGACACGGTCCGCAAAAAATCAATGACATCTGCACAGATGCATTGATTTCAATGTGTCTACGTGTGTCAGTGGCTCCAGTACGTGAGGAAACTGTCACCTCACGTACCGGAGCCACTGACGTGTGAAACCGGCCTTAAATGGATTTCATCGGAACAGGGAGTATTTGTGCTGGATTTTTTTTTTTTGCAGGACATCGAGGGCGTCACATGGATTAGCTGGATAATAAAGATGGCAAACTGTGTGGTGTTTGTTTTATTTAATTAAAATACTTTATTCTCGCTGTGTTTATTTACCATGTAGCTAAAGGATTAGTAATGGATAGGTGTCTTATTGACACCTCTCCATTAGGGTTGAGCGAAACGGGTCGGCCATTTTCAGAAGTCGCCGACTTTTGGCAAAGTCGGGTTTCATGAAACCCGACCCGACCCCTGTGTGGGGTCGGCCATGAGGTCGGCGATCTTCTGAATCTGGTATCGGAATTCCGATACCGAGTTCCGATATGTTTGCGATATCGGAAATCGGTATCGGAATCCACATTTAAGTGTAAAATAAAGAATTAAAATAAAAAATATTGATATACTCACCTCTCCGGAGGCCCCTGGACATCGCCACTGGTAACCGGCAGCCTTCTTTGCTTAAAATGAGCGCGTTTACGGCCTTCCATGACGTCACGGCTTCTGATTGGTCGCGTGCCGCTCATGTGACCGCCACGCGACCAATCACAAGCCGTGACGTAATTCTCAGGTCCTAAATTCCTCATTCTAGGAATTTAGGACCTGAGAATTACGTCACGGCTTGTGATTGGTCGCGTGAGCGGTCACATGGGCGGCCGCGACCAATCACAAGCCGTGACGTCATCTAAGGCCCTTCACGCGCTCATTCTTAAGAAGGAAGGCTGCCGGAAAGAAGCAGGGCGCATCCGAGGGTGAGTATATACCTAATAGGAATATACTCACCCTCGGCTTCTTTCCGGCAGCCTTCCTTCCTAAGAATGAGCGCGTTCAGGGCCTTAGATGACGTCACGGCTTGTGATTGGTCGCGGCCGCCCATGTGACCGCCACGCGACCAATCACAAGCCGTGACGTAATTCTCAGGTCCTAAATTCCTAATTCTAGGAATTTAGGACCTGAGAATTGCGTCACGGCTTTTTGTGATTGGCCGCGTGGCGGTCACATGAGCGGCACGCAACCAATCAGAAGCCGTGACGTCATGGAAGGCCCTGAACGCGCTCATTTTAAGCAAAGAAGGCTGCCGGTTACCAGCGGTGATGTCCAGGGGCCTCCGGACGGGTGAGTATATCAATATTTTTTATTTTAATTCTTTATTTTACACATTAATATGGATCCCAGGGCCTGAAGGAAAGTTTCCTCTCATTCAGACCCTGAACATTGTTCATTAAATGTGAGATCACAATATTCATTCTGAACAGTAGAAACACCCTCAATTGCAACCGATTCCTGTCCGAAAAAAATGTCTTTTAACTGTTAGGTTACGAATGAATCTATTAACATCCATTAATGTATGAAACAGGTCAAACCGCTGATCCGGTGCATATTTAAGTCCCAGAGAAAGTACTTGCAATTGTTCCACTGAAAGATTACAACTGGAAATATTTAAAACGTTAGAAAAATCACCTAGATCATGCAACAGGCATGTTGAAACTTTGGATATTTTGAAATCTAATACTGGTAACTGAAGAAAGACGCATGTTGTTTGCTGAAGCATTTCAAAGAGATGATCAAATTTATCATAAAGGATAACAGTTACAGATTTAATTCTCATTTTTATCTTGCAAAAACACTCACAAGGATGCAACAGGTGATGAAAGATTTTAACTTATTCATTGATTCCCTGTTGCTGCTAGGGACCCTCAATGTCAATGTTATATGTTTCAGGATGTGGAGAAGGAAGGTGAGGAAGAGAAGAAGGAGTTGCAGCAAAAGCTGATGGATTTAGAGGAGGACATATTTGATATGAAAACTATCTGGTGTGAATGATGGAACCAGATAGCAGAGCTGAATCCTAAGGGTATGTGCACACGTTGCGGATTTTGCTGCGGATCCGTACCGGGTCCGCAACAGCAGTTTTCCATGAGTTTACAGTACCATGTAAACCTATGGAAAACAGAAACCGCTGTGCCCATGCTGAGGAAAAAAACGCGCGGAAACGCAGCGGTTTACATTCCGCAGAATGTCAATTTTTTGTGCGGATTCCGCAGCAGTTTACACCTGCTCCATAGTAGGAATCCACAGGTGTAAAACTGCAGGTGGAATCCGCACAAAATCGGCATAAACTCTGCAGAAAATCCACAGTAAATCCGCTGGTAAAATGCAGTGCCTTTTACCTGCGGATTTCTTAAATCCGCTGCGGAAAAATCCGCAGACCTCAAAAATACGTGTGCACATAGCCTTACAGTGTCTACATTCCACAATGCTAGATATAGTCTAGCTGCCAGGTTTGCTGAAAATTTATTCAGGGATGGATAACCCCTTTAAGGACCAAGAAACAAAGTATTATTGGTCCTATAGCTTTTAGAAAGCTTGTTTTTTTAAAATATGAATTGTATTTTTCAATGCAACCATTCAACTGTATATTTTATTAATTGATTAGTTTTATTCATATTTTTTATGAAATGCAAAAAACAGTATTAATCTTTTGCATTTTTTCTACTCTGTACTCTGTATCTAAAATAAGTTAAGCTTATTCTATGATTCATTGATCTTTTAACAATTTTAATGTCCATTTTTCTAGCTGAAAATACCATGGATTTTGCAGACTTTATGCCAAAACATTTGGCACTTTTTTAATGACTTTTCTACTCAGACAATATAAAAGAAATCAATGCAATGTTCTTTAATTTATTAGGGCCATCCTTTGTATGATTACTGCAGTACATTTTATCAGTGGATCAGTAAAGCAAATGTTAACATGCCATGCTAGCACAGCTCTTTCTAATCAAGTAGTCCTTACAATATTGCTCTGATACTAATGACCTCTCATTCTGGACTGCAATGGTGGGCCAAAAAGCCAATCTCAACACTAGCGTAATGAAATGAAATCATTTCTCTAACAAGAATATAATGTCTGCAGCAAGTGAGTAATGAATGGGCTATTGCAAGTGATGTGATGCAATCTGTTAAAACATTGCTTAACAGTGTTTCTGCCAGTCCCAAAATGCACAGTGAGTCAGCTTTTTGGAAATGAAACAATTGGGAATAAAATACATTTTTTCTGTCCTCTTCTTACTTTATAAGTTAATAGTATTGGCAAATACTGTGGAGATCTGTTTTTACAAGAATACAATATAATGCACTAGTGCAAACCACAAATGCATTAATTAAACAAGACATCAATTAAAGATCAGTTCATCTGACAAAACGTGAAATTGCCAAACTATGTTGATTTACACAAGAAAAATTATTTGCAGATAATTTATTCTCCATAAATTGAATGTCCTCCAGACCCCAGAGCATGATAAATATAAGATGTAAAAACACAAAGAAAAATCTTACTCCCTAAAATACTCACCGAACTATGCACCTGGCCTTTTCACTGATTACTGCCAGCTGCCCGGGAGAATAGTTGGACAGGCTGGTCCCTGATGGCCTCTCCCAGCCCACTGCCACTGACTGAAAAGTCTCTCCCTACATGTGTGTATAGGGAAAAGGCTGCCACTCTAGGGCAGTGAGAGGGGAGAAGATGTTAGGGATCTGCCTGTCCAATTAGTCCCCCATGTGGCTTGGTCCCGACACCTATTTAACCATACATTTTCTCTAAAACCCTGCAGCATTTCAGAATTTGCCATATGTGACTGAAATCATACAACCACGGACCACAGACTGGACAGCATGTATCAAGGTCCCTTTAAGTGCTTTAGTGGTTTAAGATTGTGTGACTTTTTTAATTTAATAAATTATTGTTTAATATTGGGGTGTTTGAACCACGTAGTAAAGCGTATTCATAAAGCCACAAGTCAAGATTAACACAGCCTGATCATTGGAACAATGAGGACTTGGGCAATAGGCTATGGTAGATAGCAGATAAATAAATGAGTCAGTTTAGACAGGGAAAGCCAGAAGCCACAAAACCCCGGGGGGAGGGGAGGCAGAAGTAGAAGAGATGGAAGGTCCAGAGTGGCACACAAATGGAGGTGACAAGGTCCACAGCAGGTAGCATCCTAATGTGAAAAGATACTAATAAAAGTTTGTGAATAATGCTTCAATCAATGGGTTAACCTGAGCAGATGCAAATGATGGAAATCCCTGAATTTTGAGAAGATGGAAACAGAAGGAATTGGTGGAAATCTCCAAAAAAATTTGCCTAACTAGGCCCTAAGAGGGCATGGAAAATGATGTCACTATGTAATGGAGGGCCATTTGCAAGACCCGATGTTTAGCACAGTAAAAGGCAGCCACCACAGAAAAATTGAGTGGCGCTTGTACACAAAGATGAGACAGGTGCATAACAATACCCTGCTTTTAGGGCACCTCCCAAAATAATTACTAATAGCAGAAAGGCTAGATGAGAGGCTCTGGACTGGGGTCTAAGGGGCAATGTTTCTCCTTATGGAGAGTGACATACCAACTTTGGCTTGTCAAGGTAAGGAGGCTTATTCGCTGTGCAATGCTCCTCTGGGAAATATAATATGCAAATTGCCTCTTCAGAGAAAAAGAGGACTTAAACTCTATAGCGCCACCTGTTGGAAGTAGTGATCCTAGCAGTCACAATAAGCCCTTTAACGAGTCGTGCAATTTGACATAGGATAGAAGCCAAATCAGTATCTTAATTTGCAGACACAGAGTTTCGGGTTGTTGGCCCTCGTCAGTGCGAAGCTGGTGGCGCTATAGAGTTTAAGTCCTCTTTTTCTCTGAAGAGGCAATTTGCATATAATAGCAGATAGAAGATTCTTAGCACTCAATTGTGCAAGATAATGCATTAATTTCCTTTTTGGTACACACCATCTATGCTTGAGACCGTACCGCTTTCAGTATGTTAGGTAGAAGAGATTCCCTTTTATAATGATTTTCATCTACTTAATGAGGAAATAAAAGAAACAGAAAACATACTGTATATGGTAATTTGATTACATGGATGAAGTATTATAACAAAAAATTGATGATATTATATGACGAGTTGAGATGTTTATTCCAATTACGGTAAGTATTAAGCTTGAATATTTATTGCAATTGAAAGCAATAGTCCTTTCATATTAGAAATGTTCATTAATCCTGCCTATAATTTCAGTAAGTGATGGTGCTTTAGAATTTTTCTGTTAGTGTGCTATCTTCATTCTTGTAAATAAAATGAAATGGACAACAATAGATTTATGAATAAAGTGGAAAGAATCTAGGTCTATCATGATGAGGCCTTATTTAGCTGAATTTAAAACTTTGTATCTGCAAATTCTAGCTCAAACATTACTAATCGCCTCCAATACAGAAAAAAATGTCCCCACAGTCCCACCAAATACACTTCATATTAGCTTTAGGCTAGTTTCACACTAGCGTTAACTGCATTACGTCGCAAATGCGTCGTTTTGCCGAAAAAACGCATCCTGCAAAAGTGCTTGCAGGATGCGTTTTTTCTGCATTTACTAACATTAGCGACGCATTTGCGACGCAATGACACACGTTGCAACCGTCGTGCGACGGGTGCGACGTGCTGTTGCGGACTGTCGGGAGCAAAAAACGTTACATGTAACGTTTTTTGCTCCCGACGGTCCGCTTTTTCAGACCGCGCATGCGCGGCCGGAACACCGCCCCCACCTCCCCGCACTTCCCCGCACCTCACAATGGGGCAGCGGATGCGTGGGAAAAATGCATCCGCTGCCCCCGTTGTGCGGCGGAGACCACACTAGCGTCGGGAACGTCGGCCCGACGCGCAGCGACGGGTTGTTCCCGACGCTAGTGTGAAAGTAGCCTAAGGGTTTAAGCAATGCCAGAAAGTGGTGCATATTCTTAGTCCATTTTAGCAAGCTTATTCAGTGTAAAATACTATGTGAATAAAATATTCCTAGACTTATCTAGAATATAAATAATTCTAGAAAGATTTTATTCTGATCACATTTTAGATTCTAGATTATTTAAACCCTTAGAAGCTTTAGATACAATAAAGACGGATACTAACTAGAGATGAGCAGATCAAGCAAAATTCAAATTCACGTTTGGGTGTTTTTTCACTGGGAAATTCTTTTAGAAGAGAAGTTATTCTCTGTGAATTTAACATCCCCTGTGATGCTCATGAGCTATTCTGATCACGGGTCTCTCAAGACCCTTGTACATGATAAATGTAAGATGCAACATAAAAAAAGAAAACAAAGTAAAAATTTAAATTCACCTCATTGTGCACATATTCAGCCTTGCTACTTATTGTTGCCAGTTACCTGGGATGCTAGTTGGACAGGCAGGACCTCGGAAGCTTCTCTCAGTCTCTCCAGGCCTCAAAGCATAATAATAACCATATGATGTAAAAAATAAAAAAAAAGTCTTTAAACTGTCCACTGTGGTTCTTCTGCTCATCACTATCACCCGTTTGGTCATTGCCAAATCTTCAAATCAACCCCATTTGAGCTGAAATCCCTTAGGTTTTTCACATTTGGGGCAGGGATTCTGGATTTGATGGAGTCAGGGAGGCTTTGTGCATCACGGCCACCATCAGGGCATTACTGCCCTGACTGGCGTATGGGGCCAGGTGGGCAGAGGGGGCCCGCATTGGGCCCCGTCTCATCTGCCCATCGGGTCCGGGCCCCAGCGGCAGGCTTCTGACAGTACACTAAACCTGCGTCTGAGATGCAGGTTCAGTGTCCTCTATTGACTTGTGGGCCCGGATGGCAACAGTTAAAGCCACCAGCCAATCGGAGGCTGGCAGCTGATGTCAGCGTGCACATTGCCGGCGTATAATGTCATCGTCATTTGCCGGCGAGTCCGCGCTGAAATGCCCGGGATGGATGTCGACGCTGGACAGCGGCCAGGTAAGGTTTGTTTTTTTTTTGTTTTTTTTTTACTGAATACGGCAAGCCCGGGGCATGATAAAGACAGGAGGCCAGGATGGGGGACACAGGGGCTGGAAAGAAAAGAACACAGGGGCAGGAATGAAAAACACAGGGGGCAGGAAAGAAATCAGGGGGGCAGGAATGAAAACACTGGGGGAAGAAATGGAAACACTGGGGGCAGGAATGGAAACACTGGGTGCAGGAATGGAAACACTACAGGGGGCAGGAATGAAAACAATAGGGGCAGTAATGGAAACAACACAGGGGGACAGAATGTGTGACATGGGGCAGAATGTGAGACACGGGGCAGGTATGGAAACTACACAGGGGGCAGAATGTGTGATACGTGGCAGGCTGTGAGACACGGGCAGAATTTGTGACAGGGGGCAGGATGTGAGACACAGGGGGCAGAATTTGTGACACAGGGGGAAGAATGTGAGACAGGGGGCAGGATGTAAGACACAGTGGGCAGAATTTGTGACAGGGGGCAGAATGTGAGACACGGGGCAGGATGTGAGACAGGGGGGCAGGATGTGAGATGGGGCAGGATGTGAGACAGGGGGCAGGATGTGAGACGGGGGCAGGATGTGAGACATGGGGGCAGAATTTGTGACAGGGGGCAGAATGTGAGACATGGGGCAGGATGTGAGACAGGGGGGCAGGATGTGAGATGGGGCAGGATGTGAGACAGGGGGACAGGATGTGAGACGGGGCAGGATGTTAGACACAGGGGAAGAATGTGAGACACAGGGGCAGAATTTGTGACACAGGGGGCAGAATGTGAGACATAGGGCAGGATGTGAGACAGTGGGGCAGGATGTGAGATGGGGCAGGATGTGAGACGGGGGCAGGATGTGAGGCGGGGTAGCGTGAGACATGAGGGCAGAATGTGAGACACGGGGCAGAATTTGTGACACAGGGGGCAGAATGTGATACACAGGGCAGAATGTGAGATGGGGCAGGATGTGAGATGGGGGCAGGATGGGAGATGGGGCAGGATGTGAGACAGGTGGGCAGGATGTGAGACGGGGGGCAGGATGTGAGACGGGGCAGAATGTGAGGCGGGGGCAGAATGTGGGACACGGGGCAGAATATGAGACACGGGGCAGAATGTGAGACACAGGGGGCAGGATGTGAGACAGGATGGAGACAGATGGGGCAGGACGGAGACAGATGGGGCAGGATCATGGTGCAGGATCACGGGGCAGGATGGATACGATGGAGACAGATGGGGCGGCAAGATAATGGGACAGATGGGTCAGGATCATGGGACAGATGGGGCAGGATGGGGCGATCATATGGGGGCAGAATGGATACTCATGAGGGCAGGATGGGAGAACATATGGCTCGAGCCAGGAATGAGATACACGGGGCCAGGATGCGGATATTATTACCATAGGGGCTAATTAAGGGATATTATTACTGCAGTGATGTATTTATTTTATTTTTGTGGATACTGCTTTAAATGGGGGAGGCGGTCCTGTTACTGTGCAGAGTGACACTAGGTCACCTTTTTTCCTTCATCTGGTGTAGTATAGAAGTCGGAAAAAAATTAAGCAATGTGTTCTGCAAGCGGAGCTCTAGATAGCTATGTTATTTCCTGCAGAGACGAGCCCTGGCTGGAAAAAGTGATGGCAGTCTGTGCTGGATGAAGTTGGAAAGTGAGGCTGAAGGACTTCACTAAGAAACGTCACTGGTGAGTTAGTGTGTTACCTGTACACAGACATTGCATACTAAGTACAAATATCCTGTGTATAATGGCACTTATGGTGATAGTATTGTTTTTTTTATTAATGATCAGCATTGCAGTATTCAGTCACTTTACGGTGGTAATATGTTGTCCGGCCAAGGTGTGGTGGTATTTGTCCCTTGTATGTGCTATTATTTGGTCACTGTGGTGGTAATATGTGGTCTGGTCATGGTGTGGTGGTAGTTGTCCCTTATATGTGGTATTATTGGTCACTATGTGATGGTAATATGTGCTCTGGACATGGTGTGGCAGTATTTGTTTCTTGTATGTGGTATTATAGGTCACTATGTGGTAGTAATATGGTGTCTGATCATGGTGTGGCGGTATTTTTCCTTGTTTGTGATATTATTGGTCATTTAAAAATTGAAAAATAAATGAAAATATACCTAAATTGTATTGGATATTTTAACAAATGTTTAGTAAGTTACAGTAGAGTAGAGTCCGGCCAGAAGAGTCTACCTTGACTTGGTGGTGGATTAAAAAATCTTTTGGCCAAAACAAAAGCTGCTGGCCATGTATGTGGTGATGGGAACTGTAAATGTGTGATTGGTGAGGATGTGGTGCAGAAGTGGAGTTTTTGCAAGAGAGGGCAGTGGGACTGTGGATGGTACGAGGGGTGGAGCCTGGGTGGAGTCTCAAGCAGGGCCCTGAAAATTTTGCAAGTATGGGGCCCCGAAATTCCTAGTGGCAGCCCTGCTGTGCATGTACGAGCAAGTTCATGGTGCCGGCTATGACAGTATGACACAGACATCATGACACTATGACCTTTTGCGCAGGGCATGTGTGTATATATATATATATATATATATATATATATATATATATATTGTGAGGCTGTGGTCTCTGATACAGCTAGGGGGCGCTGTTTGTTCTCCCCAGAATGTGCATGCAGACGGATGAGGTCCATAGGTGTGCATGAGAGTCACGGATTTCCGGCCCGGGTTTTCCAGGTGGCTGAAGGCCACAGGTTTGTGTGTGTTTAAAAGCCCTGCAGTAAGGGGTTTGGATGTGTCAGGCCGTGTCAGGCGTCTGGCCAGGTGAGGCCAGGTGTGCGAGGTGCACGTCAGTGTCAGTCTGGTGTGTGCTGGTCTGCAGAGTGCATGGAGGCCAGCAGAGTCAGCACCCAGGGCAGCTGAATAGCCTGGCACCCACAGTGTACACAGAGATGCAAGTCGTCCATGGTACTGGTCTCGGATGTGGACAGTCCTGTGCCCGGAGGTGGATGTTCTGTGCCCGGAGGTGGATGTCCTGTGCCCAAAAGAGGACTAGCATGTGCAACGATTGCAAACAGGTGGATATGGAGCCCGGCAGCTATCCGGAGGATATCCTGAACTGTGTACGACTGTGTGAGTAAAGAGTCTGTAAGAGACTGATACAGTGATGCAGGACACCCACGAGAACTAGTCAGAGGAGGGCTGGCGTGAGTAGTGTCTGCAACATATGAGGCTGTGTGTATGGAGACGTATAGAGACTGTGAGATGGTGTGCGGTCGCCCAGGGAAACTGGACAAGGGAAGTCTGGCCTGTTTAGGGACCGCAAATCTAAAGCCATGTGAAATGTATTGCATTGAACTGGTGTAAACTGATCACTGAAGTTATATGCATTTATGTGTACCCGGCTGCACTCCAGAGGATAAAGAGTGCAGTGCGCTGAGTGAGTACAGAGGACTGACACCCTGTGTCTTGGGCTGTCTTATGTGTACCCGGCTGCACTCCAGAGGATAAAGAGTGCAGTGTGCTGAGACTTGTTACCGGCGTGCGGTCACCCAGGGAAACTGGACAGAGGGAAGTTCGGCCTGTGTATTGACTGCGTCATATAGCCATTAGTGTTGAGCGATACCGTCCGATACTTGAAAGTATCGGTATCGGAAAGTATCGGCCGATACCGGCAAAGTATCGGATCCAATCCGATACCCGATACCAATACAAGTCAATGGGACTCAAGTATCGGACGGTATTCCTGATGGTTCCCAGGGTCTGAAGGAGAGGAAACTCTCCTTCAGGCCCTGGGATCCATATTAATGTGTAAAAGAAAGAATTAAAATAAAAAATATCGCTATACTCACCTGTCCGACGCAGCCTGGACCTCAGCGAGGGAACCGGCAGCGTTGTTTGTTTAAAATTCGCGCTTTTACTTGGTTACGTGAAGTCCCGGCTTCTGATTGGTCAGGGCGGCCATGTTGCCGGGACGCGGACCAATCACAGCAAGCCGTGACGAAATTACGTCACGGCTTGCTGTGATTGGTCCGCGTCCCGGCAACATGGCCGCCATTCACCAATCACAAGCCGGGACGTCACGGGAGGCTGGACACACGCGCTTTTTAAAATGGGCGCGTGTCCAGCCTCCCGTGACGTCCCGGCTTGTGATTGGTTGATCGCGGCGCAACCAATCACAAGCCGGGAGGCTGGACACGCGCGCATTTTAAAATTTTAAAATGGGCGCGTGTCCAGCCTCCCGTGACGTCCCGGCTTGTGATTGGTTGCGCCGCGATCAACCAATCACAAGCCGGGGAGCTGGACACGCGCGCATTTTAAAATCCAGCCTCCCGCATTTTAAAATGCGCGCGTGTCCAGCCTCCCGTGACGTCACGGCTTGTGATTGGTTGCGTCTCCCATGTGACTGCGACGCAACCAATCACAAAGCCGGGACGTAATTTTAAAATCCTTAAGAACCTGAAATTACGTCACGGCTTGCTGTGATTGGTTGCGTCGCCCATGTGACTGCGACGCAACCAATCACAACGCCGGAACGTAATTTTAAAATCCTGAAGGACCTGAAATTACGTCACGGCTTGCTGTGATTGGTTGCGTCCCGGTCACATGGGCGGCACGCAACCAATCACAAGCCGGGACTCACGTAAATGAAAGAAAAGCGCGAATTTTAAACAAAGAACGCTGCCGCTTCCCTCGGTAAGGTGCAGGCTGCGTCGGAGAGGTGAGTATAGCAATATTTTTTATTTTAATTCTCTCTTTTACACATTTTTACATTAATGTTGTTTCGATACCGATACCCGATATCACAAAAATATCGGATCTCGGTATCGGAATTCCGATACAGCAAGTATCGGCCGATACCCGATACTTGCAGTATCGGAATGCTCAACACTAATAGCCATGCATTATTAATGGACTGTATGAAGAAGCCGTTTACTATATTGACTGTGTGAAGTAACACAATAAAAGAACTTTTGTGTTTGAATTTGTGGGTCACTGCTTCTTCACTGCGTACGAAGCTACTGCAGCTTTACAATATATAAACAGAGAGTTAGATATGAACACCCTGTTTTATACATACAGATAAAGCTCAGGAGAGATAAATGTGCAGGGAGATGGAGAGAGCTGTGTCTGCAGTATGCACAGGATCAGTGAGCGAGCTATGCTGAATAGCGCCCCACCAACACAGCATGAAAGTCATATGACTGTGATGTCAGGTCAAATTCCACTGCCATGAACTTAGGGAGAAATTAATGCAACATAACAGGAAATTCACAGCCAAAGCTTATGTGCCCAAGAGAGAACACTGGTTAAAGAAGGATTTGGAAAAGCAATGCATTTACTGAAGAGTTTATCTATGCTAAGAAGTTCACATGGAAAGGATATATAAAGTAGTAACCAATTCCTTTAAAGATAGATCTGTAATATATTTCAAGGGGTTTTGATCAATATAAACAACTGTGGGGTGGATTTCTTTTGTTCTGGAAAACTAGTTTTCCTCTGAAGAAAAACAGAAAACTGAGCCGGAGTATGACTTAAAAACATGTGTGATGTAAGAGCGCGTTCACACTGGCCATGGAAACAAACAAAACCAAGGAAAAAACAATATGTGCATATACCCTAATGAAAATAAATAAGTATAAAAGCAAGTGCATTAAGTAATTATCATGGGGTATTTAGCAAACACTGTTTTTGATTAAAAAAAAGCATAAAGCTGTTCTAGCGCGTCAAGGTGTACCCAATTGGGACAGTAACTACACTCTCTAATGTTAAAACCTACCTAGTGTGAACTGTGGCAGAGCATCACTGTGAACCGGCTTTTACATCATGCATGTTTTCAAGTCATACTCCGGCTCAGTTTTCTGTTTTTATTCAGTATTTTGTATTCAAATAGGGTGTGGCCCCCTTTTCAATGAGCTGGGCAGTTCATGTATAGTCCCTCTAAAGCTGGGTGTGGGACCCGGGACTCTCTGCCACTATTCACACTAGGTAGGTTTTAACATTAGAGAGTGTAGTTACTGTCCCAATTGGGTACACTTTGTCGCGGTGGGACAGCTTTTTCCTTTTTTGATCAAAAATAGTGTTTGCTAAGTACCCTATGTTATTTAATGCACTTGCTTTTTACTTATTTTCATTAGGGTATATGCACATATTGTCTTTTGTTTGGTTTTTTAAGTTTTCCTTTGTCAAATAAATCACTTTTTGATGACACCCTTTCAATCCAGCAGTACAAACATAAGTTAGGAGAGTGTAGTTCTAAAGTCATAATGAGAATCTCTGATAGCTGAAAATCGATTATCCATTTTCAGTATAAAAAAAAAAAAGCCATTGGAGTGGAAGGTAGAAGTTTTTCAATCAAGATTTTACCTAAAACAAAGGCAAAAGCAATATTTGATATGGTAAATTCTCCACAAAAATACTTTTACATTGTATCAAAGTATTTCTTAAGTAATGCAATAGTTTTAACCCCTTCATGACCCCAGCTTTTTTCGGTTTTGCGTTTTTGTTTTTCGCTCCCCTTCTTCCCAGAGCCATAACTTTTATATTTTTCCCTCAATATGTCCATGTGAGGTCTTATTTTTTGCAAGACGAGTTGTAATTTTGTGTACTAAAAATGGGAAAAACATTCCAAGTGCCTTGAAATTGCAAAAAAGTGCAATCCCACACTTGTTTTTTGTTTGGCTTTTTTGCTAGGTTCACTGTATGCTAAAACTGACCAGCCATTATGATTCTCCAGGTCATTACGAGTTCATATAAAGGTAAACCCAGCACTCATCTTAAGTGATCAAACAGGATTAATTTGGTTCACTGTAGTAAGGAAAAGTTTCGGTCTTGACCTCAGACCTTCATCAGTAACTACAAAATAATAATAATACAAAACAACAAAACAGAGCAAAATAAATAAAGTATATACAAAAAGAATACACATAGAATAGGTCATAAATAGATTAATAAATTGCAAAGGGGTATGGCTGAACACCAGATAACTTAAAATGTCCCCACAACAGCAGAGTATTAATGTGAGTATCCATATTCCTAGGACTACCAATCCGTGACAACGGGCAAAAAACAAGAGCAAGAGTGTGATGAAAAGGTATACTAACACATACCAGTGTGTTTAGGTGCGGATTCGCTGAGAGCATTAGCGGATCACAACTAGATCGCTAGTTCTGTTATAAGGGGGAGACCGAAAATAGAGATACATATCTGGTAGTATAGATTGTTGATGGAGAGAAAAGAGGCCACACATACCGGAGGAGTTTTTAAGTAGAGGGAATCAATTGCAGTTTTCAAGTCTGAAAAAAGGTAGATGTGCCAGGTTGAAATAAAAAATACGGGATAAAAAGCAAGTGAGCTAAAGGTGCCAGTCTATATACTTGCCTGTGTACAGTCTCAGTGCTGCATGCCGCCGTGGCACACATGGACGCGGTGTCCGCCGCTAGTCCAATGAGGAAGTGTGCGGCATGCAGAGTAAAGAAGGGAAGGGGCGGGACAAAAACAAAAGACCGCCATTGAAAGAGATCCTGCTGAAGCCGGAAGTTGTCGGCCATGCATTCCAGTGTGAAGATGAGGCTTGGTAAACAGGATGGGCTTGTGTTCCAGTGGTGGGCGGTGCACTAAAATAGACAGCAGCGGCCGTTTATGGAGGACAGAACGGCCGTGAATGCTAAAGAAGCGATGGGCATGCCAATTATGTTAATGAAATACAACGATGACTACCGCAGTGTCCAGAGAAAAGGGTGGGGAAGGGGGAAAAAATACAAAGGTATATTTCAATAGGTGCCGGTGGTGACGAGCTGGGTGATGAAAGAGGTGGAGCCAGAGTTTGATGACATATTGTGGAAGTGCCAGTGAGTCTATATTGCTAGTACATACGGCTCTAGAGATGGAAAGAGGAAAAGAAGTACTAGTTTGTATTGGAGAAGAAGATGGTAGCCAGCAATGTTTTAAAGGGCCCTAAAGTAAACCGTCGAAAATATATATGAAAAGACAGCAGAAATTGGCATACAATAAAATAATGCACAATATAAACATAACAATAATGTACAATTGTGGCAAAACCAATGAAAAAGTAGTAGCATATTATACATAATATCATACAAAGACAGAGTAAATACAGTCAAATATTAACAAGTATTGGGAACACTGTTTCTCAAATGAAAGATAGGAGATCATACTCCCTATTGAGACCTTTGGGTGATAATGTATCGAGTGTATGGATCCAAAACGCCTCCCGGCATTTAAGTTTTTTAATGCGGTCACCGCCTCTCCTAGAATGTGGAATTTGTTCCAGAATCTGGAATCTTAATTGTGCTATTGTGTGGCCCTTAGTGATGAAATGATGGGGGACTGGGAGTAGCGTATTCTTGCAGCAGATAGTGCTTTTGTATTTAGAAATTGTCTTTGACAGATTGTGTAGTCTCTCCTATATACAACAGCCCACAGGGGCACTTAATTGCATATATAGCAAAGGACGTATTACAAGTAAAAAATCCCCTAATTTTGTACTTCTTCCCAGTAAGGGGATGCGAGATCTCGGGACCCTTTTGTACATTATTGCATTGTGTGCAGTTTAAGCATGGAAAAGTACCCGTTTTAGGGTTGTGTAAAAATCTCTGTTTTTTGATAGTTCTATCCGGTCCAATATCTGCCTTAAATAGTGTGCCCCATAAGTTGGGGGCTCGCCTAAAACAGGGGAGAAAAGGTGCCTTGAACTCAGGGATGTCAGGGTATGCTGTATGAAGTAGTATTTGCAGATGGACTTGTGTATCAGATATGCAAAAGGGTGATAGGAGTGAATTAATGCAATCCTTTCTGTGTTGTTATATGTCCCCCAAGGGTGTGTTGGTCTATTTTTATTCAGGACAGCTTGGGGATAACCCCGCTCCTCAAATTTGGATACCATCTCTTGCAGTCTGGCTGTCCAGGTTGTGTCGTCCGACACTATGCGTCTCACCCGTTGTAATTGGGCTCTGGGGATGGAAACTTTCATGGGCATTGGATGGAAACTGTCAAAATGTAAATGACTATTTTGGTCAGTAGTTTTTGTAAACAGATTGGTGGAAAGAGTCCCATCTAAGTTCTTTATAACCACGGTATCTAGAAAGTTAATTCTAGATACATCGTACAAGTGACAGTGAAGCTAAGTCCAGGCCAAGAATGATTCAAAAAAGTATGAAAGGACGATAGGGACTCGAGTGAGCCCTCCCATATGCAAAACCCATAGTCTATGTAATGTTTCCATAGGAAGACATGATCAAGGAAAAGAGAAGACTTGTAGATGATAGACTCCTCAAAATCGGCCATATAACAATTAGCATAGGGGGCGCTATATTCGAGCTTATAGCGGTACTCCGAGTCTGCAAGAAAAAGTCGTCCTGAAAAAGAAATTAGTTTTTAGTGAGTACTAGTGTTAAGAGATCTACACACAAGTCAATTTGGGTGGTATTCAGGCCAGAGGACTGAAGTAGATGTTGGACAGACGTAATATTATGTTCATGGGGGATTGAAGTATATAGATCCTTGACGTCTAAAGTGACTAGTAGACAGTCTTTAGCGACCTGGTCTAGTGACTTTATGACCTGTAAGAAGGCCCCTGTATTGAGAAGAAAAGATTTAGTTTTTTTAATGAGGGGAGTGAGAATCTTTTCAAGATAGATAGAGATTGGGGACAAGATAGACTCAATGGAGGCTACTATGGGACGTCCCGGTGTGTGTTGTAAATTTTTATGTACTTTGGGTAGTAAATAAAAAAACAGTGTAACTGGATTGGACTTTGTGAGGTAGTCACAAGTCTTCTGATCGAGGGTATAATTTTCCTTATATTTAAATAAGGTATCTGAAATAAGTGTCCAGATGTGATTAGTAGGGTCCCGTGAAACTTTAAGATAGATGGAATTATCGCTTAGTTGTCTGCATGCGTCAAAGAGATAGTAACTATGGTCCATAACCACTTTAGCACCCCCTTTATCGGCGGGTTTATTGATGATGGTGTCATCATCTTGTAGTGCTGTAAGGGCTTGGTGGTCTAGTGCTGAGAGGTTGTGGGGATAGAATAGCTTGCCTCTATTCATGTCAGATTTGAGATCTTGGAATGATTTCTGTACTATCTCTCTGAGGCATGCAGACAACTAAGCTATAATTCCATCTATCTTAAACTTATATATACTTCAATCCCCCATGAACATGGTATTATGTCTGTCCAAAGTCTACTTCAGTCCTCTGGCCTGAATACGACCCAAATTGACTTGTGTGTACATCTCTTAACAACAGTACTCACTAAAAACTATTTTTTTTCAGGACGACTTTTTCTTGCAGACTCGGGGTACCGCTATAGCGCCCCCCCATGCTAGTTGTTATATAGCCAATTTTGAGGAGTCTATCATCTACAAGTCTTCTCTTTTCCTTGATCATGTCTTCCTATGGAAACGTTACATAGACTATGTATTTTGCATATGGGGGGCTCGCTCGAGTCCTTATCGTCCTTTCATACTTTTTTGAATCATTGTTGGCCCGGACTTAGCTTCACTGTCTCGTACAATGTATCTAGAATTAACTTTCTAGATACTGTGGTTATAAAGAACTTAGATGGGACTCTTTCCACCAATCTGTTTACAAAAACTACTGACCGAAATAGTCTTTTACATTTTGACAGTTTCCATCCAATGCCCATGAAAGCTTCCATCCCCAGAGCCCAATTACAATGGGTGAGATGCATAGTGTCGGACGGCACAACCCAGACAGCCAGACTGCAAGAGATAGTATCCAAATTTGAGGAGCGGGGTTATCCCCAAGCTGTCCTGAATAAAAATAGACCAACACACCCTCGGGGGACATATAACAACACAGAAATTATTGCATTCGTTCATCCTATCACCCTTTTGTATATCTGATACACAAGTCCATCTGCAAACACTGGCCTTTACTTCATACAGCATACTCTGACATCCCTGAGTTCAAGGCACCTTTTCTCCCCTGTTTTAGGCAATGCCCCAACTTACGGGACACAGTAGTTAAGGCAGATATTGAACCGGATAGAACTGTAAAAAAACAGAGATTTTTACACAACCCTAAAACGGGTACTTTTCCATGCTTAAACTGCACACAATGCAATAATTAATGTACAAAAGGGTCCCGAGATCTCGCATCCCCTTACTGGGAAGAAGTACAAAATTAGGGGATTTTTTACTTGTTATACGTCCTTTGCTATATATGCAATTAAGTGCCCCTGTGGGTTGTTGTATATAGCAGAGTCTGCACAATCTGTCAAAGACAGAATTTCTAAGCACAAAAGCAATATCTGCTGCAAGAATACGCTACTCCCAGTCCCCCATCATTTCATCACTAAGGGCCACACAATAGCACAATTAAGATTCCAGATTCTGGAACAAATTCCACATTCTAGGAGAGGCGGTGACCGCATTAAACAACTTAAACGCCGGGAGGCATTTTGGATCCATACACTCGATACATTATCACCCAAAGGTCTCAATAGGGAGTATGATCTCCTATCTTTCATTTGAGAAACAGTGTTCCCAATACTTGTTAATATTTGACTGTATCTACTCTGTCTTTGTATGATATTATGTATAATATGCTACTACTTTTTCATTGGTTTTGCCACAATTGTACATTATTGTTATGTTTATATTGTGCATTATTTTATTGTATGCCAATTTCTGCTGTCTTTTCATATATATTTACGATGGTTTACTTTAGGGGCCCTTTACAACATTGCTGGCTACCATCTTCTTCTCCAATATAAACTAATACTTATTTTCCTCTTTCTATCTCTAGAGCCGTATGTACTAGCAATATGGACTTACTGGCACCTCCACAATATGTCGTCAAACTCTGGCTCCACCTTTTTCATCACCCAGGTCCCAGGTCGTCACTGCCGGCACCTATTGGAATATA
Organism: Ranitomeya variabilis; assembly: GCF_051348905.1. Lineage (NCBI taxonomy): Eukaryota > Metazoa > Chordata > Amphibia > Anura > Dendrobatidae > Ranitomeya > Ranitomeya variabilis. The sequence goes on from NC_135236.1 coordinate 203,256,003, forward strand.
CCTTTGTATTTTTTCCCCCTTCCCCCCCCTTTTCCCTGTTCACTGCGGTAGTCATCATTGTACTTCATTAACATAATTGGCATGCCGATCGCTTCTTTAGCATTCACGGCCGTTCTGTCCTCCATACACGGCCGCTGCCGTCTATTTTAGTGCACCGCCCACCACTGAAACGCGAGCCCATCCTGTTTACCAAGCCTCATCTTCAAACTGGAACGCAGCAGCTATACTGGAATGCATGGCCGTCAACTTCTGCCCCCGGCTGGATCTCTTTCATTGGCAGTCTTTTGTTTTTGTCCCGCCCCTTCCGTTCTTTACTCTGCACGCCGCACACTTCCTCATTAGACTAGCAGCGGACACCGCGTCCATCTGCGCCACAGCGGCATGCAGCACTGAGACTGTACACAGGCAAGTATATAGACCGGCACCTTTAGCTCACTTGCTTTTTATCCTGTATTTTTTATTTCAACCTGGCACATCTACCTTTTTTCACACTTGAAAACTGCAAATGATTCTCTCTACTTAAAAACTCCTCCGGTATGTGTGGCCTCTTTTCTCTCCATCAACAATCTATACTACCAGATATGTATCTCTATTTTTGGTCTCTCCCTTATAACAGAACTAGTGATCTAATTGTGATCCACTGATTCTCTCAGCGAATCCGCACCTAAACACACTGGTATGTGTTAGTAAGCATCTCTGGGAACTCCTTCAGAATTGTTGGAAGACCATTCCCAGTGACTACCTCATGAAGCTCATCAAGAGAATTCCAAGAGTGTGCAAAGCAGTCATCAAAGCAAAAGGTGGCTACTTTGAAGAACCTAGAATATAAGATATAATCTCAGTTGTTTCACACTTTTTTGTTAAGTATATAATTACACATGTGTTAATTCATAGTTTTGATGCCTTCAGTGTGAATGTGCAATTTTCATAGTCATGAAAATACAGAAAAATCTTTAACCCCTTAGTGACAGAGCCAATTTGGTACTTAATGACCGAGCCAATTTTTACAAATCTGACCACTGTCACTTTATGAGGTTATCACTCTGGAACGCTTTATCGGATTCTGAGATTGTTTTTTCGTGACATATTGTACTTCAAGTTAGTGGTAACATTTCTTTGATATTACTTGCGATTATTTATGAAAAAAACGGAAATATGGCGAAAATTTTTAAAATTTTGCAATTTTCAAACTTTGTATTTTTATGCCCTTAAATCAGAGAGATATGTCATGAAAAATAGTTAATAAATAACATTTCCCACATGTCCACTTTACATCAGCACAATTTTGGAAACAAAATTTTTTTTTTGTTAGGGAGTTATAAGGGTTAAAAGTTGACCAGCAATTTCTCATTTTTACAACACCATGTTTTTTTTAGGGACCACATCACCTTTGAAGTCATTTTGAGAGGTCTATATGATAGAAAATAACCAAGTGTGACACCATTCTAAAAACTGCACCCCTCAAGCTGCTCAAAACCACAATCAAGAAGTTTATTAACCCTTTACGTACTTCACAGGAACTGAAACAATGTGGAAGAAAAAAATGAACATTTAACTTTTTTTTGCAAACATTTTACTTCAGAACCATTTTTTTTAATTTTCACAAGTGTAAAAACAGAAATTTAACCACAAATTTTGTTGTGCAATTTCTCCTGAGTACGCCGATACCCCATATGTGGAGGTAAACCACTGTTTGGGCGCACCGCAGAGCTTGGAAGTGAAGGAGCGCCGTTTGACTGTTTCAATGCAGAATTGGCTGGAATTGAGATCGGAGGCCATGTCGCGTTTGGAGAGCCCCTAATGTGCCTAAACAGTGGAAACCCCCCACAAGTGACACTATTTTGGAAACTAGACCCCTAAAGGAACTTATCTAGATGTGTGGTGAGACTTTGAACCCCCAAGTGCTTCACAGAAGTTTATAACGTAGAGCCGTGAAAATAAAAAATCGCATTTGTTTTCACAAAAATGATTTTTTTGCCCACAAATTCTTATTTTCACAAGGGTAACAGGAGAAATTAGACCACAAAAGTTGTTGTGCAATTTCTCCTGAGTACGTCGATACCCCATATGAGGGGGTAAACCACTGTTTGGGCGCACCGCAGAGCTTGGAAGTGAAGGAGCACCGTTTGACTTTTTCAATGCAGAATTGGCTGGAATTGAGATCGGATGCCATGTCGCGTTTGGAGAGCCCCTGATGTGCCTAAACAGTGGAAACCCCCCACAAGTGATACCATTTTGGAAACTAGACCCCTTAAGGAACTTATCTAGATGTGTGGTGAGCACTTTGAACCCCCAAGTGCTTCACAGAAGTTTATAACGTAGAGCCGTGAAAATAAAAAATCGCATTTTTTCTACAAAAATGATTTATTTGCCCCCAAATTTTTATTTTCACAAGGGTAACAGGAAAAATTAGACCACAAAAGTTGTTGTGCAATTTCTCCTGAGTACGTCGATACCCCATATGTGGGGGTAAACTACTGTTTGGGCGCACCGCAGAGCTTGGAAGAGAAGGAGTGTCGTTTTACTTTTTCAATGTAGAATTGGCTGGAATTGAGATCGGACGCCATGTCACGTTTGGAGAGCCCCTGAAGTGCCTAAACAGTGGAAACCCCCCACAAATGACATCATTTTGGAAACTAGACTGTTATGACCCCAATGGCAGAGGGTCTCAGGAATAAATACCAAGTCTGCAAACACAAAAAAACAGCTCATAGGGCAGTGGTAACTGGGCTTACCATATATCTAATCCTAGCACCACAAATAGAAGTAGCCGGGGAACGTGCCTACATTGGTTCTAGACGTCTCGCGCCAGCCGGAGAACTAACTAACCCTAGAAGGGAAAAGAAAGACCTTTCTTGCCTCCAGAGAAAAGACCCCAAAAGTTGGATACAAGCCCCCAACAAATAATAACGGTGAGGTAAGAGGAAAAGACAAACATAAGAATGAGCTAGGTATTTAGCAAAGAGAGGCCCACTAGCTAATAGCAGAATATAGTAAGATGACTTATATGGTCAGCAAAAACCCTATTAAAATATCCACGCTGGATATTCAAGAACCCCCGAACCGTCTAACGGCCGGGGGGAGAACACCAGCCCCCTAGAGCTTCCAGCAAGGTCAGAAATCACATTTAGTACAAGCTGGACAAAAATAGAAGCAAAGCAAGAACTCAAAAAACAAAGAAGCAGAACTTAGCTTAATTTTGCAAGAGCCAGGACCAGCAGACAGGAGCAACAGAAGGATCTGATAACAACGATGCCAGGCACTGGACTAAGGATCCAGGAACTTTATATAGCGACACCCCTGGACTAACGACCCAGGTGAGTGCCCAACTGAAGAAAGACAATCCCAGAGTCATATCACTAGTGACCACAAGAGGGAGCCAAAAAGTCTAATTCACAACAGTACCCCCCCTTAAGAAGGGGTCAACGAACACTCAGCAAGACCACCAGGACGATCAGGATGAGCAGCGTGAAAGGCACGAACTAAATTGGCCGCATGCACATCAGAGGCAACCACCCAGGAATTATGCTCCTGACCATAGCCCTTCCACTTGACCAGATACTGAAGCCTCCACCTGGAGAGACGAGAATCCAAGATCTTCTCCACCACGTACTTCAACTCGCCCTCAACCAACACCGGAGCAGGAGGCTCAACAGAAGGAACCACAGGTACAACGTACCGCCGCAACAAAGACCTATGGAACACGTTGTGAATGGCAAACGACACCGGAAGATCCAAGCGAAAGGACACAGGATTAAGGATTTCCAATATCTTGTAAGGACCGATGAAGCGAGGCTTAAATTTAGGAGAGGAGACCTTCATAGGAACAAATCGAGAAGACAGCCATACCAAATCCCCAACACGAAGTCGGGGACCCACACCGCGGCGGCGGTTGGCAAAACGCTGAGCCTTCTCTTGTGACAACTTTAAGTTGTCCACCACATGATTCCAGATCTGCAAAAAATGCGTCAGTAAAAAATATCACATTAAATGGCGACTCATATACAGGATAAATAGCATAAAAGGAGAATAAAGAGTCATAACTGGCCAATAGATGTACCCAAAAAGCTTCTTTTTATTAACAAAATTCAATCATATAAATATTAATATTAATATATCACATCTTAGGCACCTGTATAATTTATTCACTTTTATTCATTTAGGGTCCACACAATATTAAGTTATTCACATGAATATAGCGATCGGACACTGATCGGATATCTTTTCCTTTTGAGCACTATACACTTTTTTATAACGTTTCACAAATCGGACTACGTGTTTACCTTATCTGGCACATCATGCACTTTGGCACTGTCACTTTACTCTTGTACGCTGGATTATAGAACCAGCTGCGTCTCCCCTTCTCCCTGGCAACGTTCCTTGGTCGCGTGATGTGGGCGTGGCGTTGGCCCGCTCACGTGACTGGGACCGGCCTGGGAGTGAGGCTTGTAACGCAGCTTGGGGACGTACCGGCAATCCACGCATGCGCACTACGTCGTCGTCACGCTATCACATGATCGGATGTGAAGACTATTTAAATGGAACTGAGATCCCTGTTAACCACGCCCCCTGAGGAAGCGAGAGAGATTGCACGCGAAACGCGCGTTGGGGAACGGAGCCCAGGACTTGCAGGACTTTTTGACACATATGGGTAATCTAACTTAAAACTAAATTCTATTTATGTTAATTGTTATGCTTTTGATGGCCTTCTGTGGACATGTGGTGACTCTTAGCACATTAGCATATGACTTGGACCTAATCCATGTCTCCAGATAGCCTTACCCATTCTCTGTGTGTGTACATATTATTTAAGTTAATTGAATCTGTTTACTCTTGTCCTGTCCAAGTATCTGGACTCCTTTTGATGTACTATGGATACAGTCACTAAAATACTTTTATGATCTAGCATTTTTTAAGATGTGATATATTAATATTAATATTTATATGATTGAATTTTGTTAATAAAAAGAAGCTTTTTGGGTACATCTATTGGCCAGTTATGACTCTTTATTCTCCTTTTATATGATTCCAGATCTGCTGCAACCTATCCACCACAGAATCTACCCCAGGACAGTCAGAAGGCTCCACATGTCCCGAGGAAAAACGAGGATGGAAACCAGAGTTGCAGAAAAATGGCGAAACCAATGTAGCGGAACTAACCCGATTATTAAGGGCAAACTCAGCCAACGGCAAGAAGGTCACCCAATCATCCTGATCCGCAGAAACAAAACACCTCAAATAAGCCTCCAGAGTCTGATTAGTTCGCTCCGTTTGTCCATTAGTCTGAGGATGAAAGGCCGACGAAAATGACAACTCAATGCCCATCCTAGCACAAAAGGATCGCCAGAACCTGGAAACAAACTGGGATCCTCTGTCAGACACAATATTCTCAGGAATGCCGTGTAAACGAACCACATTCTGAAAGAACACAGGAACCAGATCGGAAGAGGAAGGCAGCTTAGGCAAAGGCACCAAATGGACCATCTTAGAAAAGCGATCACATACCACCCAGATGACAGACATGCCCTGAGACACCGGGAGATCTGAAGTGAAATCCATGGAAATGTGTGTCCAAGGCCTCTTCGGGACAGGCAAGGGCAAGAGCAACCCGCTGGCACGAGAACAGCAAGGCTTAGCTCGAGCACAAGTCCCACAGGACTGCACAAACGACCGCACATCCCGTGACAAGGAAGGCCACCAAAAGGACCTAGCCACCAGATCTCTGGTGCCAAAAATTCCCGGATGCCCTGCCAACACCGAGGAATGAACCTCGGAAATGACTCTGCTGGTCCACTTATCAGGAACAAACAGTCTGTCAGGTGGACAAGAGTCAGGTCTACCAGCCTGAAATCTCTGCAACACACGTCGCAAATCCGGAGAAATGGCTGACAAGATAACTCCCTCTTTAAGAATACCAACCGGCTCTGCGACTCCCGGAGAGTCAGGCACAAAGCTCCTTGAAAGAGCATCAGCCTTCACATTCTTTGAACCTGGTAAATACGAGACCACAAAGTCAAAACGGGAGAAAAACAATGACCAGCGGGCCTGTCTAGGATTCCGGCATTTAGCAGACTCGAGATACATCAAATTTTTGTGATCAGTCAAGACCACCACACGATGCTTAGCACCCTCGAGCCAATGACGCCACTCCTCAAATGCCCACTTCATGGCCAACAACTCCCGATTGCCAACATCATAATTCCGCTCAGCAGGCGAAAACTTCCTCGAGAAAAAGGCACAAGGTCTCATTACAGAGCAACCAGGGCCTCTCTGCGACAAAACGGCCCCTGCCCCAATCTCAGAAGCATCCACTTCAACCTGAAAGGGAAGTGAGACATCAGGCTGGCACAAAACAGGCGCTGAAGTAAACCGGCGCTTCAACTCCTGGAAAGCCTCCACGGCTGCAGGAGCCCAGTTAGCAACATCCAAACCTTTCTTGGTCATATCCGTCAAAGGTTTAACAATGCTAGAAAAATTAGCAATAAAACGAAGGTAGAAGTTAGCAAAACCCAAAAACTTCTGAAGACTCTTAACTGACGTGGGTTGAGTCAAATCATGAATAGCTCGGACCTTGACTGGGTCCATCTCCACCGCAGAAGGGGAAAAAATAAACCCCAAAAAGGGAACCTTCTGTACTCCAAAGAGACACTTTGAGCCCTTAACAAATAAAGCATTCTCACGCAAAACCTGAAACACCATCCTGACCTGCTCTACATGCGAGTCCCAGTCATCAGAAAAAAACAGAATATCATCCAGATAAACGATCATAAATTTATCCAGATACTTCCGGAAAATATCATGCATAAAGGACTGAAACACTGAAGGAGCATTAGAGAGCCCAAAAGGCATCACCAAGTACTCAAAATGACCTTCGGGCGTATTAAATGCGGTTTTCCATTCATCTCCTCGCTTAATGCGCACAAGGTTGTACACACCACGAAGATCTATCTTGGTGAACCACTTGGCACCTTTAATTCGGGCAAACAAGTCTGACAACAGAGGCAAAGGATACTGAAATTTAACAGTGATTTTATTCAAAAGCCGATAGTCAATACAAGGTCTCAAAGATCCGTCCTTCTTGGCCACAAAAAAGAATCCCGCACCAAGAGGGGAAGAGGAAGGACGGATATGCCCCTTCTCCAGAGATTCCTTGATATACGAACGCATTGCGGTATGCTCAGGTACAGACAGATGAAATAGTCTTCCCTTAGGAAATTTGCTACCTGGAATCAAATCTATGGCACAGTCACAGTCCCTATGAGGAGGCAGAGCACTGGACCTGGACTCGCTGAACACATCCTGATAATCAGACAAATACTCAGGAACTTCCGAAGGAGTAAAGGAAGCAATAGACACCGGCGGGGAATCACCATGAATACCCTGACAGCCCCAACTTGACACAAACATTGCCTTCCAATCCAAGACTGGATTATGAGTCTGTAACCATGGCAAACCCAAAATGACCAAATCATGCATTTTATGCAGAACAAGAAAACGAATCACCTGCCTCCCGATGTTCAGGAGTCATGCACATGGTTACCTGTGTCCAAAACTGCGGTTTATTTTCCGCCAATGGCGTAGCATCAATACCCCTCAGAGGGATAGGATTAACCAACAGCTCAAGAACAAAACCACAGCGCTTGGCAAATGACAGATCCATAAGACTCAGGGCAGCACCTGAATCCACAAACGCCATAACAGGGTAAGAGGACAATGAGCAAATTAAAGTCCCAGACAAAATAAATTTAGGTTGCAAATTACCAATGGCGACAGGACTAACAACCCTTGTTAGGCATTTAGAGCATGCTGATATAACATGTGTAGAATCACCACAGTAAAAACACAACCCATTCTGACGTCTATGATTTTTCCGCTCATTTCTGGTCTGAATTCTATCACATTGCATCAAATCAGGTGCTTGTTCAGACAACACCACCAGAGGATTAGCGGTTTTGCGCTCCCGCAAACGTCGGTCAATTTGAATAGCCAGCGCCATGGAATCATTCAGACTTGTAGGAATGGAGAAACCCACCATCACATTCTTAATGGCTTCAGAAAGGCCATTTCTGAAATTTGCGGCCAGAGCACACTCATTCCACTGAGTAAGCACGGACCATTTCCGAAATTTTTGGCAATACACTTCAGCTTCATCCTGGCCCTGAGAAATAGCCAGCAAGGCTTTTTCTGCCTGAACCTCAAGATTGGGTTCCTCGTAAAGCAATCCGAGCGCCAGAAAAAACGCATCAATATTTGCCAATGCCGGATCTCCTGGCGCTAGTGAGAAAGCCCAATCCTGGGGGTCGCCCCGTAAAAAAGAGATAACAATTTTAACTTGCTGAGCTGAGTCTCCAGATGAACGGGGTCTCAGAGATAGAAACAATTTACAATTATCCCTTAAATTCCTAAACTTAAATCGGTCTCCAGAAAACAGTTCAGGAATAGGTATTTTAGGTTCAGACATAGAACTACTGGTAACAAAATCTTGTATGCTTTGCACACGAGCAGCAAGCTGGTCCACACTTGTAATCAAGGTCTGGACATTCATGTCTGCAGCAAGCTCAAGCCACTCAGAGGTAAAGGGGAGGAAGAGAGGAAGAAAGAAAAAAAAAAAACTCAGAATTTCCTTTCTTATTATCCCACTTCTGCAATGCATTAAACATTCAATGTTGGCCTGGCATACTGTTATGACCCCAATGGCAGAGGGTCTCAGGAATAAATACCAAGTCTGCAAACACAAAAAACCAGCTCATAGGGCAGTGGTAACTGGGCTGACCATATATCTAATCCTAGCACCACAAATAGAAGTAGCCGGGGAACGTGCCTACGTTGGTTCTAGACGTCTCGCGCCAGCCGGAGAACTAACTAACCCTAGAAGGGAAAAGAAAGACCTTTCTTGCCTCCAGAGAAAAGACCCAAAAGTTGGGTACAAGCCCCCAACAAATAATAACGGTGAGGTAAGAGGAAAAGACAAACATAAGAATGAGCTAGGTATTTAGCAAAGAGAGGCCCACTAGCTAATAGCAGAATATAGTAAGATGACTTATATGGTCAGCAAAAACCCTATTAAAATATCCACGCTGGATATTCAAGAACCCCCGAACCGTCTAACGGCCGGGGGGAGAACACCAGCCCCCTAGAGCTTCCAGCAAGGTCAGAAATCACATTTAGTACAAGCTGGACAAAAATAGAAGCAAAGCAAGAACTCAAAAAACAAAGAAGCAGAACTTAGCTTAATTTTGCAAGAGCCAGGACCAGCAGACAGGAGCAACAGAAGGATCTGATAACAACGATGCCAGGCACTGGACTAAGGATCCAGGAACTTTATATAGCGACACCCCTGGACTAACGACCCAGGTGAGTGCCCAACTGAAGAAAGACAATCCCAGAGTCATATCACTAGTGACCACAAGAGGGAGCCAAAAAGTCTAATTCACAACACTAGACCCCTTAAGGAACTTATCTGTTATGACCCCAATGGCAGAGGGTCTCAGAAATAATTACTAAGTCTGCAAACACAAAAAACCAGCTCATAGGGCAGTGGTAACTGAGCTGACCATATATCTAATCCTAGCACCACAAATAGAAGCAGCCGGGGAACGTGCCTACGTTGGTTCTAGACGTCTCGCGCCAGCCGGAGAACTAACTAACCCTAGAAGGGAAAAGAAAGACCTTTCTTGCCTCCAGAGAAAAGATCCCAAAAGTTGGATACAAGCCCCCAACAAATAATAATGGTGAGGTAAGAGGAAAAGACAAACGTAAGAATGAGCTAGGTATTTAGCAAAGAGAGGCCCACTAGCTAATAGCAGAATATAGTAAGATGACTTATATGGTCAGCAAAAACCCTATCAAAATATCCACGCTGGATATTCAAGAACCCCCGAACCGTCTAACGGCCCGGGGGGAGAACACCAGCCCCCTAGAGCTTCCAGCAAGGTCAGGAATCACATTTAGTACAAGCTGGACAAAAATGAGAGCAAGCAAACAACCAAAAAACAAAGAAGCAGGACTTAGCTTAATTTTGCACGAACCAGGACCAGCAGACAGCAGCAAACAGAAAGGATCTGATTACAACGATGCCAGGCACTGGACTAAGGATCCAGGAAGTTTATATAGCAACACCCCTGGACTAACGACCCAGGTGGGTGCCAAACTGAGGAAAGACAATCCCAGAGTCATATCACTAGTAACCACAAGATGGAGCCAAAAAGTCTAATTCACAACACTTATCTAGATGTGTGGTGAGCACTTTAAACCCCCAGGTGCTTCACAGAAGTTTATAACGTAGAGCCGTGAAAATAAAAAAATCAAATTTTTTCTACAAAAATGATTTTTTGCCTCCAAATTTTTATTTTACCAAGGGTAACAGGAGAAAATGGACCCCAGAATTTGTTGTACAATTTGTCCTGAGTACGCCGACACCCCATATGTGGAGGTAAACCACTGTTTGGGCGCATGGCTGAGCTCGGAAGCAAAGGAGCGCCATTTGACTTTTTAATGCAAAATTGACTGGAATTGAGATTGGACGCCATGTCGCGTTTGGAGAGCCCCTGATGTGCCTAAACAGTAGAAACCCCCCAAAAGTGACCCCATTTTGGAAACTAGACCCCCCATGGAACTTATCTAGATGTGTAGTGAGAACTTTGAATGCCCAAGTGCATCACAGAAGTTTATAATGCAGAGTCGTGAAAATAAAAAATATTTTTTTTTTAACAAAAAATATTTTTTTAGCCCCCAATTTTTTATTTTCACAAGGGTAACAAGAGAAATTGGACCCCAAAAGTTGTTGTCCAATTTGTCCTGAGTATGCTGGTACCCCATATGTGGGGGTAAACCACTGTTTGGGCGCATGGCTGAGCTCGGAAGAGAAGGAGCGCCGTTTTGGAATGCAGACTTTGATAGAATTGTCTGCTGGCGTTATGTTGCGTTTGTAGACCCCTATTGTACCTAAACAGTAGAAACCCCCAACAAGTGACCCCATTTTGGAAAATAGACCCCCCAAGGAACTTATCTAGATATGTGGTGAGAACTTTGAATGCCCAAGTGCTTCACAGAAGTTTATAATGCAGAGTAGTGAAAATAAAAAATATATTTTTTTCCCACAAAAAAGATTTTTTAGCCCCCAAATTTTTATTTTCACAAGGGTAACAAGAGAAATTGGACCCCAAATGTTGTTGTCCAATTTGTCTTGAGTATGCTGGTACCCAATATGTGGGGGTAAACCACTGTTTGGGCGCACGGCAGAGCTCGGAAGGGAAGGAGCGCCATTTTGGAATGCAGGCTTTGGTAGAATGGTCTGCGGGCATTATGTTGCGTTTGCAGAGCCACTGATGTACCTAAACAGTAGAAACCCCCCACAAGTGACCCCATTTTGGAAACTAGACCCCCCAAGGAACTTATCTAGATATGTCGTGAGAACTTTGAATGCCAAAGTGCTTCACAGAAGTTTATAATGCAGAGTAGTGAAAATAGAAAATATTTTTTTTTTACACAAAAAAGATTTTTTAGCCCCCAAGTTTTTATTTTCACAAGGGTAACAAGAGAATTTGGACACCAATATTTGTTGACCAATTTGTCCTGAGTATGCTGGTACCCCATATGTGGGGGTAAACCACTGTTTGGGCACACAGCAGAGCTCGGAAGAGAAGGAGCGCCATTTTGGAATTCAGACTTTGATAGAATTGTCTGTGGGTGTTATGTTGCGTTTGCAGAGCCCCTGATGTACCTAAACAGTAGAAACCCCCCACAAGTGACCAAATTTTGGAAACTAGACCCCCTAAGGAACTTATCTAGATATGTGGTGAGAACTTTGAATGCTCAAATGCTTCACAGAAGTTTATAATGTAGAGTAGTGAAAATAAAAAAATATTTTTTTTTCCCACAAAAAAGATTTTTAGCCCCCAAGTTTTTATTTTCACAAGGGTAACAGGAGAAATTGGACCCCAAAAGTTGTTGTCCAATTTATCCCGAGTACGCTGATGCCCCATATGTGGGGGTAAACCACTGTTTCGGCGCACGGCAGAGCTCAGAAGGGAGGGAGCACCATTTGACTTTTTTAGCGCAAAATTGTCTGTCGTGTTTGGAGACCCCCTGATGTACCTAAACAGTGGAAACCCCCCAATTCTAACTCCAACCCTAACTCCAACACACCCCTAACCCTAATCTCAACCCGATCCATAATCCTAATCACAACCCTAACGATAATCACAACCCTAACCCCAAAACAGCCCTAATCTCAACTCTAACCATAACCATAATCAAAACCCTAAATCCAACACACCCCTAACCGTAATCTCAACCCTAACCTCAAACCTAACCCTAATCCCAATACACCCCTAACCCTAATCCCAACCCTAACTAAAACCCTAATCCCAACCCTAACCCTAATCCCAACCCTAATCCCAAACGTAACCCTAATCCCAACCGTAACCCTAATACCAACCCTAATCCAAACCCTAACCCTAATCCCAACTCTATCCCTAACTTTAGCCCCAACCCTAACCCTAATTTTAGCCCCAACCCTAGCCCTAACCCTAACTTTAGCCCCACTCCTAACCCTAAATTTAACCCTAACCCTAGCCCTAACTTTAGCCCTAACCCTAAGGCTACTTTCACACTTGCGTCGTGTGGCATCCGTCACAATCCGTCGTTTTGGACAAAAAACGGATCCTGCAAATGTGCCCACAGGATGCCTTTTTTGCCCATAGACTTGTATTACCGATGGATGGCCACACGTCGCGTCCATCGTGCACTGGATCCGTTGTGTTTTGGCGGACCGTCGTCACAAAAAAATTTCAATGTAACCTTTTTTTTGTATGTCGCGTCCGCCATTTCCGCGCATGCGTGGCCGTAACTCTGCCCCCTCCTTCCCAAGACATAGACTGGGCAGCGGATGCATTGAAAAACTGCATCCACTGCCCACGTTGAGCACAATTTTCACAACGTGCGTCGGTACGTCGGGCTGACGCATTGCGACCGCCCCGTACCGACGCAAGTGTGAAAGAAGCCTAAGGCTACTTTCACACTAGCGTCGTACTCGGCCCATCGCAGTGTGTCGGGCTGACGTACCGATGCTAGCGTTGTAAGCGCCGCACAACGGGTGCAGAGGATGCTGTTTTTTCAACGCATCCGCTGCCCCATTGTGAGGTGCGGGGAGGTGGGGGCGGAATGGCGGACACGTCGCACGTGTGGCAATCCGTCGCAATGTGTAGCTAATGCAAGTCAATGGAGAAAAAACGCATCCTGCAAGCACTTTTGCAGGATGCGTTTTTTCTCCAACGACGCATTGCGACGGAAGCCAAAAAACGCTAGTGTGAAAGTAGCCTAACCCTAACCCTAGCCCTAACCCTAAATTTAGCCCCAACCCTAGCCCTAACCCTAGCCCTAACCCTAACCCTAGCCCTAGCCCTAACCCTAGCCCTAACCCTAGCCCTAACCCTAACTCTAACCCTAGCCCTAACCCTAGCCCTAACCCTAACCCTAATTTTAGCCCCAACTCGTCTCTCCTGCCGGCCGGCAGATGGCAGCAGATGGCGGGCGCACTGCGCATGCGCCCACCATTTTCTTTGCAGAGGAAGAAGCCGGCCGGCAAGAGGAGACGCAGGAGGACCCGGGGACACCGGGTGAGTATGATAGGGTCCCCGAATCCCCCTATTTCTCTGTCCTCTGATGTGCGATCACATCAGAGGACAGAGAATTACAGATCGCTTTTTTTTTTTTTTTTGCGGTCGCCGGTAAACAGTTAATTAACGGCGATCGCAAAACAGGGGTCGGTAAAAACCGACCCTGATCATGTTCTTTGGGGTCTCGGCTACCCCCGGCAGCCGAGACCCCAAAGATCTTCCGGGTGCCGGGCGGCGGGCGCACTGCGCATGCGCCCGCCATTTTTTCCCAGAAAAAAGATGGCGGCGCCCATCGGGAGCCACGAGGAGCACCGGGGGAGATAGGTGAGTATTGGGGGGCTATTGGGGGCCATCGGGGACACTATTTCTCTGTCCTCCGATGTGCGATCACATCGGAGGACAGAGAAATTAAATGGCAAATCGCGTTTTTTTTGTTGTTGCGACCGCCGGTAAACGGTTAATTACCGGCGATCGCAACTCGGGGGTCGGTAAAAACCCCCCGAATCATGTTCTCTGGGGTCTCGGCTACCCTCGGCAACCGAGACCCCAGAGAAAATCTGACTCTGGGTGGCGCTATTCACTTTTTCCACAGCTAATGGCGCTGTGGTTTAAGTACCCTTAGCGGCCGCCGTTAAAAGGCGTATCGGCGGTCGTTAAGGGGTTAAATCAGAAGGTGTGTCCAAACTTTTGGTCTGTACTGTATATATGAGTCTGCATATATTACATGTTCCTTTTCTTTTCTACATATCTCTGCAGGAATGCCATTGTCTTCCCTCGTGATGTGATACAATTTATGTGATATTATTTTTATCATTGAGTGTGTCCTTAATTTTTTGCAAACCCCCTTCCACCATTGTTTTTATCTTTAATAAAGTACAATTTTTTTTACAATACACACTATGGACTCTTTGGTCGGCTTTTCTCTTTTTAGTTTCCCCTTTCCTCCAACTTGTCCTGCAAATGTTTTATATATATACAGTGGGGGAAATAAGTATTTGATCCCCTGCTGATTTTGTAAATATGCCCACTGACAAAGACATGAACAGTCTATAATTTTAAGGGTAGGTTAATTTTAACATTGAGAGATAGAATATCAAAATCCAGAAAATCACATTGCATACATTATATAACTTTATTTGCATTTTGCATTACACAGCATAAATTGACATCATGCACATTTAAGATTCCCAGGTCAATTCCTATTAATATTCTGTCTGATTTTCAAGTTACAAGTGAATGAGATTTATTAAATTCTAATTCACTTTGCTACTACAGTAATATGCAACACAATGTCCAACAGTGAATTTAGATGGAAAATCTGTAACATATTTGCTGAATATAAATAAATAGTACGTTAACGGAAAGAAGCAGTTTTTATCCTTTTAATATATTGCAATCAAAATATTATATAGAACTGGGTACTTACAATTGCTTCCTTTTCTCTGGTCTTTATAGAAATAGGAAGTCTCTTGTCCCTGCATTTATCACTCCCCTCTTCAACTTCTGACCCAGCTGTTCTGTTGCTCCCAATGCCAGAAACTTTTGCAGTGGCCTATGACTCATATGGGAAAATTGACCTTCTTTTTGTACACAGAGTTTGGAAGGATTCAACTAGTCAGTTTTTAATCAAGCTGTCACAGACCTAATGGAAAAGAGAAGAATTAGCTGAGCAGAAAGAGCAAAATGAGCAATTGTAAGTACACAGGGCCATATAATATGATGATTGCACTATATTAAAAGGATACAAATTTTTATGAAAGTGCTTCTATAAAACAAGTCTAGGTTTATGGCAATTTTCAAAGCAAATTTGCTTAGATCAATCTGTCATAGCCTCAGCTGTCATTCTGGATAAAAAAATGACCCTTTTTTCTGCCAGGGTCTCTCTATGAAGTACAGATGCAACTCGCTACCTGATTTTCTATTTTTTTGTGAATTTGGACTTGGATGTATTTCATGAATATGTTTTAAGCCAGTCTAAAATGTAAGCTACACCCATTGTCCCATTCAGATTTACAAACTGTTGCATAAGGCTCAAATGTTTGCCGAAATGGTTAATAACACTATGTCTCAGAGTATATTACCTAATATTTTGGAGAAAAACTGACAAAAATTATGCAAATTGCCTATTCAGAGAGGAAGAGGACTTGACCTCTAGTGCCACCTATTGGAAGAAGCGATCCTAAAAGTCAATAGCGACCCTTTAATGAGCCTTGTCATGTAACATAGGATTCTGGTTTTGGTTTTATCCTAAGTCATATGGCAAGGTTTGTTAAAGGGTAAATATTGACTTAAAGGATTGCTACTTGCAATAGGTGGCACTAGAGTTTAACCCCTTTACCCCCAAGGGTGGTTTGCACGTTAATGACCGGGCCAATTTTTACAATTCTGACAACTGTCCCTTTATGAGGTTATAACTCTAGAACGCTTCAACGGATCCCGGTGAATCTGACTTTGTTCTCTTGTGACATATTGTACTTCATGACAGTGATAAAATTTCTTTGATATTATCTGCGTTTATTTGTGAAAAAAACAGAAATTTGGCAAAAATTTTGAACATTTCGCAATTTTCCAATTTTGAATTTTTATGCAATAAAATCAGAGATATGTCACACAAAATACTTAATAAGTAACATTTCCCACATGTCTACTTTACATCAGCACAATTTTGGAACCAAATTTTTTTTTTGTTAGGGAGTTACAAGGGTTAAAAGTTGACCAGCAACTTCTCATTTTTACAACACCATTTTTTTTTTAGGGACCACATCTCATTTGAAGTCATTTTGAGGGGTCTATATGACAGAAAATAACCAAGTGTGACACAACTCAAAAAACTGCACCCCTCAAGGTGCTCAAAACCACATTCAAGTTTATTAACCCTTCAGGTGTTTCACAGGAATTTTTGAAATGTTTAAATAAAAATGAACATTTAACTTTTTTCACAAAAAATTTACTTCAGCTCCAATTTGTTTTATTTTACCAAGGGTAACAGGAGAAAATGGACCCCAGTGTTGTTGTGCAATTTGTCCTGAGTACGACGATACCCTATATGTGGGGGTAAACCATTGTTTGGATGCATGGCAGAGCTCGGAAGCAAAGGAGCGCTATTTGACTTTTCAATGCAAAATTGACTGGAATTGAGATGGGACGCCATGTTGCATTTGGAGGGCCCCTGATGTGCCTAACCATTGAAACCCCCCACAAGTGACACCATTTTGGAAAGTAGACCCCTTAAGGAACTTATTTAGATGTGTGGTGAGCACTTTGACCCATTAAGTGATTCACAGAAGGTTATAATGCAGAGCCATAAAAATAAAAAATCATATTTTTTCACAAAAATTATCTTTTTGCCCCCAATTTCTTATTTTCCCAAGGGTAAGAGAAGAAATTGGACCTCAAAAGTTGTTGTCTAATTTGTCCTGAGTACGCTGATACCACATATGTGGGGGGAACCACCGTTTGAGCACATGGCAGAGCTCGGAAGGGAAGGAGCGTCATTTGGAATGCAGACTTAGATGGATTGGTCTGCAGCCGTCACATTGCGTTTGCAGAGCCCCTAATGTACCTAAACAGTAGAAACCCCCCAAAAATTACCCCATATTTGAAACTAGACCCCCCAAGGAACTTAACTAGATGTGTTGTGAGAACTTTGAACCCCCAAGTGTTTCACTACAGTTTATAACGCAGAGCCGTGAAAATAAAAAATCCTTTTTTTTTCCACAAAAAGTATTTTTTAGCCCCCAGTTTTGTATTTTCCCAAGGGTAACAGGAGAAATTGGACCCGAAAAGTTGTTGTCCAATGTGTCCTGAGTACGCTGATATCCCATATGTTGGGGTAAATCCCTGTTTGGGTACACGGGAGAGCTCGGAAGGGAAGGAGCACTGTTTTACTTTTTCAACACAGAATTGGCTGGAATTGAGATCGGACGCCATGTTGCGTTTGGAAAGCCCCTGATGTGCCTAAACGGTGAAAACCCCCCAATTATAACTGAAACCCTAATCCAAACACATCCCTAATCTTAATCCCAAAGGTAACCCTAACCACACCCCTAACCCTGACACACCCCTAACTCTAATCCCAACCATAAATGTAATCCAAACCCTAACCCTAACTTTAGCCCCAACCCTAACTGTAGCCCTAACCCTAGCCCTAACCCTAGCCCTAACCCTAGCCCTAACCCTATCCCTAACCCTAGCCCTAACCCTAGCCCTAATGGGAAAATGGAAATAAATACATTTTTTAAAATTTTTAATTTTTTGCTAACTAAGGGGGTGATGAAGGGGGGTTTGATTTACTTTTATAGCGGGTTTTTTAGCGGATTTTTATGATTGGCAGCCGTCACACACTGAAAGACACTTTTTATTGCAAAAAATATTTTTTGCGTTACCACATTTTGAGAGCTATAATTTTTCCATATTTTGGTCCACAGAGTCATATGAGGTCTTGTTTTTTGTGGGACGAGTTGACATTTTTATTTGTAACATTTTCGGGCACGTGACATTTTTTGATCGCTTTTTATTCCGATTTTTGTGAGGCAGAATGACCAAAAACCAGCTATTCATGAATTTCTTTTGGGGGAGGCGTTTATCCCATTCCGCGTTTGGTAAAATGGATAAAGCAGTTTTATTCTTCAGGTCAGTACGATTACAGCGATACCTCATTTATATCTTTTTTATGTTTTGATGCTTTTATACGATAAAAACTATTTTATTGAAAAAATAATTATTTTAGCATTGCTTTATTCTGAGGACTATAACTTTTTTATTTTTTCTTTGATGACGCTGTATGGCAGCTCTTTTTTGCGGGACAAGATGTCGTTTTCAGCGGTACCATGGTTATTTATATCCGTCTTTTTGATCGCGTGTTATTCCACTTTTTATTTGGCGGTATGATAATAAAGCGTTGTTTTTTACCTCGTTTTTTTTTACGGTGTTCACTGAAAAGGTTAACTAGTGGGACAGTTTTATAGGTCGGGTCGCTACGGACGCGGCGATACTAAATATGTGTACTTTTATTGTTTTTTTAATTTAGATAATGAAATGTATTTATAGGAACAATATATATATATATATTTTTTTGCATTTTTTTTGGAATTTTTTTTTTTACACATGTGAAAATTTTTTTTTTTACACTATAACATTTCCCCAGGGGGGGCATAATGTTATAGTGTAAGATCGCCGATCTGACACTTTGCTGTGCACTGTGTCAGATCGGCGATCTGACGTGCACAGCTCCTGGAGGCTTCCCGGCGCCTCCTCTGAGCAGTGAAGCCACCTCCCTGCAGGACCCGGAGGCCGTGGCCATCTTGGATCCAGGCCTGCTGCAGGAAGGAGGAGGTAAGAGACCCTCAGAGCAACGCGATTACATCGCGTTGCTCCGGGGATCTCAGGGAAGCCCACAGGGAGCCCCCTCCCTGCGCGATGCTTCCCTATACCGCCGGAACACTGCGCTCATTTTTGATCGCATTGTGCCGGGGGCGGTCCGTGACAGCTCCTGGCACATAGTGCCGGATGTCAGCTGCGATAGTCAGCTGACACCCAGCCGCGATCGGCCGCGCTCCCCCCATGAACGTGGCCGATCGTGCTGGACGTACTATCCCGTCGGTGGTCATACGGGCCCACCCCACCTCGACGGGATAGTACGTCCAATGTCAGAAAGGGGTTAAGTCTTCTTCCTCTCTGAATAGGCAATTTGCATATTTAATTTCCCAGAGGAGCATGCATGGCATATAAGTCTCTTCACTCTGAAATGCCAGGCCAGGCATGAAACGTTACTCCTTAGATACCAAAAAAAAAGGCACATACGTTTTGATCAATGTGGACAACTGAATGCATTTTAGCTATCAGTATTGGCTAGTATGAAAAAGTATTTTTTCCATAAAGCAAAGAGTGCAAGAAATGTTTCAATTTACATTATATTCTGTAACATATTTTGAACACGTATGACCTTGGATTTAGGATAAAAAATACATTCTCTCAACACTATCTTTGAAATAAGATATGTATCTATGTGTCTCTAAAATATGTTTTTGAATTTTATAATGAATACTCTTTATTTGCTCAAAGGAGAAAACTCTCATATAGATGGCCTGTCATAGAGGCAGAATTAGAAATGCAGAATTAAACCTGAGGGTCACAAACTTAAATTGCAGTCGGGGTTCATCACACACAAAATGTAGCCCTAAGACATCTGTTGAACTTGTAAGAGGAAGAATTACAATATGTTATAAACAATACATATAGAAAAATATTTAGTAATACGTAATTAAAGTCTGGTAGTTTGGAAAAGTTTGAAAGGTTAGCATTTTCCAAGTTTCACAAAATATCCTAGGATAATAACAATAATAAGGGATATTATTATTTTCGGCAAGTAGCAATTTACTTGAAATGCATTAAATCAAATCACAAAGGAAAGAGCAAAGGCTTGTTTTCTTCTCATTCAAAACCTGTACTGTCTCCTAAAACTGTGCCTTGATTGCACTAAAATGTAGGTCTTGACCTGAGTGGCTCAAATCTATTCACAGAAAATTGGAAAATGCAAATGAATTGCGTATGTGCTTTAAGTTTACTTAATTTATAATATAATGTAGGATAATTTAGAAGCAATGCCACAATCATGTGTATAGGAACACCAGGAAGTGCCTTACATCTTTTGCAATACATACTTTATTATGATTTATGAATTTTATAATAGGAATGCTTTACTGAACCTGTCAAAAACTGAACTCCTCGTGTTCTCTCCCTCTACAAACCTACCTTTGCCCGACATTGCCATCTCTGTGTGCGGTTCCACCATTACTCCAAAGCAACATGCCCGCTGCCTTGGAGTCATCCTTGATTCCGAGCTTTCATTCACCCCCCACATCCGATCACTGGCTCGCTCTTCTTATCTGCATCTCAAAAACATTTCCAGAATTCGCCCTTTTCTTACTTTCGACTCTGCAAAAACTCTTACTGTCTCACTTATTCATTCTCGTCTGGACTATTGTAACTCTCTACTAATTGGCCTACCTTTTACCAGACTCTCCCCGCTCCAATCTGTCCTGAATGCTGCTGCCAGGATCATATTCCTCGCCAACCGTTACACTGATGCCTCTACCTTGTGCCAGTCATTACACTGGCTACCCATCCAATCCAGAATCCAGTACAAAACTACTACCCTCATCCACAAAGCACTCCATGGCTCAGCACCACCCTACATCTCCTCTCTGGTCTCAGTCTACCAACCTACCCGTGCCCTCCGCTCTGCTAATGACCTCAGGTTAGCATCCTCAATAATCAGAACCTCCCACTCCCGTCTCCAAGACTTTACACGTGCGGCGCCGATTCTTTGGAATGCACTACCTAGGTTAATACAATTAATCCCCAATCCCCACAGTTTTAAGCGTGCCCTAAAAACTCATTTGTTCAGATTGGCCTACCGCCTCAACGCATTAACCTAATTATCCCTGTGTGGCCTATTAATAAAAAAACAACAACATAATCACGTTCCTCCATCATGTTCTCATACACTTTATGCAGTTAATAGCCTCTGTGTCTGTACTGTTACATACTTAGGCAGTTAACTGGTTCATGCAGCTTTACATGAACACCCGAGCCTTACACTATGGCTGGTCCAAATAACTAAAGCAATTGTTACCATCCACCTCTCGTGTCTCCCCTTTTCCTCATAGATTGTAAGCTTGCGAGCAGGGCCCTCATTCCTACTGGTATCTGTTTTGAACTGTGATTTCTGTTATGCTGTAATGTCTATTGTCTGTATAAGTCCCCTCTATAAGTTGTAAAGCGCTGCGGAATATGTTGGCGCTATATAAATAAAATTATTATTATTATTATTATTATTACTTATACACAAATTAGTCATAACATTAAAACCATTGACAGATAATGCAAATAACATCGATTATCTTGTGACAACAGCAAGTGGTCGAATTTAATAGGCAACAAGATGGTATTTAGCTCTTAAAGTTTATGTGTTGAAAGCAGTAAAAGTAGTAAAATATAATGATCTGAGCAATTCTTACAGGCATGTCTGAACTCTCTCCTACAACCTCTCTGTCATGCTGCTGCAGTGCAGTATAATGCAACCTCCACCAGAGGAAGCTTGAGAGGGAAGTGAGACTGAGTGCACAGAGAAGCACCACAGAGCAGCAGTACAGGTGCCACCAAGTGGCGAGAGAGTGGTCAGACAAGCTGAGTCAAAATACAATCAGAGGCAGAAGTACCAAAAAGGGCTAAGCAGTAAACGTGGTCAGAAACAAGCCAGGAGATTCAGCAGCGGTCAGAAGCGGATAAGACAAAGTCAGAAACCAGAAGCAAGTCCGAATACGAGCCAAGTCAGGAACCAGAGAATCAAACAGACAAACAGAGAAACGCTGGGAAAAGGACAGACAGAGGGGGTCAACAGACATGGGAAAAGTCAGGGATCACAGCAGGACAAATCAAGAGTTACTAGAGTCAGGTTCACACGCTGAAGGCAGAACTATAGCTGACACCACCAGCAGGATGCCTGGGAGCTAAATAGTAAACCTGAGCCCAGTATGAGGCAGAGTAAAGTTAACCCTTGACATGATCCTCCTGGAAAAAGAGCAGACAGGACAAAACACTGGAATGGATCATGACACTCTACTTCTAAGTGTCTTCCACTTGCATTGCCAACAGCATTGGGCGATGCAGGCACTGTTCTGTTTCACATTATTCTGCCTGGGGCCTATAATCCTGCCCAGATAGGGTGACTTTGTCCTTCTGCATGGTGCTATTATTGTAATCAGTTCTGTCCTGTGTGACTTGGGTAATGCGATACCGATTTAAACTCCCAGCAGCTACTTCTTGCAGCCAGTTGCAATGTTTAACTACCCTTTAGATTTTGTCCTTGACTCATATTTGATTACAGTTTCTCAATTTTGATCTCTTGGTAATGACTTCGCTTTATGAACCTTCTTTCTGCCCGCTCTTTCAACCTGCAAGAAACCACCCCATGGAAGTAACCCAGGGGGCCCTGTGTAAGTCCAAATTCCTGTATAGTGGTTAAAAGCTGCAAGACAGAGTTGAACAGGGCCCCACAGGTCAGAGTGTCTTTAGTAAATCCTGTCAATGGAAGCCTTATAAAGAGCTATTAGGCTACCATGAATAAGAGCTCCATTACAAAATAATGGGCATAAAGAATTATGAATTACCCCCTAGTGGTGGTTGACCAAATCCAAGACCTGGTCCAGTTAGTCCAATATCTTCCAGAGTGGGTTCAGCATCAGGGAGCATCAGGAAACCACCTTTACACAGGCCCCTGAAGCATTTCCCTAGATTATTACATAATCAAATATGAATCTACCTCTTTTTCAGACGACTGTAAAAATGTTTTTGCCTTTAGGTATAATTGTCACCTTTACTTTAGGTTCCACTAAAATGGATCTGTTCCTGAGAACCAGCATGTGGGGCTTATCATTGTCCTTCTGCAGGGTGAGATCCAGACTTGACACATCTCCATGATGTTCCAGCGCTCATCACATTTGACTTTTTCTTAAATCATGATGCTCCTATAAAACAAGACCTACCATGAAGCCTTAGCAAAAAGCAAATTAGTCTCTCTACGTCAAAGGTAATGTACAGTTACAGAATATTGCACTGAGTTCTTGTCCATAGACTGGCTGTGGAACGACTTGACCCTTTGTCATTGGTTAATAACTGGTTCTGCTGCAGTAGGGAATAAAATAGGAATTTTGTGCTAAATGCATTATTTCTATCTCAGTCTTGCTATATACTTCTACGATGTTATTACAGACAACCCATCCTATTGGTAAATACCTGATCACTCAACACATGGGGCTAATGTGCCACACAGCAGGTTTGTGCTGTTTTTTTTTTACTATACTGTCACTATTTATGTTGTCATACGGTCAGGGCCGAAAATGTTGGCACCCTTGAAAATTAAGTATTTCTCACAGAAAATTATTGCAATTACACATGTTTTGTCATACAAGTGTTTATTTAATATTAATAATAATAATAATAATCTTTATTTATGTAACATCAACGTATTCCGCAGTTAAAATTCAACAGTTTATACACAAGTCATAAGTAGCAAATAACAACGTTAAAGATAATACAATAATTAAAGCAAAATAATGATGACACTGCTCATAAGAGCTTACCATCTACTATAAGGTGGTGGAGACACAAAGTACAGGTGCTTATTTACAATGATGGTCCAGCCATCTTGAGCAAATAGGGGATAGATAAAGGTTGCATGAGCTGGTCACCAGCCAATATTTGTAATGCTTTTGGATGCGGTGGAGTTTGATGGAGAATTATTCTCAGAGAAATAGTGAATGGGCTATACATAAAAGGACTTTGATTAGGGAACATGATAGGCCGCTCTAAATAGATATTTCCTTAATACTTGGCTGCACACTATTTGGAATAAATATTGCACATTTGTTTGAAGGGTTACACCTGCCTATCTCTACTAAAATAATGTCAGACAGTAGAAAGGAAGCTGTCTGAGGCAAAAAAAATGTTTTATCTTATCTTGCTGATATTAATGATACTGATATTAACAGAACGTTAAAGGGAATCTTACAGTTTTTGCAAGTTTATCTGAATGTAACATAATATAGAACAATTGAGCCTGATTACAGGGTTGTGTCACTTACTGGACTGAAGGTTGTAGTCTCAATGCAATCTGTGTTTTTTCAGCATGAGATTATCATTAGAGAAGATTATCACTAGAGGACTAGTTCTCATATGAAAACCAAATAGTTCAGATACAGCACTCTCTTTGCATGAATAAAGAAATTATTATTGGGAATAGACAGAATTAAAAATTGCTGGAAAAAAAATGATGTTTTGGCTCCTCCTGAGCCTTGCTCACATAGTCACAGTTGTAGAAATTCACAAATGGCTGCTAGCATAAAGAAAGAGTGATTTGCTCAAAGTATATGTCAGCTACATGTATTGTCATATCTAAGCAAATCGCTATTTGTTTATGCCAGCAGCCTTACAGGAGGCATGAGCTTCAATGGAATGGGCGTAAGATAAGTATTTTTATTATTTTCTGGGGGGGTTACAGGGGACAAGGGCTTCAATGGAAAGGGTGTAAGGTGAGTATAACTTTGTTATTTTAAATACATTTGCAAAAAAGGTGTGGATTTTTATTTGAAATAAGAAACTTTATTCTGGGTGTTTTTTTATTTACAATATGACTATGGGGTTAGTAATGGATCAGTGTCTTATAGACGCTTCTTCATTACTAGCCTGTGGGCTTGATGTCACCTAACAATACAAAAGGTGACATAAACACAAATATTACCCCACTTATCACCACCACAGGGCAAGTGGGAAGAGCCAGGCAAAGCACCAGGATTGGCACATCTAATAGATGCGCATTTCTGGGGTGGCTGCGGTCTGCTATTTTTAGGCTGGGGGGTCAATATCCATAGCCCCTTATGAGCCTGATAATACCAGCCCCCAGTCTGCTTTAGCTTGTCTGGTTGTTAAAAACAGGGGACTCCATGCCATTTTTTTAAATTGTTTAAATAATTATTAAACGGTGTGGGGACACCTCTATTCTTTATATCCAGCCATGATAAAGCTCACAGTTGAGGGTTGCAGCCCTCAGCTGTCAGATTTGTCAAGCTGGTTATCTAAAATAGAACAGAACCCGCATCATTTTTTTTTTGTATTTATAGCACACAGGCGCTGGCTGATGAATATTCCCATCAGCGGCGCCTGCTCTCGCTGTTATCATTGCAAGTTTAGGCTGATGGGAGTAGTACTTTCTCATCAGCCGACACCTGTCACCAGAAGTAAACTTTTTATGGCTGGTCGAAGCTGCTGGCTCACATTGTCATCTGTCACCGTGAGAACCGCAACTCTGTGACCTGCAGTAATGATCAGTGTCTGCCATGCTATCATGCAGCGTGGCAAACAATGGATGTTCAGACCTCCCATTCATCTAAATGGCATCCGGGTTCTGGTTTACTGAACTTTTTAAAATGTTTTACCAAACCCACCAGACCCAAACATCCAGGGGCTTGCCCGTCATTATTCTCTTACCCTATATTATGCCCTCAGATTGCATACCAAAAACCTGCTGATAGATTTCCTTTAAAGTGACTCTCCCTCCAGGATTTTAAAGGTGACTGTATATTTACATTGATCCTACCTGATGCCCCTCAGTTACATCAGCATTCCTTCCTCTAAACAAGATCAAGAGTAGACATATCATTGGTACAACCTGGAGGCAACACAGGCTCCCGTGAGGTAAGGGGAGCATTTCTACCTCCAAAACAGGTGAATTTGTGCATTTTGACGAGTTATTGGGCTGGAAAGGCTCATAAACCTTTCCTGCACAGGGTCCCTCTTTTGTTTGTGTCCTCCAGTGACCAAGAAGATCACATCAGTGGAATAGGGAATAGTAGATCTAGACCACACCTTCCCTGCCTTTTCTCTGCTGTGGGATAAAGCATGGAAAATGTGGATTAGACTTACCACTGCACTCTCCTTGACATGTGCAGCCATCTTGGAAGCATGAGGCATGGAATGCTTGTCAACAATGAAGGCAGTAAGAGGAAAATTGATAACACCAGATAGAATGCCTAAAAATGTGAAATACATAGTTTTATTTCAGTCGCAGGTTGGGGAGTTGCTATTATCTAAAATATGAATGTGAACTGCAAATGTCACAGTTAATACATGATACCCAGATTGGGCAGCAAAGAGGGTGATATTTTCTATGTATGTTCTAAAATTATATTTTATAGCATAGACTAAAGCCATTTAAAATGTGTTTTAAAAGCTATTTTATTTAAAATCTTTATCACATGTAAGTCACAATACCATTTTTATGGAAAGTATAGTCTAACAGAAGACACCATGTAAAAGTGCTACTTTTTGCATGGTGGGCGGCTGATTTTACAAGATATTCTTCTCTTTGTGTTTACAATACAGCAAAATTGTCAAGTGAAACTTTTTATAAAATAATTTTAATGACAGCTCATTTATTCCATGTCGTCTCTGCCATGGCGTGTTATGATGTTATTGTGCTAAATCAAGTTAAGGGCTTTAAAAATAAGAGATGCCTTTGAAAAGCTGACAAAAGACACAGTAAGGCAAACACAGACTTCAACCATGATTAATATTCATAGGGCATGCAAATGTAATGTGCGCTCTTATGCAAGCCTTCAAGCTTCCAACGTGTAACAGATTAAGAAGCAGAAATAGATTTTGGTTTGAAATAATAAAACATTTCTAGAGTTTAATAGATTCACACTGACTAATCTTATACTTAAACAGATTGAACTCAGCAGTGCCATATGGCAAAAAACATATCATTCAGAGATTAAATATATTGTATGAAGTGCTTCCACATTGTGGGTACTAGGAGAATTTTTTAAAATATTGTGTATTTCTAAAGATTCTGAAAGAAGACTTTCTATAGCCTAAAGTCTCATTTCTTTAGACTGGATTATCGCCCCACCTCACATATCTAACTATCTCTGTTTTGCCCACACAAAATTTTCTTCAAAATTTTGACCCTCGTAGCATCTGCTTACACTCTCCATCCACTTAATAGTCCTCTGTATTAGGGCTGTATTGTACAGTATAAGCACATTTTACCATTTACCTTCCGCATCTCCCTTATTTCCTCATAGTTTGCAAGCTGACGAGCAGGGCACTCACTCTTTTTGATATCTGAGTTATGTTTATTCTGTAATGTCTTTTAATGTCTGTACAAGTCCCCTCTGTTGGCGCTGTAAAAATAAAGATCATCTGGTCAAAAATGATGCCCCTAATTATGTTGTTTTTTTGTTTTTTTTAAGTTTCACCATTCGGTTTCCAAGATATGGGCCTTTATTACACATTTTAGGGCGCAGTCAGATGACCGCATTACTCGCACGAGGATCGCAGTGCAATCCTCAGACTGGACGCTGACTCTCCTGTCTTGAGTGTGAAAGCTGCATAGAAATACATGCTGCGACGCTTAGTTCAGGAGAGCCGACGGTCAGTCCAAGGATTGCAACGTGATCCGCGCGAGCGTAATACAGCCGTCTGACTGCACCCTAAAACTTCTCCTGTTCTTTTCGCTTTAAAGGAAATCCTGTCAGCAGGTTCTTGCTATGTATGAAATTTCAACAATGTGTCCCATGATTGGCTGTGTGCTATTGTTTACTTACAATAAAGGTTTTATCAACTGGAGATTATCATTGCTTGAAATACAGCTCACATGTCTGCTAGAACAAATAAGCCCCCTTCTCTGATAAGCAGCTGACTGTCAATGGCCAATATACATAGAGAGCTGTTGTGTGGGCGGGATTAGCTTTCTTGGCTCAGGTACATTTCCTACATTATGCTACTGTCATATTAGGTAACAAAAACCTGGAGCCAGACTCACTTTAATTCCAAATGTCAATATGGTGCTAATAGGTTTATGTACTGTAGTAGAATGTCTCACTCGGCTGCACACGTAAGTAGACACAAGAACTGCTATCTCTTTAAGTCTCTCACTGATTTATTAAGGGTGCTGCATAAGCCAGTGCAGAGTTGGCAAAAAATAAACATGGTGTTTCTGGACTAAGAAAAAACATAACCTACAGCACAGTCCATGCTGTTGCGGGAACCCACCCGCTCAGAGAAATAACAAACACCGGTTTAGTTTTCCTTACAAGGACACATAGCACTGAAATTCCTTTTTTTAGGCATGTCAAACACTGAATGTTTCAGATGGCCAACTATTTACATCCTAAACCCCATCCTGGGGAGGAGATGTAAACAGCCTGCCACTCACTCCTCAGCTGTTCACTTTAAAACCTTACCCTTAAAATGGCCAATTATCCCCTCTCAGCACTTAGCAAACTTCCAGGTTTCAAATCACTGAAGCTAATAGCCTCAGTTAAACATATCTCCCATCCAGTACTTTGCCAGTGACTTTGTCACATATCCCCTCCTATGCCAAAAGCAGCGGGGTTTGGCACCTTTACACATGAAACAAAGGAATCTATACAGAGAATCCGCATTACCATGCAGTTTCCAGGGCCTGTGCTCCACATGAAAACTAAAATCCTGGAGCGCTAGAAACCATCTAGTCACCCCGGGCATTCTTCCCTTTCCTTTCCCTCATCCATCTCAGGGGCGCATAATCTGATACAATCCTGAACTTCCAGCCTAAGGGTACTGTCACACAGTGCAATTTTCGTCGCTACGACGGCACGATCCGTGACGTCGCAGCGTCGTATGATTATCGCTCCAGCGTCGTAGACTGCGGTCACACTTTGCAATCACGGCGCTGGAGCGATGCCGTAGTCCCCGGGTAACCAGGGTAAACATCGGGTTACTAAGCGCAGGGCCGCGCTTAGTAACCCGATGTTTACCCTGGTTACCAGCGTAAATGTTAAAAAAACAAACAGTACATACTTACATTCCGGTGTCTGTCCCCAGCGTCTCAGCTTCTCTGCACTGTGTGAGCACCATAGCCGGAAAGCAGAGCGGTGACGTCAGACGTCACCGCTGTGCTCGCTTTCCGGCCGGCAGGCGCTCACACAGTGCAGAGAAGCTGAGACGCCGGGGACAGACACCGGAATGTAAGTATCTACTGTTTGTTTTTTTAACGTTTACGCTTGTAACCAGGGTAAACATCGGGTTACTAAGCACGGCCCTGCGCTTAGTTACCCGATGTTTACCCTGGTTACAAGCGAACACATCGCTGGATCGCTGTCACACACAACGATCCAGCGATGTCAGCGGGTGATCAAGCGACGAAAGAAAGTTCCAAACAATCTGCTACGACGTACGATTCTCAGCGTGATGTCTGATCGCAGTAGCGTGTCAGACACAGCGATATCGTAACAATATCGCTAGAACGTCACGAATCGTACCGTCGTAGTGATCAAAATTTTACTGTGTGACAGTACCCTAACAGGTAGTACCTCAGGGTGTCAATTGCACATTTGATGGCCAAGCCATTTTTCTACTGACATACTTCTTTTCACAGGAGGAAAGTTTCCAACTCAGGTATAGGCTGGATGTTCATCCCCATCTACTTCTTGGGACAACACATCTGCTAATCCGACCTCTGAGGCAACCATCTGGACCACAAACTTCTTAGTGAAATCAGGTGCGACCAAATTACTAGTGAGCCAACATCTAGAACATGGTATACAGCTTTGGGCTCCACATTTTAAAAAGGATATTCAGAAGTAGGAGTCAGTTCAAAGGCAGACAACTAGATTATTACACTCTCTATAACGTCACACTGTCCACCCGCCATACTAACATCTTTCCATAATATGTCCCCCTTTCAAGCTGCCCTCTCTATATCCATTATGTGCTCCTACTTCACACTATGCCCTCTAACTGCCCACAATACTTTCATCTCTAAAATTTACCCCTCCTCACACTGTCCTCCTACACAGTATGATGGGCATAGCAGCGGCTCAATATACGCTATAATGGCCTCCACAGCACCCCATATAGTATTATGGCCCCCACATTTCCCCATACAGTATTATGACTCCCCAATCCCTGATATAGTATATTGGCCCCCACAGCCCTTTCTATACAGTATATTGTCCAAAATAGCACCCCACACAGTATGATGTATACCAAAGCTCCTTATAGAGCAGGGGTCTCCAACCTGTAGCTTGGGAGCCACATGTGGCTCGCAGTTCCATGACTTGTGGCTTGCGGCTGTCTGTCAGCTTGGTGCATTAGCTCCAGCTCTAGCAAACAGGTATGAAGAGCACATCTGAAAATGGTGAATTTTATGAGCAGCCCTGTACAGTAGCGCAGATTTGGATGCACACACACTGGTCTTAGGGGTTTTGAGACGATTTAAGTATGGTACGCTGGAGACAAGATGACACCACCTGTCAGAGGAGGTGTTTGAAGCTGGATGTGACAGTGTCTTGGGAGTGCTTTATAGGAGAATACTGAATGGGGGTATTGTAGGAACCCCTGGATCTTTGTATACTGCTTTGGGTTGATTGATTTTTGTGGAAAAGCTTTGGTTGCCATTATTCCTATAATGGGGGCTTTGGTTGCAACTATTGTGAGGGGGAGTTGAACGTGGCTTGCTACCCTCTCTCAGAACTGAATGTGCCTCTCGAGGTCAGAAACGTTGGGGACCTCTGTTATAGAGTATAATGTCCCTCAAAGCCCCTCATAAATTATGACGTCTCCACAGCCGCAATCGAATTCTTCCCATGGATCCCGGATCCCCATATAATATGATGTCCCCCATTCTGTTTCCATATAATATAACAAAAATTATAAAAGCTTATACTCATCTAGTCAAGGCTCCCCATCCACTCTCATCCATCCCATCTTCTATCTGGTAAGCAGTGAGCACTAGACGGTACGATGCAGCGATGTCATCAGGCCCCCCCCCCGACATCCCCTAAGGGGCACCTTCCTCAACTGGTCACATGCAGGAAGTGGCCAGCATCTTGCTGGACTCTTCTGCTCCTTTCCTGGGTGGTGCCAGAGGCGCTGCCAGAGTTAGGAAAGATCAGGGACCCAAGCCCAAAACATATATTTTGCCCACTTCCCTGCAGTTTAATAGTGTTATTAACCTGCCCGGTGCTTGCACTTAACTGAAAACTGTGGGGAAAAGATGAATTTTATTCTCCCTTGCAGCATTCCAGTTTCAGACCCATCCCATTGCAGGGTGTGTGTCAGTCAGTGGCGGGAGCACAGTTAGGGCTGCCACTCTGTATGTTCAGAGCAGTGACTGAACAGGCGGTGCCCCTGTGATTGAAACTGGAACTCTGATGGGGGAATTAAGTTAATTTTCTCCTGTTTGGCTAAGTGTTGGCACAGTGCATTATTAAACTGCAGATTGACCCTATATCTGCAGGTTAACAGCATTTTTTATGGTGACAGGTTCCCTTTAACGCTGAGTACAGATAATGTAGTAGATATCACCTGTATTCCTATGTAACACCACAGATAACACATTGATAACTATTTTAGTTACATAGGACTGCATGTGACATCTACTTAATTATTTGTACTCAGAAAGTTATCACTGTGTTATTTGATGTGTTACATAGGACTGCAGGTGAGAGTTACAACATTATCTGTACTATGTTATTGCACGTAACAAAGTGATCACCCTCTAAATACAGATAATGTGATATATGTCACCTGCAGTCCTATGTAACATCACAAATAACATATAGATAACTGGACGAGAGTGTAGGATCAGTGGCCAGTGCCAGCCTGGATTCATCACAACAGTAATAGTAGTGACAGCAGGCCGCCCTGTCATGTCACATATCAGGCGCAGCTCCATGCTCGGTCGTTGCTGTCTGTGGATGAGAAATCTGATCCTGTAACGAACAGGCATGCCGGAGCTCTGGCATGACAGTCACTTGATCACCGATTCAGTGACTCCTGCAGAAACTGGCTGGCAGCAGATTGCATTCAAATCCTCACCTCTTGCTGTCCCTGGGTCAGTGTGTGCAGATGCCGGTCAGCACAGGCTGGAGGTCGGTGTGTCAGCGCTGTGGAGCTACACAGTGTGGCACTGGCTTTGAATTTGAACCAGAGTGCAGGTGGTGAGTGGGTCAGTGACTGACACTTCTCATCTTAGTGCCTGAGCTCTGGCAGTCAGTGTGCTGAATTCCTGCAGCCGGTGGAAGATGCCTGTTGGGGACAGTAATTCGGCAATGTCAGTATTTTTTTAAAGCTGCGCTCCTCTCAGGGAGGCAAGAGGTAGTGCCCTAGGCCGGTGCCTACCCCGCCTACCGCTCATCCCGGCTTTGCTTATGACAGAGTTCCAGACATATATGCGAGCCCTTAGTTTTGTTTTGTTCTGCTATGACAAATCAGCAGTTGTGATCACTGTATATAATGAATAGTAAATGTGCATAATGAAGTTTTTATAGTCAAAAATCAATCAACAAATTGCACATTAAAATTATTACAATTTTTTTATAGCAAAATACCAAGCAATATAAACAGCTCTAAGTCATATAAACTGTAAGTTTCTGTACATATATTTTATGATGTTTTTTTTTTTTTTTTTAAATAAGTTTAGGTACAAAATTCAAAGTTATAGTAGCTAGAGACAATAATTCAAAACAAGGAACCCTGTTGTAGATATGTGCATGTGGAATGTCAGAAAAAGCAAGCCTTGAGCTGCTAAAAACATCTGGGTGGCTCTTAAGGTACCGTCACATTAAGCGACGCTGCAGCGATATAGACAACGATGCCGATCGCTGCAGCGTCGCTGTTTCGTCGTTGTGTGGTCGCTGGAGAGCTGTCACACAGACAGCTCTCCAGCGACCAACGATGCCGAAGTCCCCGGGTAACCAGGGTAAAAATCGGGTTACTAAGCGCAGGGCCGCGCTTATTAACCCGATGTTTACCCTGGTTACCAGTGTAAATGTTCGGGTGTCTGTCGCGTCCCCCGGCGTCCGCTTCCCTGCACTGTGTAAGCGCCGGCCCTAAAGCAGAGCGGTGACGTCACCGCTGTGCTCTGCTTTACGGCCGGCCGGCGCTGACACAGTGCAGGGAAGCAGACGCCGGGGGACGCCACAGACACCGGAATGTGAGTATGTAGTGTTTGGTTTTTTTACATTTACAATGGTAACCAGGGTAAATATTGGGTTAGTAAGCGCGGCCCTGCGCTTAGTAACCCGATGTTTACCCTCGTTACCAGTAAAGACATCGCTGAATCAGCGTCACACACGCCGACTCAGCGATGTGAGCGGGTGATCCAGCGACGAAATAAGGTGCTGGCCTTCTAGCTCCGACTAACGATGTCACAGCAGGATCCTGATCGCCGCTGCATGTAAAACACAACGATATCTCTATCCAAGACGCTGCAACGTCACGGATCACTATCGTTATCGTTGTTAAGTTGTTCAGTGTGAAGGTACCTTAAGGGTTACATACGGTAGATCTTTGTCTCTGTTTTAGTGCAACACTGCTCTGAAAATGGAGATAGAAAAGGTTAAGTGACAACAGGACAGAGTAGCTGCATCAGTCCAAGGTCAGAGAGTTCAGAGTCAAAGTGGGCTTTATAACAATCTAAAAGGTAACAAGGCTAAAGAAAGGACAAAGGATAATAAGAAGTAAATTAGGAAATCTATATCAGTAATAGATTTTCACAAAGAAAATGGGAACTTCAAGCACAAAGGAACAAAACTAGGCTTGAACAAAATTAGAAAGAAGAAGTTAGTTGAAGAAAGTTACTTTATTGTCATAAGGCCTCAGAAGAGACTGTCAGAGGGTCCCCTATTCTACAGTAATGATTGTTGTTAATAGATACTTGACCATAAACCTGAAGTCTAGTCTATGGTTAAATGCCTATTAGTTGCACTTCACTCCCAAGCAATCACATCTCTCTCCAGGGAATTGGTTGTCTGGGAGCGAGCAATTTACTCAAGCCACTTTACTCTTCCTAAGAGAAAGGGGTTTTGTAAAAAATAATGCTCTGTATACAGAGTGAATAATATAATGTAAGGGGTCATGTAACATGTCTTATTATAGTATTCACCTCCGATACAGTATATAATCTGAACTAAAAATACTGTCCTTAATTGGAAAATAGCTGTTATGACTGACAGAAATGTGACTGAAAGTGGCTGGAATTTGCTGTGTTTGTGCTAGGAGTGATGGAGTGCTACTGATACCAGACGCCAATTGTAAGACTGCTTAATTAAAAAAAAATAGGGTGCAATCAGTTTTGGCGGAAAACTAATTGCATTGATTATGTCTAAAAAAGGTTAACACAACGCAAACTGAATGAGGAGATAAGTTGTGTCTTTATCACTTTTCATATTTTGCTGACTCCTTTGCCTATGCAGGAAATAATTACTATTCTTATGCATCTTCCCTTATTGGTCCCATATAGTGATGAGCGAACGTGCTCGCCACTACTAGGTACTTGCCCGAGTTTCACTGTGCTCGGTGTACTCGGCGAGCACTGAGTATTTCCGGGACTATTCGGCAGGAGCTCGGGTTTCCTCATTTTAGTTTGGGTGCTTTTTAGAGTGCCAATCAGCATTCAGGGAATGTCTGCCATGCACTGTAATACCGCAGCCATCTTTGTTGTGGTATTACAGTGATTGGCTGGCTGCACAGCGTCATCAGGTCTATAAGAAACCTGGTGCCGCCCTGCTCGCCGCATTCTGCTCCGGACTCAGCTAGTGTAGGGAGAGCTGCTGCTGATATTGGGTCAGATCCTGACATTTATTAGTTAGTGTGGGTCTACCATCACAGAATCCACAAATCCTGATAAACCAGCAGTCCTTTTTAGGGCTAATTTGGGGGTACATAGATTGCAGGGTTAGATAGGCAGGGGAGTCTATGTGCACATATCCACATCAGTGCAAGGCCTGCAGGCACTGTATGTGAGTATATAGATCTCACTGCATACCTCAAAAAGCTCCATTCCGGTCTGCTGCTGAGTATTTTATATACATGTAGCTGCAGGTATCCATGGCAATTTTTTTTTTCAGCTTATACCTGCTCATTTTATTAGAAAGCAATCCATAGCCTCCTTTTTTCTACATTTATTTGCTTGGTCATGCTGCAGACTACAGCCAGGTCATTGCAATACAAGAGTGAGGAAATCTAACAATTTTTTTTGTCCCAGGCATCAGATGTAAGTGCGCAGAAAAAATTGGCCTTTTTTTGATAATATATTATTTTTTGGAGTGTCTTCCAACATTTTAGGACACCATTTTGCTGCCCCCAAAATCTAGCTGACCCCAAAATATTTAGCTACACTTCTTATATTTATCACTGTGATTTGTACGCCACACGCATTGCATATCATTGCGCAAAATATCTTACAATTTTAGTAGTCCAATTTTTTTTCATGTCATAGCCTACCTATTGACACAATTTTGGTGGGCCCCAAAAAATCAAGGCCACATTTTGATCAGTCTGTTATCTCCGTCAGATGCCTGGTGTATCTGTGGTGTCAGAATCCTCACTTTGCAGGCATACATTGCATTGTTTTGTCTGCTAGCCTTGGTATACTCCTTATTTAGTGGTTATTTTTTTTTTTTTAAACCCACACATTTAAACAGTCTTATCTCGTCAGAAGCCTGGTGTATCTGTGGTGTCAAAATCCTTGCTTAGCAGGCATACTTTGCATTGTTTTGTCTGCTAGCCTTGGTCTATTCCTTATTTAATGGTTAAAAAATTTTTTTATAAAAAAAAACACATTTAAATGGTCTGTTATCTCCATCAGACGCATGGTGTATCTGTGGTGTCAAAATCCTCGCTTATCAGGCCTATGTTGCATTGTTTTATCTGCTAGCCGTGGTCTACTCCTTATTTAGTGGTTAAGCATTTTTTTTTTTAAATTAAACGGTCTGCTATTTCCGTCAGACACCTGGTGTATCTGTGGTGTCAAAATCCTTGCTTAGCATACATTCGTTGCATTGTTTTGCCTGATAGCCTTGGTCTACTCCTTTTTTAGTGGTTAAACATTTAAAAAAAAATAAACGGTCTGTTATCTCCGTCAGATGTCAGGTGTATCTGTGGTGTCAAAATTCTCACTTAGCAGGCATACGTTGCATTGTTTTGTCTGCTAGCCTTGGTCTACTCCTTAGTTAGTGGTTAATTTTTATTTTTTTTTAAACCCACACATTTAAACGGTCTGTTATCTCCATCAGCCGCCTGGTGTATCTGTGGTGTCAAAATCCTTGCTTAGCAGGCATAAGTTGCATTGTTTTGTTTTGGATTTTTAAGTCCTCTTTGTGCATCTGTGAGCTTTTACTCAATGTTTAGCGTTAGGACTGGCAAAAATGTAAGGACCCTTGACATGGGTTGCCGGCTTACGTATTGAGGCCCCAATATAAACTAATACCTTACATACATTGATATGTGTTTTTTTTTTGCACTTTATCTTGCAGGGCGCAGTCGGACCAAGATGGCTCTGTAAACTGTAGGCCTCTATTCACACAGCATGCATTTTGTAGCACTGGGCAGCCCGCCTGTATGTGTGTTAGTAATAGGCTGTAGACCAGATGATCTGCATTGCTTGTGTGAACAATGCCACATACAGACTATTATCGCTTATCTTTTTGTGCACTAATGCCAAACAACCAATACTGGATTGAAAGTGGTTGTTTCATCGGTATTTTTTGCACCTGTGTTGTTGCCATCATTGATCGGGTCCGATGCGCCCTGCTGGTGCATTTGTTTGGAGGCTTCAGCAGGTAACCATCTCTGTTTTTTTTCTCTGTGATTTTTTTACTCCTTAGTTAGTGGTTAATTTTTTTTTTTTTAAAACCCACATATTTAAACGGTCTGTTATCTCCATCAGCCGCCTGGTGTATCTGTGGTGTCAAAATCCTCGCTTAGCAGGCATAAGTTGCATTGTTTTGTCTGCTAGCCTTGGCCTAATCCTTATTTAGTGGTTAAAATAAAAAAACACACACATTTAAATGGTCGGTTATCTACGTCAGACGTCTGGTGTGTCTGTGGTCTCCAAATATTTGCTTTTCAGCCATACTGATAATATATAAGTTTTCTCCAAATTAGTCTATTTAAAATGGGCAAAGCAAGGGACGGGGAAGTGGATGCAGTGCTGATTGTGCATGAAGAGGACGAGAACTTGGCCAAGCTGACAGTAGGCCACAACAAAGACTCACATCTTCTCGCTCGACCTTCCTGTCCCAGTTTCTAGGAGACCGCAGCACACCACTATTGTATCCAGAGCAGTGTGAAATGGTTCTTGGTTGGATAGCGGATAATGCTTCCAGTCACTTAGCCACCAACACCACCATGTCTTCCACATGGTCAAGTCTGAGAAGCCGTGAGTGTGGACCGCATCTTACTCAACCTGATCCTCCTTCTTCCCACCATGCCGAGTACCATGAGACAACTGATCCCATACTTGGACACTCCGAAGAGCTGTGGACTCTTGGTCGGTCAACTTGAAGTGGGGCCAGATGAGATCGCATGTAGAGATGCCCAAAGATTTGAACAGCCATGGTCACTCGAAGGCGATGGTGGGAATGTGTCACAAGAGGTGGACGATGATGAGACACAATTGCCAGAAAGTCAGGAGGAGGAGCAGGGTGTGGATGTGGAAGATGGGGTGGTGGATGACATAGTATCTGACCCAACCTGGCAGGAGGATATGCAGAGTGAGGACAGCAGCACACATGGGGAAGGAGGCATATCACCCCAACAGGCAGGAAGAAGCAGTGTGGTGATCGCAGACAGAAGCAGTGCATCCATTCCCCGTAACACCAACATGACAGAAGTTGCCATTCCAACTGTTAGATCTTCTCGAGTCTGGTTATTTTTTAAAGACTCTGCCGATAACCACAAACAGGCCATTTGCAGCACCTGCCATGCCCACATCAGCAGGGGTAGCAAAACTACCAACCCGACCACCACCAGCATGATCAGGCACATGGCAGCAAAGCACCAGTCTTTGTGGGCCAAATCCCAGGCTCTAGAAAAACTGTCTGCAAGTGACACCACCTCTTCGTCCATGGTTTTGCATAGAAACCAATCCCCAGGTCACCGTGCATGTGAAGATGCCTCTTGCCCTGCACCTGTTGTTGACAACAGTCAACCAGCACCATCATCAAGCCTGTCCATGTCCTTGTCCCAGCACAGCCTTTAGTTGTCTATACCCCAGTCATTGGAATGCAAGCTGAAATACCCAGCCAATGCACCACAGGCCACAGTATTAAATTTGAACATTTCTCATCTGCTTGCGCTCGAAATGTTGCTTTTTAGGCTCGTTGAGATGGAAGCTTTCCGCAACCTGATGTTGGTGGCCGTCCCAAGGTACTCGGTCCCCAGTCGCCACTATTTCTCCCAGTGTGCCATACTGGCATTACACCAACATGTGTCCCACAACATTACCCATGCCCTCAACAATGCTGTTACTGAGAAAGTCCACCTAACCACGGACAAGTGGACAAGTGCTTGTGGGCAGGCATGGTACAACTCACTGATGGCACACTGGGTTAACATAGTGGAATCTGGGATCCAGTCGGACCTTGGGATGGGACACATCCTCCCCACACCGAGGATTGCGGACCTTAAGTCAATCAGGGTTTCCCCCACAGTCTACAGCTCCTGCACCTCCTCCTCCTCTTCAGCCTCCATCTCTGAAATGAGCACATCAGTCAGAAGCTGGAAGCACTACAGCACTGCCACAGCCAAGCGGCAACAGGCTTTGCTGAAGCTAATCTGTTTAGGTGACAAACTGCACAATGCTGAAGAGTTGTGGGCAGAGCTGAAAGAGCAGTCAAATTTTTGGATGACACCGCTGAACCTACAGCCAGGCATGGTCATGTGTGACAATGGCCGGAACCTGGTGGTGGGTCTGAAGCAAGGTGAGCGCACACATGTACCTTGCCTGGCCCATGTGCTTAACCTCGTCATTCAGCATTTTCTGAAAAGCTTCCCGGAGCTGCCAGATCTGCTAGTGAAAGTACACCATCTGTCTGACCATTTTAGAAAGTCAGCTACAGCTTCAGCCACCCTTGCCGTGCTTCAGCAGCATTTGCAACTTCAGGCTCACTGACTGTTCTCTGATGTCCCCATGCGTTGGAACTCTACACTGCATATGTTGGAAAGGATTTGTGAGCAGAAGAGGGCAGTTGTTGACTACCAGCATCAACAAGGCCGTCGATATTCAGTTCAGACTCCACATATAAGACCTCAGGAGTGGACATAGATTTCAGACATATGTACCATCCTCCAAAATTTGAGGATTGCACCAAGATAGTGAGCGGCGATGACACCATAATTAGCATCACCATCCCACTTCTCTACATTCTTGAAACTTCTCTTCTAGCAATTAAAGAGGATGCATTGCAAGCGGAGCATGAGGACATGGAGCAAGGAACCATGGTGAGGTGGCTCAAATAATTGATCAATTGTCTGCTAAATGTCTCATTTTGAAATACAGTTAGAAATTATGTGCATATGCACTTTATGTATTGCGTTCTGAGCATAAGCAGTGCTGGCTTCTCCCCTTTTTTATTCTGACATTGGTTTGTGGCTGACCACCACTGTTGCCTTGTGCGCTGGGTTATGCACGCCATTCTTTTTGTGTTTATTGTGATTGATCTAGGCTGCTGTACACAAATACAGCAGTCCTGCCCTGCCCTAGGCTCTGTTTGATTGTGCACCTGTGTCTGGGCCTGTCTCACCTTTCATCTGTGGTGCTGGTTAGGTAGTGTGGAGGTTGTACCTGAAATATCTATGTCCGGACCTGGTCCACCTTTATCTGCACTTACCCTTTCAGGTGCCATGGGAGTGATCCAGAAACACTTCAGGTACAATTTGCATTTAATGTGGTGTTGCTTTTAATACATTTAGAAAGGCCGTAATGGCACAGTGAACATAAAAAACGTAGAGCAGGACTGACCCATTTGAGAGTGCCTTGGCATGGCGGGGTGGCTCAAAGAATTGATCAATTGTTTGCTAAATGTCTCATTTTGAAATACAGTTAGAAATTATGTGCATATGCACTTTATGTATTGCATTCTGACCATAAGCAGCACTGGCTTCTCCCCTTTTTTATTCTAGCAAGGAACCATAGAGGGTGATTACACTCAGCCCAGCCTCATGTCGTCCCAATGTGGATTGGTAGACAATGAGGAAGAGGAGGAGGAGGAAGATCAGGAGCTACTTTCATGCGCAATAGACGGTACTACAAGCACAGCTGTCATACTGTTTGTTCAGAGTGGATGGCCTGAGAACAGGGAGGATGAGGAGGACAGCATGGTCAGTCATCCTGTTGGTGAGGACACGGAAGTCTTGCCTGTTAGCAGTCTGGCACGCATGGCTGACTTTATGTTGCGCTGGCTTTCCCCATGACCCTCGCATTATTAAACTTTTTGGTGACACTGAGTACTGGTTGGTGACACTTTTAGACCCACGCTACAAGGAAAACTTTTAATCTCTTCTTCCAGAGGCAGACAGGTGTACTAAAATGTTGCAGTACCTTAGGGCCCTTGTAGCAGAATTTCTTAAAAATTCCCATCTGAGAATGCTGGCAGCAGACATCAGAATTTGTTGTTCAACCAAGGAATCCAAGCAAGAGAGACAGAAGTACAATCCAGCTCAGGCAGGGGAACAATGGCAAAGTTCTGGGACAGTTTTCTCAGACCATCTCATCGTGCCGGCACAGAGGCAAGGGGTGCTGTTACAAGAAGTGCAATGTTTGGGAAGATGCTTAGGGAGTACCTTGCTGATTGTACAAATGTCCTCTGTGATTCCTCTGAGCCTTTTAATTATTGGGTATCCAAGCTGGACATGTGGCCTGAACTGGCTGTCTACGCATTGGAGGTCCTGGCCTGCCCTGCTGCTAGCGTTCTGTCAGAGTGGGTTTTTAGTGCCGCTGGTGGAATTATAACAGATAAGCGCATCCGCCTGTCAACTGAAAATGCTGACAGGCTGACTCTCATAAAAATGAACAAGGGCTGGATTGGGCAAGACTTCTGTACACCACTGAGTGAAAACAGCGAAACATAACCTCAAATACATTGCCTTTTTTGTGGAGGTGTATTCTCATGCACGTCTTCACAACCACAAATGGGTATAGGCTTCCTGATTTGGTTTGTTTGGTGTTATCCTCCTCCTTATTTTCATCCTCACCATCCACAACCATATGAACACCAGGGTGAATGTATTCAGTGATGCAAAAGTCACTCATGTTTTGTGCAAGGGTGTTTTTATGATGCCCATTAATAATTTTAAACCCCCCAAAAATGTACTCCCCCAGGGGGAAATGTTTGTCAGCCCATGCACTTAGTGTATGGGCATTACAAGTCTAGGAGACAGGCTCCTTAACATTGAGTCTAGTTTTTAATAATGCCCTCCACCACATATCATCATTCTCCACCTCTAGAACACATGGTGAACATGTTGTATGCTGCTACAGCCATTCAATTTTTGGGCATGGGTGTCTATGGTCCCCATTAATAATTTTTTAAAAATGTACCCCCATGGGGAAATGTTTGTCAGCCCATGCACTTTGTGTATGGGCATTACAAGTCTAGGAGGTATAGGTTGTAAGAGGTCTTCCTCCACATCTCATCATCCACCGCTAGTGATCACTGATGAGCGAACATGCTCGCCATTAGGGTTGAGTGAAACGGGTCGGCCATTTTCAGAAGTCGCCGACTTTTGGCCCTGTGTGGGGTCGGCCATGAGGTCGGCGATCTACTGAATCTGGGATCGGAATTCCGATACCGAGTTCCGATATGTTTGCGATATCAGGAATCGGTATCGGAATCCATATTTAAGTGTAAAATAAAGAATCAAAATAAAAAATATTGATATACTCACCCTCTGACGCGCCCTGGTACTAACCGGCAGCCTTCCTTCCTAAGAATCAGCGCGTGAATGGCCTGCGGTGATGTCACGGCTTGTGATTGGTTGCGTGGAGGTCACATGGGCCGTCGCGACCAATCACAAAGCCGTGACATCATCTTAAGGTCCTTCACGCGCTGATTCTTAGGAAGGAAGGCTGCCGGAAAGAAGCCGAGGGTGAGTATATACCTAATAGGAATATACTCAC
Organism: Ranitomeya variabilis; assembly: GCF_051348905.1. NCBI lineage: Eukaryota > Metazoa > Chordata > Amphibia > Anura > Dendrobatidae > Ranitomeya > Ranitomeya variabilis. The sequence goes on from NC_135236.1 coordinate 203,298,132, forward strand.
CCTCGGACGCGCCCTGCTTCTTTCCGGCAGCCTTCCTTCCTAAGAATCAGCGCGTGAAGGACCTTAAGATGACGTCACGGCTTTGTGATTGGTCGCGACGGCCCATGTGACCGCCACGCGACCAATCACAAGCCGCGGACGTCATTCTCAGGTCCTAAATTCCTAGAATTTAGAATTCTAGGAATTTAGGACCTGAGAATGACGTCCGCGGCTTGTGATTGGTCGCTTGGCGGTCACATGGGCCGTCGCGACCAATCACAAAGCCGTGACGTCACGGAAGGCCCTGGACGCGCTCATTTTAACCAAAGCAGGCCGCCGGTTCCCTCGGTAAGTTGCAGGGGCCGCCGGACAGGTGAGTATATCAATATTTTTTATTTTAATTCTTTATTTTACACTTAAATATGGATCCCAGGGCCTGAAGGAGAGTTTCCTCTCCTTCAGACCCTGGGAACCATAGTATCCCATTGCAGTGCATTGGGTTTCGGGTTTCGGCCGACCCCGACCCCGACTTTTTCATAGGATCGGCCGATTTCACTCGACCCGATCCTATAAAAGTTAAGGTCGCTCAACCCTACTCGCCATTACTCTGTACTTGCCCGACTATCACTGTGCTCGGTTTAGTCGGCGAGAACTGAGCATTTCCAGAATTATTACATAGGAGCTTGTGTCTACGACCTGCAATTTTTGCACTCTTTAAAGCGGCAATGAACATGCAGGGATTGTCTGCCATGCACTGTAATACCGCAGCTGTCTTTGTTGTGGTATTACAGTGATTGGCTGGCCGCACAATGGCATCAGGTCTATAAGAGACCTGACACCACCCTACTCGGCACATTCTGCTCTGGACTCAGCTAGTGTAGGGAGTAGGGTTGAGCGAAACGGATCGGACAAATTCAAAAATCGCCGACTTTCGGCAAAGTCGGGGTTTCGTGAAACCCGACCCGATCCCACTGTGGGATCGGCCATGCGGTTGGTTGGGCGCCAAAATCGCATTTCGTATGATGCGTTCAGCGCCATTTTTCAGCCAATGAAGGAGGATGCAGAGTGTGGGCAGCGTGATGACATAGATCTCGGTCTCCACCATCTTAGAGAAGGGCATGACAGTGATTGGCTTGCTTTCTGTGGCGTCACAGGGGCTATAAAGGGGCGTGCACACCGACCGCGATCTTACTTCTGCCGATCTCAGCATAGGGAGAGGTTGCTGCAGCTTCGTCAGAAGCAGGGATATAGTTAGGGAGGGAAGATTAACCCCCAAAACCGCTTGTGCTGTAGCAATTTCCACTGTCCAACACCACCTTTGTTTTGCAGGGACAGTGGAGGCTATATCTTTGTGCATCAGCTCTGTAGCTTATTAGGCTGCCTTATAAGGCTCCCTGATAGCTGCATTGCTGTTTGCACGCTGCTGTGCAAACCAACTGCTTTTTTAAAAGCAAAAATCCTGTTGCTCCTTTCTGCAGTTATCTTGTTTATTTGTCCACACTTTTGAGTGCAGCAGTCCTTTTTGTTGCTGCCATACTTGTCCTGAGATCATTGTAGGGAGATAGAAATAGTACTACAGTCCTTGGATTTTTTCAGATATCTTCCAGCCACTTGCTGCCACTTACATTACGTTGTTTTACACACTGGGCCTGAGTTGTGGTGCTGTCTCCTCCCCAAAAAAGGGAGATTCAAGTTCTCACAAAGTGGATATACGTCAGTTCTGTTAGTTTGTCGTATATCAGCCAGCCATGTTCTGCCACTTACATTGTGTTGTAAAATATAGTGGGCCTGAGTTTGGGTTCAGTCTCCCCCCAAAAAAAGTGAGATTGAAATTCTCACAAAGTGGATATACCTCAGTCCTCTTAGTTAGTGGTGTATCAGCCAGCCACTTGCTGGCACTCACATTGCGTTGTAAAATACACTGGGCCTGAGTGTGGGTTCTGTGTCCCCCCCAAAAAAGTGAGATTGAAATTCTCACAAAGTGGATATACCTCAGTCCTCTTAGTTAGTGGTGTATCAGCCAGCCACTTGCTGCCACTCACATTGCGTTGTAAAATACACTGAGCCTGAGTTTGGGTTCTGTGTCCCCAAAAAAAAAGTGAGATTGAACTTCTCACAAAGTGGATATACCTCAGTCCTCTTAGTTAGTGGTGTATCAGCCAGCCACTTGCTGCCACTCACATTGCGTTGTAAAATACACTGAGCCTGAGTTTGGGTTCTGTGTCCCCCCAAAAAAAGTGAGATTGAACTTCTCACAAAGTGGATATACCTCAGTCCTCTTAGTTAGTGGTGTATCAGCCAGCCACTTGCTGCCACTCACATTGCGTTGTAAAATACACTGAGCCTGAGTTTGGGTTCTGTGTCCCCCCCAAAAAAGTGAGATTGAAATTCTCACAAAGTGGATATACCTCAGTCCCCTTTGTTTGTGGTGTATCAGCCAGCCACTTGCTGCCACTCACATTGCATTGTAAAATAGACTGGGCCTGAGTTGTGGTGCAGTCTCCCCAAAATAAAAGGGAGATTCTAATTGTTACACATTGGATATACGTCAGTTCTATTAGTTTGCCGTATATCAGCCAGCCACTTTCTGTAGTGTAATACACTGGGCCTGAGTTTTGCTGCAGTCTCCCCCCCAAAAAAGGGGAGATTTAAATTACCACTAAGTGGATCTACGTCAGTTCTGTTTGTCGTATATCTGCCAGCCACGTTCTGCCACTTACATTGTGTAGTGTAATACACTGGGCCTGATTTTTGCTGCAGTCTCCCCCCCAAACAAGGGAGATTTAAATTCTCAACAAGTTTAGATACACCTTCTGTCTTGTTTTACAGTACCATATAGCGGTTGTTATTTTGGTTACATTTTCCCAAAAATGAGGAAGTCTGGTGGAAGAGGCTGTGGGCGGTCGTTGCCAGCTGGTAATGATGGTGGTGGTGGTGGAGCATCTGGTGATAGTGGGAAAAGCAAAATAGCACCTAAGGCTGGAGGTGTTGAGCCAGCGTCATCGTCTGGCTACACAAGGCCTCGAAGGCTCCCTTATCTGGGAGTAGGAAAACAGCTTTTAAAGCCGGAGCAGCAGGAAAAAGTTTTGGCTTTCATTGCTGACTCAGCCTCTAGCTCTTTCGCCTCCTCTTCAGAAAGGTCCAAATATAAAAGCAGCGAGTCATCAGTGGATGCTCCCGGTCAGGAACAAGTCGCATCCTTGTGTCCTTCACCCAAACCAAAAGTGAAGGATGCATCAGGCGACACTACAGGTTACTCCATGGAGCTCTATACACATACCGTGCCTGGGTTAGAAAGGGAAATTGTTAACAGCCCATTACAAGATGAATCGGACATGGAGTGTACTGATGCACAGCCACAGCTAGATTATTATGCTGTTCCATTGACTCAGATCACTACATTGCCCTCGCAGTGTACTGAGCTAGAAACTGACCCTGATGAGACTATGGTGCCCCTTCCCGAATGCTATAGCACCTTACACGGTGACACAGAGAAAGGTGCACATGACATTGAAGAGGAGGTGATAGATGATCCAGTTGTTGACCCAGATTGGCATCCATTGGGTGAAGGGGGTGCCGCTGACAGTAGCTCAGAAGCGGAGGAGGATGATCCGCAGCAGCCATCAACATCACAACACCTTTCATCTGGCAGGCCAGTCTCAGGCCAAAAAAGTTTGTCAACCAAAAAAACAGTTTTAGGGCTTGTTCACACGATCCTTTTTTCACTGCGGATTTTTCAGGTCCTTTTTTGGGAAAATCCGCAGTGAAAACCCACGGTGCTTTTCACCGCGGATTTGTGTCCTTTTTCTACTGCGCATTCCACTGCGGGTTTCCAACTGCAGTTTCCTATTGGTGCTGTTGGAAACCCGCAGCGGAATCCGCAGAAAGAATTGACATGGTACTTCTTTTTTTCTGCAGGCAAAAGGTAACATTGTACTGTACCCTGCATGGAAAACTGCTGCGGATCCGCAGCTGCAAATCCGCTGCGGATCCGCAGCAAAAACCGCATCGTGTGAACATAGCCTTAGGACAGCGTGGCCATCTGGTGAAAGTAGCACAGCGTGCAATGCCTGAAAAGGTATTGCATAGTAGGAAGAGTGCAGTGTGGCAATATTTTAACCAAGATCCAAATGATCAGTGCAAAGTTATCTGTAAGAAATGCTCAAAGACCTTTAGCAGAGGGAAGAATCCCCTAAATTTAAATACAACGTGCATGCGTAGACATTTAACCAGCATGCACTTGCAAGCCTGGACTAACTACCAAACGTCCTGTACCGTTGGTGCACCTGCTCAGAATGAAGGTAGTCAGCGACGCTACATTGCTTCCCTCACTGTAAGCCCGCCAGTTAGGACACCACCAGCAGCAAATGTGGAGTTATCGTCACAAGGCCAAAGCAGTCAGGGAATCACAAGGTTTTTGGTAGGAAACACTGTATGTAGGTCAACATCAAGAATACCATCACCAACCCTCTCTCAATCTGCCATGTCCACCACCACCACCACCGCTAGTTCCACCATATGCACCTCTTCAGTCCAGCTCACCCTACAAGAGACTCTCGTTAGGAAAAGAAAGTGCTCATCCTCTCATCTGCGTACACAGGGTTTGAATGCCCACATTGCTAGACTAATCTCGTTAGAGATAATGCCCTGCGAAGCAAAGCTTTCAAAGCCCTGATGGCCTACGCAGTACCATGCTATGACCTACCCAGTCGACACTTCTTTGTGAGAAAAGCCATCCCAGCCCTCCACCAGCATGTCAAAGACCGCATTGTCCATGCACTGAGGCAATCAGTCAGTAGAAAGGTTCAGCTCACAACAGATGCATGGACCAGTAGGCATGGCCAGGGATGTTACGTGTCCATCACGGCACACTAGGTTAATGTGGTGGATGCAGGGTCCACAGGGGACCGCCATAGTGGGGCAGGTCTGCCTAGCCCACGGTCTAGGAAACAGTTGGCTGTAGGCGTTCGCCCCTCCTCCTCCTCCAGAAGCGAGAGCTCGTCCACAGAGCGCAGTCACATGACCACTCCATCCGCAGCTGCCAGTGTTGCACACGAGGTGTCCCATTATGGAACAGCTTGTGGTAAGCGTCAGCAGGCTGTGTTGGAAATGAAGTGTTTGGGCGACAACAGACACACCGCGGAAGTTCTGGCCGAGTACTTGCAGCAAGAAACTCAGTCATGGCTGGGCAGTGTACATCTTGAGGCTGGCAAGGTAGTCAGTGATAACGGAAGGAATTTTATGGCTGCCATAGCCCTTTCAGAACTGAAACACATACCTTGCCTGGCTCACACCTTGAACCTGGTGGTGCAGTGCTTCCTAAAAAATTATCCGGGGTTACCAGCCCTGCTTCTGAAGGTGCGAAGACTTTGCTCGCACATCTGCCGGTCGCCTGTACACTCCAGCCATGTGCTGAACCATCAGCGATCGCTGAGGCTTCCCCATCACCGCCTAATAATCGATGTTGCAACAAGGTGGTACTCCACACTGCACATGCTTCAGAGGCTGTGCGAACAGAGGCATGCTGTAATGTATTTGTGGGAGGATACACATACACGGGAAGGCAGTTGGATGGCAGACATGGAGTTGTCAGGTGTGCAGTGGTCAAAGCTACAAGACCTCTGTCAAGTCCTTCAGTGTTTTGAGGAATGCACACTGCTGGTAAGTGCAGACGATGCCATCGTAAGCATGAGCATCCCACTAATGCGTCTGCTGATGCAAAGTTTGATGCACATTAAGGAGCAGGCGTCTTCAGCCGAGTTGGAGGGAAGCCTTGATGACAGTCAGCCATTGTCTGCTCAGGGAACTCTCCTGGATGAGGTGGCGGACCAAGAGGAGGAGGATGATGGGGATGAATATTTATGGGAGGAGGATGCTTCTCAGGGGGGAATAGAAACTGGTGGCGTTGCAAGGTCAGGTACAGGTTTTGATTTTTGATGTTGATTTGCAAGAAAGTGCTCCTCAACCCAGCACAAGCAGTGAATTGACCCCTTGAACATTGTCCCACATGGCTGAGTATGCCTTGCATATCCTAAAAAGGGACCCCCGCATTATCAAAATGATGACCGATGACGATTACTGGTTGGCCTGCCTCTTGGATCCACGATATAAAGGAAAATTACAAAATATCATGCCACATGAGAACCTTGAGCAAATATTGGCTACCAAACAAGCAACTCTTGTAGACTGTATGGTTCAGGCATTCCCAGCACACAGCAGCGGTGATGGTTCTCACTCGAGCTGTAGGGGGCAACTGTTGTGAATTTACCTTTTGGCTCCCTCTAGTGGTTACTAGTGATTTGACTCTGGGTATGTCATTCATCCCTTGTATGCTCACCTGGGTCGTTAGGTCAGGGGTGTTGCTATATAAGCTCCCTGGACCTTCAGTTCAATGCCTGGCAACGTTGTAATCAGAGCTAATCTGTTGTGCTCTTGTCTACTGATCCTGGTTCCTGCTAAATTAAGCTAAGTCTGCTTTCTTGCTTTTTGCTATTTGTTTTTGTTTGCATTTTTGTCCAGCTTGTACATAATCTGTATCTTAACCTTGCTGGAAGCTCTAGGGAGGCTGGAGTTCTCCCCCCGGGCCGTTAGACGGTTCGGGGGTTCTTGTATCTCCAGTGTGGAATTTTGTTAGGGTTTTTGTTGACCATATAAGTTATCTTACTACATTCTGCTATTAGTAAGTGGGCCTCTCTTTGCTAAACCTAGTTCATCTCTGTGTTTGTTATTTCCTCTTACCTCACCGTTATTATTTGTGGGGGGCTTGTATCCGACTTTTGGGGTCTATTCTCTGGAGGCAAGAGAGGTCTTTGTTTTCCTCTTCTAGGGGTAGTTAGTCCTCCGGCTGGCGCGAGACATCTAGCGACCAACGTAGGCATGTTCCCCGGCTACTTCTAGTGTAGGCGTTAGGAGTAGTTATATGGTCAACCCAGTTACCACTGCCCTATGAGCTGGATTTTTGTACGTCGCAGACTTACTTGTTCCTCTGAGACCCTCGCCATTGGGGTCATAACAGGCAACATGGCAGAGGTGTTAGAGGTGCACAAATCAGAAGTGGCGTTGGACAGAGGGGTTTTCTGACCATGTTGTGGAGTGATTTCGCAATGACCGCAGACATGACAGGTACTGCTGCATCGATTCAAAGTGACAGGAGACTGCATTTGTCCAGTATGGTTACGAACTATTTTTCCTCCCTTATCGATGTTCTCCCTCACAGGTCATTCCCCTTTGATTACTGGGCATCTAAAATAGACACCTGGCCTGAATTGGCAGAATACGTATTACAGGAGCTCGCTTGCCCTACTGCTAGTGTGCTATCCAATAGAGTCTTCAGTGCTGCTGGTTCAATACTGACCGAAAAAAGGACTCGTCTGGCTACCCAAAATGTTGATGATCTAACCTTCATTAAAATGAACCAATCATGGATTTCAAATTATTTTGCCCCACCTTCCCCTGCTGACACAAAGCTTGCCTGGAAAATGTCTTGCTTTTGGCCTCCTCTGACTACTGACCCAATTCCTCCATTTGCAGCTGCTGAATGTCCACCATAGGCCATTTTTTTACCTCCCTAAATGGGCTGACTCCCCGCACAGGGCTGTGGTCACCACCTAGCGCAAGCACCCGTGCGAGTGCCATTTGCCTGGACAGGTGGGTGGGCCCACTCTTGGGCGACGGCACTGGCACAGGGTCCATCATAGTACAATGAAGTGTCTTTGACGGTGGTGGTGCACAACCAACGTCCTTCCCCGGGAAAGGCCTGGCTATTCACTGCTTGCGTTGAGAAACATTTGATGGTGTCTCCGCAGCTACTCTACATACATTTGCATATTGGGGCAGTTTTCTGGATCACTGCGTTGAGAAACACAAATGGTGTCTCCGCGGTGTTGGATGTTTTGGTCTCCACGAGGTCAATCATCTGTACCTTCACAACCAACGTCAGACACACTGTCGTAATATGAGGGGCCCTGTGCCAGTACCGCCGCCCATGAGTTCTCTTCCCAGGTCAAACTGTGCTCTACCACTTGCAAAACTTACCTCTCCCTGCTCCACCACTGTGTAGTCTGTGCTGTTAAATCCTTCAATGGCACTGCCAATACAAATTTGTTGAAATGATAGATGATAGCAAAAATATACAGGGGCCCTGGCCTCCATTTAGACCAGTTAATACTTTGCACCAACTACCACTGTCTGCTACTCAGCAGAGAAGCCCACCCCTGTACCTAGCTATGCCACCTGTTTATTTATGAACATTTTTTGGGCAGACATTTACCTGACTTTATTATTTTGGCCTACTAACTGTGTCAGCCACTCCTTACAGTTGTCCTCCACTGAACAAAGCTCTGCCGCCTGTGTACTCCAGTTACCAATTTTGAACTGCATTTAGCCTACTTTTTTATTTTAGGCCTAGTAACTGTGTCTGTCTGTGCCACTTAATACAGCTGTCTTCCACTGAACAAAGCTATGCCGCCTATGTACTCCAGTTACCAATTTTGAACTACATTTAGCCTACTTTTTTATTTTAGGCCTACTAAGTCTGTCTGAGCCACTCCTTACACTTGACCTCCAGTGAACAAACCAATGCCGCCAGTTTACTCCTGTTACCAGTTTTGAAGTGCATTTAGCCTACTTTTTTGGGCCTACTAACTGTGTCTGCCTCCCATTACAGTTGTCCTCCAATGCACAAAGCTGAGCTGCCAGTTTACTCCTGTTTCGACTATTAAACTGCATTTGGCCTACTTGATTGGTTGGGCCTACTAATGGTGTCTGACGCTCCTTGCTTTTCTCCTCCACTGAACAAAGCTGAGCCTCAACTTTCATCCTGTTTCGACTATTAAACTGCATTTGGCCTACTTGTTTGGTTGGGCCTACTAACGGTGTCTGCTGCTGCTTGTTGTTCTCCACTGAACAAAGCTGAGCCTCAATTTTCATCCTGTTTCGAATATTAAACTGCATTTGGCCTACTTGTTTGGTTGGGCGGCCTACTAATGGTGTCTGCCGCTCCTTGCTTTTCTCCTCCACTGAACAAAGCTGAGCCTCAACTTTCATCCTGTTTCGACTATTAAACTGCATTTGGCCTACTTGTTTGGTTGGGCCTACTAACGGTGTCTGACGCTTCTTGCTTTCCTCCTCCACTGAACAAAGCTGAGCCTCAATTTTCATCCTGTGTTGAATAATAAACTGCATTTGGCCTACATGTTTGGTTGGGCCTACTAACGGTGTCTGCCACTGCTTGTTGTTCTCCACTGAACAAAGCTGAGCTACAATTTTCATCCTGTTTTGAATATTAAACTGCATTTGGCCTACTTGTTTGGTTGGGCCTACTAACGATGTCTGCCGCTCCTTGCTTTTCTCCTCCACTGAACAAAGCTGAGCCTAAATTTTCATCCTGTGTCGAATATTAAACTGCATTTGGCCTACTTGTTTGGTTGGGCCTACTAACGGTGTCTGCCGCTCCTTGCTTTTCTCCTCCACTGAAAAAAGCTGAGCCTCAATTTTCATCCTGTGTCGAATATTAAACTGCATTTGGCCTACTTGTTTGGTTGGGCCTACTAACGGTGTCCGCCGCTCCTTGCTTTTCTCCTCCACTGAACAAAGCTGAGCCGCCAGTTTACTCCTGTTTCAAGTATTAAACTGCATTTGGCCTACTTGTTTGGTTGGGCCTACTAACTGTGTCTTCCCCTCATTACAGCTGTCCTCCACTGCACAAAGCTATGCTGCCCGTGTACTCCAGTTACCAATTTTGAACTGTATTTAGCCTACTTTATTATTTTAGGCGTACTAAGTCTGTCTGCGCCACTCCTTACAGTTGTCCTCCACTGAACAAAGCTATGCCACCAGTTTACTCCTTGTACCGATTTTGAACTGCATTTAGCCTACTTACTTTATTGGGCCTACTAACTGCCAGCCTCTCATTACAGTTGTCCTCCGCTGAACAAAGCTATGCCACCAGTTTAGTCCTGTTACCGATTTTGAACTGCATTTAGCCTACTTTATTATTTTAGGCCTACAAATTCTGTCTGCTCCACTCATTACAGCTGTCCTCCATTGAACAAAGCTATGCCGCCTGTTTACTCCTGTTACCATTTTTGAACTGCTTGGAGCCTACTTTTTTAATGTGGGCCTACAAACTGTGTCTGCGCCACTCATTACAGCAGTCCTCCATTGAACAAAGCTATGCCGCCAGTTTACTCCTGTTACCTATTTTGAACTGCATTTAGCCTACCTACTTTATTGGGCCTACTAACTGCCAGCCTCTGATTACAGTTGTCCTCCACTGAACAAAGCTATGCCGCCAGTTTAGTCCTGTTACTGATTTTGAACTGCATTTAGCCTACTTTATTATTTTAGGCCTACAAATTCTGTCTGCTCCACTCATTACAGCTGTCCTCCATTGAACAAAGCTATGCCGCCTGTTTACTCCTGTTACCATTCTTGAACTGCTTGGAGCCTACTTTTTTAATGTGGGCCTACAAACTGTGTCTGCGCCACTCATTACAGCTGTCCTCCATTGAACAAAGCTATGCTGCCTGTTTAGTCCTGTTACCAGTTTTGAACTGCATTTAGCCTACTTTACTATTTGGGCACATATCTGTGTTTCCTCGTCATCCTGCCCATTGCCCAGCCACTGCTAGATGACTCTGCTGGTACATTGACCCAGACCACTACATTCCCCTTGCACTACACAGCCAGAATCTGACCCTGCTGAAAGTCAGGTTCCCCTTCCCACATACTATACCATCTTACACGGGGACAAAGAGGAAGGTGCAGATGAAAGTGCAGGTTCCTTCATCAGGTGTGGGGGGCATACTCGCTGGCAACGTCACTGACACAGGGCCCCTCATAGTACGCAAAAGTGTATCTGCCAGTGGGAGGCGCCCCCCGCCATCATACACACCGCTGTACTTTGAGGGGCCCTGTGCCAGTACCAATGCCAATGAGTGGGCCCCCCCGCTTGCTCAGGATCATAGCACTTACAAGGTTGAAATACTTACCTCTCCCTGCTCCACCGCCGTGACGTATTCTGCGTTTCCTGGGCCCACGAAAATCTTGAGCCAGCCCTACCCCCCACAACTTTTGCCAAATGACCCCCAGCTTTCAATGCCTAACTATTATTATAAAGTAAATTAAGATTGACAAGCTTCAGTAATAAGATTTGATGTTTTTTGGCATTAAAATGGGCACTGTAGGTGTTTTCCTGTCCTCCACTCACTGCCGACTTTGATTCCCCATTGACTTGCATTGGGTTTCGTGTTTCAGTCGGGCCCCCGACTTTTCGCAATAATCGGACGATTTCACCCAACCTGACTTTTGAGAAAGTCGGTTTTCGCGAAACCCGACTCGATCCTAAAAATGTAAAAGTCGCTCAACTCTAGTAGGGAGAGCTACCGCTGAGATAGGGTCAGATTAGATCTTTTATTAGTTAGTGTGGGTCTACTAGTGTTCAATCCACAAATCCTGATAAACCAACAGTACTTTTTAGGGCTATTTCAGGGGTATGTAAATAATTGTGCTAGGTAGGCAGGGAAGTCTATGTGCACATATCCACATCACTGCAAGACATGCAGGCACTGTATGTGAGTACAGAGATCTCCCTGCATAAAAAGGCTCCATTTATGTCTGCTGCTGCGTATATTATATACCTAGCTGCAAGTATCCATGACCAGGATTTTCTTTTTTGGCACCTTATAACTGCTAATTTTAGTACAAAGCAATCCAGAGCCCCATTTTTTTCAACATTTATTTGCTTGGTCACACTGGAGACTACAGTCAGGTAATTTTAATACAAGAGGGTTAAAATCTACCAATTTAAAATGGTTGTTTTTGTCCCAGGCATCAGATGTGAGTATGCATAACATTTTTGGGTATTATAGATTTTTTTGGAGTGTCTTAGAACATTTTTGGACAACATTTTGGTGACCAAAAAATCTTCAGCTGTCAAAAAAATATTTAGCTACAGTTCTTATATTTAGCACTGTGATTTGTACGCCACACGCATCGCATATCATTGCGCTAAATATTGTACAATTTTAGTACTCCAAATTTTTTATTTTATGCCGTAGACTACATATTGACACAATTTTGGTGGTCCCAAAAAAATCAAGGCCACATTTTGAGCAGTCTGTTATCTCCTTCAGATGCACGGTGTATCTTTGGTGTCCAAATACTCGCTTTGCAGGCACTCATTGCATTTTTTTGTCTGCTACCCTTGCTGTTTTCAGAATTTTGTGGTTTAAATTTTTTTAGAAAATACAGGCCACATATTGAAAGTCTGTTATCTCATTCAGACGCCTGGTCTATCTGTGGTCTCCAAATCTTTGATTTTCAGGCATACATTCCAGATTTTGGCCTGCTACATTTGGTGTATACAGTATTTTGTTGTTTTGAAAATTGTAAAAAATCCAGGCCACATATTGAAAGTCTCAAGAAAAAAAAGGTTTTCACAGCACCGACTGCAACAAACGTGCCAAAAAGTCACACACGATGAGCCAGCTAATTGCTTCTGACAGCCCCAGAAGGGACCAGGTGCTCATTCATAAACACAGTTTCGAGTACATGTCCAAATGAAGAAAAAATTGAAGAAGAGCACTCACCACCCATAAAAATTCCAATCCTTTATTGTAACACACAGGTCATGGCAGGAAAACAAGGGAGAACGTGAACTACAGCTGGACGACGGCCGTTTCGCACTACCGTACTTACACGGGTCCTATTGGATAGGACCAGGTATAGGACTTGTGGAAGCACGGCAGCGCGAAACGGCCATCTTCCAGCTGTAGTTCACGTTCTCCCTTGTTTTCCTGCCATGACCTGTATGTCACAATAAAGGATTGGAATTTTTATGGGCGGTGAGGGCTTTTCTTCATTTTTTTCTTTGTTTGAACACATAATGAAAGTCTGTTATCTCAGTCAGACGCCAGGTCTATCTGTGGTCTCCAAATCCTTGCTTTTCAGGCTTTCATTCCAGTTTTTTTTCTGCTACCCTTGGTGTATACCAGTGTTTCTCAACTCCAGTCCTCAAGACCCACCAACAGGTCATGTTTTCAGGATATCCTTAGTATTGCACAGGCGATAATTTCATCAGCTGCTCAGGCAGGAATTCCATTACCTGTGCAATACTAAGGAAATCCTGAAAACATGACCTGTTGATGGGTCTTGAGGAACGGAGTTGAGAAACACTGGTGTATACAGTATTTTGTGGTTTTAAAAATTTTAAAAAATGCATGTCACATTATCTCTGTCCAACACCCATTCTATGTGTGATCTAAAAATAGTTGGTTTTCATGCATACATTCCAATTTTTGGTCTGTCTAATACCCTAGGTCTATACACTATTTTGGTAAAAAAACAAAAACAAAAACATAAATTACATTGTGGTAGTTACGTGACACTCCTCATCTATCTGAGGGCTACAAAGTGTGATTTTGAGGCTTACATTCTCCTTTTTTTGCAGTGTTACCCTAGCTCTAAACATTATTTAGCAGTAAAAAAATAAATATACAGGCCATATATTGAAGAGTCTGATATCTCAGTCAAACGCCAAATGTATCTGTGGCCTACAAATTGTGGCATTTCAGGGTTACATTGCACTGTATTTGCTGTCTTTGACCTGATTTCTATACACTATTTTTGGGGCCAAAATAAAAACACAGGCCACGTATTTTACAGGTTGGTTTCTCCGTGACATGTCTCATGTATCTTTGGTGTACAAAGTGTGCTTTTCAGGCTTCCATTCACCTTTTTTTGCTGTGTGTTACCCTAGCTCTAAACAGTAAACACTATTTTGGGCTAATTTTTTTTTTCAAACCAAAGGAATCCCATGGGAAAATGTTTGTCAGCCCATACACTTAGTGTATGGGCATTTCATGTCTAGGGGACCTGCTCCTTTAAATTGTGACTTTTTTAATGAAGCCTTCCTCCACATCTCATCATCCACCCCCACTAGAACACCAGGCTGAATGTGTTCTATGCTGCTACAGCCAGTCAATTTTTTAGCAAGGGTGTCTATGATCCCCATAAAAACTTTTTTTAAAATGTACCCCCCATGGGGAAATGTTTGTCAGCACATACCCTTAGTGTAAGGGCATTACGAGTCTCGGAGACCCGCTCCTTTGTAATGGGACATTTTTTTTATCAGGCCCACCTCCATGTTTCTTCCAAGGGGGGATTGGGGTGCGTGCAAATTTGGGTCAAGGTGGACTTGCATTCAATGCATAAGGAAACTGTATGGCAGGACCAACTGAAGACTGTGAAGTGGGGTTTCCTGTGGCCATCCAGTACCTGGGTTCACAGGCTTATTGGGGTACATATGACTTGATAGGGCAGGGCAGGCCTTGCATTCAATGCAACATTTTTTCAGGAAGCCCTCCTGTACCTCTCGTGAAAGGGGTATTGGGGTGCGCTGTAATTCTTGGCAGCCCAGCTACTCACTGCATAGGTAAGTAGTATGGTTAAGTGGTTAAGTCTATGCAGTACGTCTGGAACATGTTATCAATGCATAAGTAACCGTTATTTTTCCAATGAACAGCACGCAATGAAGTTTTAGCAGCTCTATGAAAAATAATTTTCCATATGCTATTCTGAGGAACCTACCATGAAAATCTTCTTATCTGATCATGTACAAATTCTTAGTCAAGCAATTGGGGTGAGGGTTATTTAAGATACTAAAAATATATTATATGATGCCTTTTGTTGAGGTATAATATTATTATTTATTATCATTTATTATCATAGCGCCATTTATTCCATGGCACAAAAAATTATGAACAATACAAGTCACTGACTGGTACAATAAGAGACAGAACCCTGTCTGGGAAGGCTCACAGTCTACAAGGGATGGGTGCGGATACAGTAGGCGTGGTTAGAGCTGATCATGCTGATAGTGGAGAGAGAGTTAATGCAGGTTGTAGGTTTGTCGGAAGTGGTAGGTCTTCAGTTTCCTTTTGAAGGTTTCTATGGTAGGCAATAGTCTGATATGTTAGGGTAAAGCTCAAGAGTATGTTTGATACACAGGAGAAATGTTATATTTGATTGTGGAAGAGAAGATAAGAAAGGAGAAGAGAAGAAGATCTAAGGAGTAGACATGAGAGAACCTTTTATGGTTCGGATTGGCGATCTTCCCAATATTTGCTGAACAGTTTGCTAAACTTATCTGAACCCCATGCAACACACGAAGGAGCCCCAACTTGTAGTCCAAATATATCCAAAAATTAGAGGCAGATACCAGGAAAAGTGACAACAATTGACTCACAGTAGAAATTTTATTATGACGCAGCAGTCAAGCATTGGCCATGCATGAGTGAGGGTCTGGGCAATAATTTACAGCTTTGAAATTAACTCTAAATTAAGAGGTGAGTGAGGGACCAGTGTAGGCCTGACGGTCTAGGAGCCCTACTGCTACAGGCAACACACTTGAAGGAGACCAATTTGGAGTCCCAACATTTTCAAAAATTAGAGGCAGACACCAGGAAAAGTGGCATCAATTGACTTACAGTAGAAAGTTTATAATGGCATACCATTCAGGCATTGGCCATTCATAAAACAAAGTCTGAGCTAGCACTTACAGCTTTGAAATTAACTTGCAATTAAGAGGTGGGGGATGGACCGGTGTAGGCCTGCTGTGTTGGGAGCCCTGCGAAATTCAGGCAAAACTCATGAAGAAGACCCAACTTGAAGTCCCACCCAACATTTCCAAAAAGTAAAGGCAGACAGAGTAGAAATAGTATTTTGGTGCTCTGAGACCTCTTTCACTACAGGCAACCCACCAGATGGAGATACAACTTGGAGTCTCCACATTTAAAAAAAAAATGTAAAAAAAAGTGGCATAAATTTTCCCAGAGCAGAAATAATATAATAGTGTTCTGACACCCCTTCCACTACAGGCAACCCACCAGAGGGAACCGAGCTTGGAGTCTCCACATTTCAAAAAATTAGTGGCACACAGCACTAAAGTGGCATCAATTTCCACAAAGTAGAAATAGTACAATGGTGCTCTGAGACCCCTTCCAATACAAACAATTCACCAGATCGAGACACAACTTGCAGTCTCCATATTTCAAACATTATTGGCACACACCACTAAAGTGGCATCAATTTCCACAGATTAGAAATAGTATGATAGGGCTTTGACACCCATTCCACTACAGGCAACCCACCAGATGAAAACTCAACTTGCAGTCTCCACATTTCAAATAATTATTGGCACACACCACTAAAGTCTTTGGATAGGATGAGCCGGTGTTTGTTCAGTAGAGCTTTCAGTAACATTACCATTTACCCCACGCCTATCCCCCTTCCATCACAATGTCCCTTTTTTTCCCCACACATTTTGGATGTACCCTTCTTCACCTCTTTAAACCACCTGTTTCACAACCCTAGACCCAGACCTGTCAGTTACCTGTCACTAAATTAACAATCAGTATTTATTTGCTGAGATAGTGTGGCTGGATCGCAGAATTAGCACAAAAGCTTTAAATGCTGAAATGTGGACTGGTGGCTGGACCACACAAATACACAAATAGCACAAAGGATTTAGATATTGAAGTGGTGACTGGTCGCTGTACCACAGAATGAGCAGCAGTATGGATTTATATGCTGAAGGTGCTATTTGTGGACCACAAAATTAGCACTCCATATTTACATGCTGGAAGGTCGATTTAACACAGGATCCTATCTATCTGAATTAGCTGAGAATAAACTGCCTAGCTAACATCTGACTACTTGCAGAAACAGCAGCAACAGGAGGCTCATTAAGCTGTTACATTCACAAAATGGCGCCTATGCCACGAGACAACTTTTTATATGGAGAGCGACATATAATTTTGGCAACCAATTTACACAAACCTTTGTGTCTGGACGTTGTGGATGGCTTCTGCACCCTGATTGGCTACCGGAATCTCCACACATTAAGTTAATAATAAAAAATAAGAATTACAGTCTGCCGCTCATCTGACCTCTCTCCACCCATCCTCTCATTAAACATATCCCCTCCGCTCATCATACAGCACCACTATCCTAACCAAAGTCCTAACAAAATTATTAGTGGAAGCTCGAGCATTTACCAAACTTTGGTTGAATTTTGCTGAATTTGAGGGAAATGCTCAGGAATCTAAACACAAATCTGAATGTGCAAGGTTTGTGCCGAATTTGAGATTAGTGAACTATTTCTGAGCAAGTTTGCTCATCTTTACTGGTAGGGATTGGATGTTGCGTATGGGTAAGTATCAGGTAACAAATATATAGAGGAGACAGGTTGACGATGGATTTGTATGTCATGGTTAGGATTTTAAACTGGAGTCTTTGGACAAAGCAGTGGGGAGCCAGTGAAGGGATTGGCAGTGAGGAGAGGCAAAGGAATAGCGTGGGAACAGGTGGGATAATAGGGCAGAATAGTTTCGGATAGATTGGAGGGGTGTGAGAGTGTTAGAATATAGGCCACAGAACATGAGGTTGCAGTAATCGAGGCTGGATAGGATAAGGGCATTTACTAATGTTTTTGTAGATTCTAGCTTAACGGATATACAAATCAGGGAAATATTCTTATGTTGCAGTCAGCAGGAGCTGGAAAGGACCGAGCTTGTGGGACTGGGGAAAGTGAGCAGCCATTGACTTTAATGGATAGTTGGTCTGTTGGTTAAGTTGAGTGAGATGGGGGAAAGATGATAAATTCTATTTTGTCCATGTTAAGTTTTTGAAATTGAGCAGAGAAGAAGGATGATATAGCAGACAGACATTGCGGGATTCTGGTTAGTAACGAGGTGATATTTGGGTCCAGAGAGGTAGATCTGTGTGTCTTTAGCATATAGTAGATACTGAAAGCTGTGGAACTACAGTGGGGCAAAAAAGTATTTAGTCAGTCAGCAATAGTGCAAGTTCCACCACTTAAAAAGATGAGAGGCGTCTGTAATTTACATCATAGGTAGACCTCAACTATGGGAGACAAACTGAGAACAAAAAATCCAGAAAATCACATTTTCTGTTTTTTTATCATTTTATTTGCATATTATGGTGGAAAATAAGTATTTGGTCAGAAACAAAATTTCATCTCAATACTTTGTAATATATCCTTTGTTGGCAATGACAGAGGTCAAACGTTTTCTGTAAGTCTTCACAAGGTTGCCACACACTGTTGTTGGTATGTTGGCCCATTCCTCCATGCAGATCTCCTCTAGAGCAGTGATGTTTTGGGCCTGTTGCTGGGCAACACGGACTTTCAACTCCCTCCAAAGGTTTTCTATAGGGTTGAGATCTGGAGATTGGCTAGGCCACTCCAGGACCTTGAAATGCTTCTTACGAAGCCACTCCTTCGTTGCCCTGGCGGTGTGCTTTGGATCATTGTCATGTTGAAAGACCCAGCCACGTTTCATCTCCAATGCCCTTGCTGATGGAATGAGGTTTGCACTCAAAATCTCACGATACATGGCCCCATTCATTCTTTCATGTACCCGGATCAGTCGTCCTGGCCCCTTTGCAGAGAAACAGCCCCAAAGCATGATGTTTCCACCACCATGCTTTACAGTAGGTATGGTGTTTGATGGATGCAACTCAGTATTCTTTTTCCTCCAAACACGACAAGTTGTGTTTCTACCAAACAGTTCCAGTTTGGTTTCATCAGACCATAGGAAATTCTCCCAAAACTCCTCTGGATCATCCAAATGCTCTCTAGCAAACTTTAGACGGGCCCGGACATGTACTGGCTTAAGCAGTGGGACACGTCTGGCACTGCAGGATCTGTGTCCATGGTGGCGTAGTGTGTTACTTATGGTAGGCCTTGTTACATTGGTCCCAGCTCTCTGCAGTTCATTCACTAGGTCCCCCCGCGTGGTTCTGGGATTTTTGCTCACCGTTCTTGTGATCATTCTGACCCCACGGGGTGGGATTTTGCGTGGAGCCCCAGATCGAGGGAGATTATCAGTGGTCTTGTATGTCTTCCATTTCCTAATTATTGCTCCCACTGTTGATTTCTTCACTCCAAGCTGGTTGGCTATTGCAGATTCAGTCTTCCCAGCCTGGTGCAGGGCTACAATTTTGTTTCTGGTGTCCTTTGACAGCTCTTTGGTCTTCACCATAGTGGAGTTTGGAGTCAGACTGTTTTGAGGGTGTGCACAGGTGTCTTTTTATACTGATAACAAGTTTAAACAGGTGCCATTACTACAGGTAATGAGTGGAGGAAAGAGGAGACTCTTAAAGAAGAAGTTACAGGTCTGTGAGAGCCAGAAATCTTGATTGTTTGTTTCTGACCAAATACTTATTTTCCACCATAATATGCAAATAAAATGATAAAAAAACAGACAATGTGATTTTCTGGATTTTTTTTTCTCAGTTTGTCTCCCATAGTTGAGGTCTACCTATGATGTAAATTACAGACGCCTCTCATCTTTTTAAGTGGTGGAACTTGCACTATTGCTGACTGACTAAATACTTTTTTGCCCCACTGTATATGAGCTGGCCCAGGCCAAAGGTGTAGATGGAAAAGGAGGAAAGAGAGCTTTCCTAAGTGCAATACTACCAGCACTGTGTAACTACAAAGGTGAGTGGCTTGGACTCACCTGGGGGTGTTGTGCCGCAGGCACAACACTGATATAAATGTAGTACTCAAGCTCCCATAAGCTGCAGCTACTTACAGGTAATCCTGAGAGGAACAGTCAGGAATCGGAAGGCTAATATAAAAGAAAATGTGGTCTCGATGAGCGCTGCCAGTAGCAGAGAGAACAGAGGTGGTGTGCATGAAGACAAGCATTTATTCAAACATACAGGGCCTTGCAAAAGTATTCGGCTCCCTGGAACTTTTCAACCTTTTCCATTTTTGACCATTCTTGAAGAAAACCTGTTGGAGTCTGCAAAAGACCTGAGACTGGGACAGAGACTTGTCTTCCAACAAGACAATGATCCCAAACATAAAGCAAAATCTACAATGGAATGGTTCACAAATAAACGTATCCAGGTGATAGAACGGCGAAGTCAAAGTCAAGACCTCAATCCAATCGAGAATCTGTGAAAAGAGCTGAAAACTGCTGTTCACACGCGATCTCCATCAAACCTCACTGAGCTCGAGCTGTTTGTCAAGGAAGAATGGGCAAGAATTTCAGTCTTTCGATGTACAAAACTAATAGAGACATACCCCAAGCGACATGCAGCTGTAATCGCAGCAAAAGGTGGAGCAGCAAAGTATTAAGTTAAAGGGGTCGAATAATATTGCACGCACAAAATTTAAAATAACCAATAAATTTCGTTCAACTTCACAATTGTGTTCCACTTGTTGTTGATTCTTCACCAAAAAAATTACATTTGGTATCTTTATGTTCGAAGCATAATCTGAGGGAAAAGGTTGAAAAGTTCCAGGGAGCCAAATTCTTTGGCAAGGCACTGTACACCTGATGAAGTGAGCGGCTGTAGAGGATCATTGAACAGGGCCAAAGGAGGAAGTGAGTGCTAAAAGCTTAGAGATAGCTGAGTGGGAAGTGTCAATGGGGATGTTAAAGTCATCTATGATGATAGTGTGGATGTCAGTGGAAAGGAAATAAAGTAGCCAGGTGGTGAAGTGATCAAGTAAGAAACCTGGCCCTGGACAATGGTAAATGACAGCAAGTTGGAGATTAGAAAATAAGTAGATGCACACAGAGTGCACCTCAAATGTAGGTGGAGTAACAAAGGGTGGCAGTGGAATTGAGTTGAAGGAGTCGATAGGAAGTGGAAGGAGCAGGAGAAAACTAACTCCCCCATCATGATTGTTGATGGGAGGAGGGGAAGGAGTGTGATAAAGATTTTATCCACTATGAGAAAGTTCAGCTGGCAAGGCCACATCAGAGGGGTGAGTCAGGTTTCAGTGATGCCGAGGAAGAAAAGTTTGTTAGTGATAAAAATATCATGGATGTATAAAAGTGTGTTGCATGCAGAGCGAATGTTTCATAGAGTTCCTGTTAAAGGGATTGAGGTACCGAGGCTGGGTGAATGAGTATAAGGTTAGAAAGATAGTGGAAATTTGTTATAGATTGTGTATGGGAGGTTGAAATGATTATGGGAATATGGTGAGGAGGATCAGGCTTTGTCACCAAATCAGTGAGGAGGAGCAAAGAGAGTGTTAGATGGGAGCAGAAAAGGGCATCAGGTTGCTGTGTGTGTTTGGAGACAAATTATTTTATGTTGAGGAACAGATCTGAGGAGGGAAGATGGATGGGGAGAATGGAAGGAAAGATGATCATTCATTACTAGGTGTAGGGATTAGAGAGGATAGTAGGAAGTACACGACTATAGGGGTCTGTGGTAGATCGGCTCACTCGGCTGCACACGGAGGTAATTACAGGAACGCTGCGGCTTTAAAGATGCACAGCATAAACCAAGTTTGCGGACAAAATAAACACAGCCCTCTGGCGAAAACAGCAAAACCAAACAAAATGGTAGCACTGGATACAGTCTTTGCATTAGTGGGGAGCAGCCCCCTCAGGATTAGCCAGACCCATGGTTCAATCATAAACAGACACAAACCACTTCTCAGCTTATAAGTTTCCCTTTGCAGAGTAAAATTTGGAAACCTTAAACACCAGTGATAATCTTGATGTGGTGACTAGAACTGCAATGCAGAGACAAGACTTGAAAAGAAAATGATTCAACTCTTCAACTACCGTTAAATCCCATGTCCAGTTTAGCATGAAATATTTGGTGAAAGCTCCACTTTATGGAACATCATTTCAAGGTTGGTGTCACATTAGCTTATGGCATCGCATGTGATATGCTAATGACACTTGGCTCAAGCTCTTCTGCGAGTATGAGCCGAGTGTCAGAGCTCTGTACATGAGAGAATTAAAGCACAGGAGTGGAGGAGATGGAGAAATTAATTTATCCATCCCCTCCATTGCTGGCGTCAGCAGGAATCACACTGCACTCAGGTCATACACATTCCAGTGCCGTGCTATGTTTCACATGGAACGCCTGCCAGGGCCTGGGGATACTCAATACTGGGTCCGTTACTGAAAGGGGGATGTCACTGTGGCGGCGACCCGGTCCATGGTCCTGGGCACTCAAGTAAAAGGGAATGTCCTTAAAGGGGTTTGTAATAAAGTTTGTGTTCATGATGCCACCTGTGGTATTCAGTCAGTGGGGACAGGCACTGCTTAAATGGGTCCTCTGGGGTGATATCATGGCAGCTAGGATGGTATAACTTCCCACAGGTGAAGTAGGTTCCCAGGGATCCCGATGTATAGATGAGGATGGTGAGTGGTGCAGTAAAGAACGGAGGCCACAGGTTTGCAGTCTCTTTACCTGGTTTAATGAAGTCTACAGGCAACCACAGTCCATGGCACCAGATCACAGGTACAGGCAAGCTTGTAAGCAAATTCAGAGTCCCCTTTACCAGGTGGAGTTAAAAGCCTTCCTACTAGCGCAATGATGTAGTCCCTTGCTGCCTGTGGCTTCTGACAAGGTCCTCACAGTCCACTCTGTCCTCCATAAAGGTGGGACACTAACCCGTATGACAGGTGGCCCGAGCCTTTTTACAGGGTCTCTATCTCTATGCGCCACTGTGTCTCCATTGCATAGTTTATTTTTGTCTGCATGCTTTCAGGGGCGAGGGTTCAGGCACTAGCTGGTCAGTAAGTGCATCCCCTGTTATGACCTGGTGGTTAAGAAGCAACATGGGACAAGCTCTCAGGAGGTGGTATCTGTACTGACCGCAGTTCCTAATCCTAACACCAACACTAGAAGTAGCCGTGGGATGTTCCTGTCACTCCCTAGACACCTCGTCACAGCCTGAGAACTAACTACCCCTAAAGATGGAAACAGAAAGCTATCTTGCCTCAGAGAAAACCCCCAAAGGAAAGATAGCCCCCCACAAATATTGACTGTGAGTGGAGAGGGAAATGACATACACAGAATGAAAACAGGATTTAGCAAAGGAGGCCAAAACTACCTAGAAAGACAGAACAGAAAAGGATACTGTGCGGTCAGTATTAAAAGCTAAAAAATTCCACGCAGAGTTTACAAAAATAATCTCCACACCGACTCACGGTGTGGAGGGGCAAATCTGCTTCCTCAGAGCTTCCAGCTAAGTTGAATATATCATACTGAAAAGCTGGACAAGAAAAAACATAACATGAGCTAAGCGATTAAGTCCACAGCAGGTAAACAACAAAAGAACAAGCAAGGACTTAGCTTTGCTGAAATGGACAGGCTATCAGAGAAATCCAAGGAGAGATCTGAATCCAACCAAGAAACATTGACAGCTGGCACTGGCTGAAGCCCAGAGCCAGGTTAAATAGTAGAGCCAGGAGAGACGATCAGTGAAAGCAGCTGCTAATGCAAAACCCAAGGAGCAGCAGTTCCACTCAAAACCACCAGAGGGAGCCCAAGGGCAGAATTCACAAAAGTGCCATTCACAACCACCGGAGGGAGCCCAAGAACGGAATTCACAACAGTACCCCTCCCCTTGAGGAGGGGTCACCGAACCCTCACCAGAGCCCCCAGGCCGATCCGGACGAGCCAAGTGAAAAGCACGAACCAAATCGGCAGCATGGACATCGGAGGCAACAACCCAAGAATTATCCTCCTGGCCATAACCCTTCCACTTGACCAGATACTGAAGCTTCCGCCTCGAAAAACGAGAATCCAAAATCTTCTCCACCACATATTCCAACTCCCCCTCAACCAACACCGGAGCAGGAGGATCAACAGAGGGAACCACGGGCACCACATATCTCCGCAACAAAGATCTATGGAAAACATTATGGATGGAAAAAGTAGCTGAAAGGGCCAAACGAAAAGATACCGGATTGATAATTTCAGAAATCTTATATGGACCAATAAAGTGAGGCTTGAACTTAGGGGAAGAAACCTTCATAGGAACATGACGAGAAGATAACCAGACTAAATCCCCAACACGAAGCCAGGGACCAACACACCGACGACGGTTAGCAAAACGTTGAGCCTTTTCCTGAGACAACGTCAAATTGTCCACCACATGAGTCCAAATCTGCTGTAAACTGTCCACCACAGAATCCACACCAGGACAGTCAGAAGGCTCAACCTGCCCTGAAGAAAAACGAGGATGAAAACCAAAATTACAAAAAAAAGGCGAAACCAAGGTAGCCGAACTAGCCCGATTATTAAGGGCAAACTCGGCCAACGGCAAGAAGGTCACCCAATCATCCTGACCAGCAGACACAAAGCATCTCAAATAGGTTTCCAAGGTCTGATTGGTTCGCTCAGTTTGGCCATTTGTCTAAGGATGAAATGCTGAAGAAAAAGACAAATCAATGCCCATTCTAGCACAAAAGGACCGCCAAAACCTAGAAACAAACTGGGAACCTCTGTCAGACACAATATTCTCCGGAATGCCATGCAAACGAACCACATGCTGAAAAAACAATGGAACCAAATCAGAGGAGGAAGGCAATTTAGGCAAAGGGTACCAAATGAACCATCTTAGAAAACCGGTCACAAACCACCCAGATAACAGACATCTTCTGGGAAACAGGAAGATCCGAAATAAAATCCATGGAAATATGCGTCCAGGGCCTCTCAGGGACCGGCAAAGGCAAAAGCAACCCACTAGCACGGGAGCAGCAAGGCTTGGCCCGGGCACAAGTCCCACAGGACTGCACAAAAGAACGCACATCCCGCGACAAGGAAGGCCACCAAAAGGACCTAGCAACCAAATCTCTGGTACCAAAAATCCCAGGATGACCAGCCAACACCGAACAATGAACCTCAGAAATTACCTTACTTGTCCATCTATCAGGAACAAACAGTTTCCCCACTGGACAGCGGTCAGGTTTATCAGCCTGAAACTCCTGAAGCACCTGCCGTAAATCAGGGGAGATGGCAGAAAGAATCACCCCCTCCTTGAGAATACCAACCGGCTCAAGGACACCCGGAGAATCAGGCAAAAAACTCCTAGAGAGGGCATCAGCCTTCACATTCTTAGATCCCGGAAGATACGAGACCACAAAATCAAAACGGGAGAAAAACAGGGACCATCGAGCTTGTCTAGGATTCAACCGCTTGGCAGACTCGAGGTAAATCAGATTCTTATGATCGGTCAAGACCACAACGCGATGCTTGGCTCCCTCAAGCCAATGTCGCCACTCCTGGAATGCCCACTTCATAGCCAACAACTCCCGATTGCCGACATCATAATTAGGCTCAGCAGGCGAAAATTTTCTGGAGAAGAAGGCACACGGTTTCATCAAAGAACCATCAGAACTTCTCTGAGACAAAACGGCCCCTGCCCCAATCTCAGAAGCGTCAACCTCAACCTGAAAAGGAAGAGAAACATCCAGCTGACGCAACACAGGGGCAGAAGTAAAACGATGTTTAAGCTCCTGAAAGGCCTCAACAGCCGCAGAGGACCAATTCATCACATCAGCGGCTTTCTTCATCAAATCGTTCAGGAACTTAACCACACTGGAAAAGTTAGCAATGAAACGGCAATAAAAATTAGCAAAGCCCAAAAATTTCTGAAGGCTCTTCACAGATGTGGGTTGAATCCAATCATGAATGGCCTGGACCTTAACAGGATCCATTTCTATAGCCGAGGGAGAAAAAATGAAACCCAAAAAAGAAACCTTCTGAACTCCAAAAAGGCACTTAGACCCCTTCACAAACAAAGCATTACCACGAAGGATCTGAAATACCATCCTGACCGGTTTCACATGAGATTCCCAATCATCGGAAAAAAACAAAATATCATCCAAATATACAATCATGAATTTATCAAGATAATTCCGGAAGATATCATGCATAAAGGACTGAAACACAGATGGAGCATTAGAGAGCCCGAATGGCATCACCAGGTATTCAAAATGGCCTTCGGGCGTATTAAATGCTGTTTTCCATTCGTCACCTTGTTTAATACGAACAAGATTATACGCCCCTCGAAGGTCAATCTTAGTAAACCAACTAGCCCCCTTAATCCGAGCAAACAAATCAGAAAGCAAAGGTAAAGGGTTTTGGAATTTGACCGTGATCTTATTGAAAGGCGATAATCTATACAGGGTCTCAAGGAGCCATCCTTCTTGGCAACAAAGAAGAATCCAGCTCCCAACGGTGATGAAGACGGGCGAATATGCCCCTTCTCCAAAGACTCCCTTACATAACTCCGCATGGCGGCATGCTCTGGCACAGACAGATTGAAAAGTCGGCCCTTAGGGAACTTACAGCCAGGAATCAAGTTAATAGCACAATCGCAGTCCCTATGAGGAGGAAGGGAGCTGGACTTGTGCTCATCAAATACATCCTGGAAATCCGACAAAAGCTCAGGAACTTCAGAAGAGGGGAAGAGGAAATTGACATCAAAGGAACATCACTATGTATCCCTTGACAACCCCAACTAGTCACAGACATAGATTTCCAATCCAGCACTGGATTATGTACCTGTAACCAAGGAAAACCAAGCACAGCAACATCATGCAAATTATGCAACACCAGAAAACGACAATCTTCCTGATGTGCTGGAGCCATGTACATGGTCAACTGTGTCCAGTACTGAGGTTTATTCTTGGCCAATGGTGTAGCATCAATCCCCCTTAAGGGAATAGGGCTCTGCAAAGGCTGCAAGGAAAAACCACAGCGTCTGGTGAACTCTAAGTCCATTAAGTTCAGGGCAGCGCCTGAATCCACAAATGCCATAACAGAAAAGGACGATAATGAGCAAATCAGGGTAACAGACAAGAGAAATTTAGGCTGTACAGTACTAATGGTAACAGACCTAGTGACCCTCTTAGTACGCTTAGGGCAATCAGAAATAGCATGAGCAGAATCACCACAGTAAAAACACAGCCTATTCTGATGTCTGAATTCCTGCCGTTTTGCTCTAGTCAAAATCCTATCACATTGCATAGGCTCAGGACTCTGCTCAGAGGACACTGCCATATGGTGCACCACCTTGCGCTCGCGCAGGCACCGATCAATTTGAATGGCTAGAGACATTGATTCGTTCAAACCAGCAGGCGTGGGAAACCCCACCATAACATCCTTAAGGGCTTCAGAAAGACCCTTTCTGAAGATTGCTTCCAGGGCATACTCATTCCATTTAGTGAGCACAGACCACTTTCTAAATTTCTGGCAGTATACTTCTGCCGCTTCCTGACCCTGACACAGAGCCAGCAAGGTTTTTTCTGCCTGATCCACAGAATTAGGTTCGTCATACAGCAATCTGAGCGCTTAAAAAAATGCGTCTATATTGAGCAATGCAGGATCCCCTGACTCAAGGGAGAATGTCCAGTCCTGAGGGTCTCCACGCAGCAGAGAAATGACAATCTTCACCTGCTGAATGGGGTCACCAGAGGAACGGGGTCTCAAAGCAAAAAACAATCTTCAGTTATTTTTAAAGTTCAAAAATTTGGATCTATCCCCAAAAAACAAATCAGGAGTAGGAATTCTAGGCTCTAAAGCCGGAGTCTGAACAACATAGTCTTGGATACTCTGTACCCTTGCAGCGAGTTGATCCACACGAGAGAACAAACCCTCAATATCCATGTCAGCACCAGAATCCTGAACCACCCAGAGATTAAGGAGAAAAAAAAGGACAAAACAGGCTGCAGAGAAAAAGAAAAAAAAATGGCTCAGAACTTTTTTTCCCCTCTTTTGAGATGCATTCAACACATTGTGGGCCAGCTGTATTGTTATGACCTGGTGGTTAAGAAGCAACATGGGACAAGCTCTGAGGAGGTGGTATCTGTACTGACCGCAGTTCCTAATCCTAACACCAACACTAGAAGTAGCCGTGGGATGTTCCTGTCACTCCCTAGACACCTCGTCACAGCCTGAGAACTAACTACCCCTAAAGATGGAAACAGAAAGCTATCTTGCCTCAGAGAAAACCCCCAAAGGAAAGATAGCCCCCCACAAATATTGACTGTGAGTGGAGAGGGAAATGACATACACAGAATGAAAACAGGATTTAGCAAAGGAGGCCAAAACTACCTAGAAAGACAGAACAGAAAAGGATACTGTGCGGTCAGTATTAAAAGCTAAAAAATTCCACGCAGAGTTTACAAAAATAATCTCCACACCGACTCACGGTGTGGAGGGGCAAATCTGCTTCCTCAGAGCTTCCAGCTAAGTTGAATATATCATACTGAAAAGCTGGACAAGAAAAAACATAACATGAGCTAAGCGATTAAGTCCACAGCAGGTGGACAACAAAAGAACAAGCAAGGACTTAGCTTTGCTGAAATGGACAGGCTATCAGAGAAATCCAAGGAGAGATCTGAATCCAACCAAGAAACATTGACAGCTGGCACTGGCTGAAGCCCAGAGCCAGGTAAAATAGCAGAGCCAGGAGAGACGATCAGTGAAAGCAGCTGCTAATGCTAAACCCAAGGAGCAGCAGTTCCACTCAAAACCACCAGAGGGAGCCCAAGGGCAGAATTCACAAAAGTGCCATTCACAACCACCGGAGGGAGCCCAAGAACGGAATTCACAACAATCCCCCATATCTGTCATGTGGTCTCAGGTTACTATAATTGCTACCTGGCCAGGCATTAGGATTGGCGGGGGTTCCAGGGGTCCCACCAGGATTTACTCAGCTACCGGGGCAGTTTGCGTACCTGTCTCTCCAGTGCCAGTGTCCTTTTCCGCCTTCACTGGGGTCAGGTGCACTGTTCACAGGGCTAGGTGCTGCGGTGTTGTCATCTCCATTGGCAGAGTTTCACTTTCCGACTCCGCTGAGGTCAAGGGTGCGGGCTCCGGGTCTTTCATCGGCGCTGCCATCTTTTTCAGCAGTGCCGCTCTTTTTGGCTCCGCCGGGGTTGTGAGTGCTGGTGGTAAGTTCTGTTGCTGTGCGGTCATCATCCTTTTTAGAATGGACTCCTTCCATATGGCCACCGCTGTCATCTGGGCCCACAGAAGTCATCGGGCCAACTCCTCCATTTCTGCTCAGAGGAGCTCTGGATCCAGGGTTGTCATCTGGTCCAGGGTTGCTTGCAGCTGACTGGGGACATCCTCTCTGGTGTCCACAGGTCCCCGCTTCTCTCCACTGATGTCCACCATCGCTCTCACCGGGTGGCGTGCAGACATGCTGTGGCCACGCTTTCCCACGTCTTCCTCCTTCTCTTCACATTGTGGGCGGTCTCTGCTCCACTTTCTCGCCGGCCATCTCTGGGGGGCAGATTCGTCCTCCTGATGGACATGTTCTGGTGGCATTAAAGTCTCTGTAGGAGGTGGATCCAGCTTTCACGCCAGTTCTTGAACTCCACCCATAGCAACACATCCTCTCCTTTCTTTATCCGCTTTGTGGTGCAATAATGGTGGCCATTAAACAATTTCACACAGTTCATTACAGTCCATGGCACTCAGGACCCATTCCAATGGGTCGGTCCATCCTGTTTGTGATACCAAAAATGCCTTTTTACAGGGCCTATATCACAACCCGAGTTCTATGTGCCACTGTGTCTCCTGGGTATTGGGGCCGACAAGTGACGTGAAGCCCAGCTGTCCTGCCGGCTTCTGCTGTAAGTCTTTGGAGTCCCTTATAACCTCGGTCTAACGGCTACTGGTGTCTGCGCTCTGCAGGGAGGTAGCTCAATCGCAGCTGTCCTCCCCAGGTGTCACTCGCCTGTGCTTCGCTCTCTTGCACGCTCACTACAAGTCTGTTCGTCTTTCTGTGTTATCTCTGTCCAGGAGCTGCAGCTCTTTCTCATGGCTGCACGGCCCCTCAGTCCTTTATCTCTCTGCCAGGAGCTGCAAACTCCCATGTCTGCTCAGCTATACTCCTTTCTTACCAGCTCCGCCTAGCTGATGTTCCTCGACAAACTACCTTCTGGCAATCTCTCTCAAGCACCCTCTGATAGGGAGCTCCCACTTAGCACATCTTCCTGCTTCACTGTCCTCTCACCAACTGATTTTCCCTCCAGACCAGAATGTATCAAAAGGGAAGTTCCCCTTAATCCAGGTTTAGAGACCCCTTCTGGCCTGGTGTCTGAACATGTATGCTTGTGTTTACCTGGTGAAAGAGATCTTCCTTCACTTCCAAGCGTGACATCCCTCTCCCTGTGAGGATAGCAATGCCACTGTAACAACCAGGACTCTGTGGTTTTACACACAACCATAGATTTTTATGGGAGAAAGCAGTCCAATTTTCGTGAGCAATCGCTCTCATGCTAAATCAGCATGAGAAAATAATTGCAGTTGAGCTTCCCCAGAGTTTAACATTGGACTGAGTGCAATTTTATTTTTTATCGGATTGCACTCATCAGATTACATTGCAAGTGTGAAGGAGCCCTGCCTAATAAAAAGACTGCAGCAAGTTGTTCTTTCAAAATATATATTTATTCTAAATAAGCCAAAAAATATCAATGAGGATGTCCATTTAATGAATTGGTAATGTCTTAACCAGATGCTGCTTATTTTGAGATAAAGCTGCAGTGATATAAGCCTTAGGTGCTGGGATCTCATACCAAGTTGCAGGCTGTCAAGCTGTTCCCTAAGCTATACTAAATTGTGTTTTTACAGATGTTATTATAATGAACAACTTGCAAAGTGTTTATTGCTATGGTGATTAATAATATGTCCTTCCTAGTAATGCAGTTTGTCAGATTAAACGTTATTATTTAGAAACTATGTTTCCAGATAATTGTAATATATGATAAACAATGTGTTAATGTGTTGACAAGGTAACTTGCAAGCAGAATGTCTACAAATTGATCAATTAGTCAAATCATTGCATTGCTCGAGTATTTTTAACTGTTTTTTTAATACCTAAGGTCAGGTTTAGACTGCCACTTTGAAAAAGGGCCAGCCGAGTCCACAGAATGAGGACATGACTAGCTCCAAGTGAAGCTTTGTGTGCTTGTCTGAAGGTTGGATGGG
Organism: Ranitomeya variabilis; assembly: GCF_051348905.1. Lineage (NCBI taxonomy): Eukaryota > Metazoa > Chordata > Amphibia > Anura > Dendrobatidae > Ranitomeya > Ranitomeya variabilis. The sequence goes on from NC_135236.1 coordinate 203,328,909, forward strand.
TGCTGGAGCAGCCTCTGCATTACCAGTATTATTCTGGTCCACAAAATGGTAAAAAGTTGTGCATGCAGTGATTTTCTTCATGATAACCATCTGTTCTCATGGAAAATTGGCCACGTACATTGGCACAATGGATGTAATAGCCCATGTTCCCTTGAATGTGGACTGCTGATGAATCGACTAAATCTAAATTCATTGCACTGTACTGCATATACTAAGATAAAGAACATTGATTTTTCTTTGAGGACTACAGAGGGAGTGAATGGTGTGACCCAGTGCCATAGTCGTTGTTAAAACTCAGAACACTGTAAAGGTTATAGTACTTTGAGCATGGCAGTGAGGGTACAAGATATTGTAAGCTTTTGTTACGGCAAATTATTTCTGACTTTCCAAAAATAGTAAAGCTACACTTGAAGTAGAAGGTCACTTAAAAACTAACAATTATTTAAAAGTGCTGTTTTTAGGTCTAACATTATGTGCTAGTAAATTTCTTTTTGCATCTTTCTAAGAAGAGCTCAGTTTATTTTTTAAAGGAACAAATCTCATGTATAATAAAAAATAAAAATTCTAAATGTTTGCAGAGTTCACTAGATGAAGATTAGGGGTTTAATTCAGTGCATAAACAAATACAGGGCATTCTATGTCCCGACAGGTATGACATTCACAAGGGGGAGCGCTGCTCAGTAACGCATAATATAGTTTGATGGTAAAGTTATTGAAATCTTGCTGACTGAGTCACTGGATTCTCCCCTAAGAAGCCTTTCTGTATTTGATCATGGTTTGTTATATTACCTTTCTAACTCACATCTCTGCCTGGCCCCATGGAGTAGACCCTAGCTTCATCCCCAACTATGTCCTTAGTATGTGATTCTATCATGGTCTCCTCAGTAGCTAGAACTGACCAGTAGTGTTGAGCGATACCGTCCGATACTTGAAAGTATCGGTATCGGAAAGTATCGGCCGATACCGGCAAAGTATCGGATCTAATCCGATACCGATACCCGATACCAATACAAGTCAATGGGACTCAAGTATCGGACGGTATCCCTGATGGTTCCCAGGGTCTGAAGGAGAGGAAACTCTCCTTCAGGCCCTGGGATCCATATTTTGTGTAAAATAAAGAATTAAAATAAAAAATATTGCTATACTCACCTCTCCGACGCAGCCTGGACCTCACCGAGGGAACCGACAGCGTTCTTTGCTTAAAATGCGCACGTTTACTTCCTTCCGTGACGTCACGGCTTGTGATTGGTCGCGTGCCGCCCATGTGGCCGCGACGCGACCAATCACAGCAAGCCATGACGTAATTTTCAGGTCCTCAATGCCTAATTCTAGGCATTCAGAATTTTAAAATTACGTTCCGGCTTGTGATTGGTCGCGTCGCGGTCACATGGGCGACGCGACCAATCACAAGCCGTGACATCACGGGAGGCAGCAAACGCGCGCATTTTAAAATTACGTCATGGCTTGTGATTGGTTGCGTGCCGCCTATGTGACCGCGACGCGACCAATCACAGCAAGCCGTGACGTAATTTCAGGTCCTGTATGCCTAATTCTGCATTCAGGACCTGAAAATTACGTCACGGCTTGCTGTGATTGGTCGCGTCGCGGCCACATGGGCGGCACGCGACCAATCACAAGCCGTGACGTCACGGAAGGAAGTAAACGCGCGCATTTTCAGCAAAGAACGCTGACGGTTCCCTCGGTGAGGTCCAGGCTGCGTCGGAGAGGTGAGTATAGCAATATTTTTTATTTTAATTCTTTATTTTACACATTAATGTTGTTTCGATACCGATACCCGATACCACAAAAGTATCGGATCTCGATATCGGAATTCCGATACCCGCAAGTATCGGCCGATACCCGATACTTGCGGTATCGGAATGCTCAACACTACTGACCAGGTTTCTCTCACCTTTTCCATCAACCGGCAGTGAATGTCTCCCAGGACCTGATGTGGAAAAGACCACATCCCTATATTTGGATGAAAAACAGAATTGTCATGGGAATTGTTTAAAGGGAACCTGTCATCAGGTTTGCCCAATATAAACTAAAGCCACCACTATTAACTGCTTTAATACTACAATCTATCTGCAGACTCCAATTCACAAGGAGCCAGCTCCCACTGCATATGGAAAAAAATACCTTATTACTAGAGTTGAGCCACTTTTACTTTTTCCGGATCGAGTCGGGTTTCGCAAAACCCGACTTTGTCAAATGTCGGGTCGGGTGAAATCGGCCGATTATTGCGAAAAGTCAGGGGCCGACTGAATCACGAAACCCAATGCAAATCAGTTAGGAATCAAAGTCGGCAGTGAGTGGAGGACAGGAAAACACCTAAAGTGCCCATTTTAATGCCAAAAACATCAATTTTTATTACTTAAGCTTGTCAATCTTAATTTACTTTATAATAATAGTTAGGAATTGAAAGCTGGGGGTCATTTGGCTAAAGTTGTGGGGGGGTAGGGCTGGCTCAAGATTTTCGTGGGTCCAGGAAATGCGGAATACGTCACGGCTGTGGAGCAGGGAGAGGTAAGTATTTCAACTTTGCAAGTGCTGTTATCCTGAGAAAGCAGGGGGGCCCACTCGTTGGCACTGGCACAGGGCCCCTCATAGTATGGTGGTGTGTTTGACGGCGGGTGGTACTTCCCACTGACAGAGACACTTTTGCGTACTATGAGGGGCCCTGTGCCAGTGACGTCGCCTACGAGTATGCCCCCCCACCTGATAAAGGAGCCTGCACTTTCATCTGCACCTTCCTCTTTGTCCCGATGTAAGGTGGTATAGTATGCGAGAAGGGGAACCTGACTTTCAGCAGGGTCAGATTCTGGCTGTGCAGAGTGCAAGGGGAATGTAGTGGTCTGGGTCAATGTACCAGCAGACTCATCTAGCAGTGGCTGGGCAATGGGCAGGATGAGGAGGAAACACAGATATAGGCCCAAATAATAAAGTAGGCTAAATGCAGTTCAAATATGGTAACAGGACTAAACAGGCGGCATTGCTTTGTTCAGTGGAGGAAAACTGTAATGAGTGGCTGACACAGTTAGTAGGCCCAAATAATAAAGTAGGCTAAATGCAGTTCAAATGTGGTAACAGGACTAAACAGGCGGCATTGCTTTGTTCAGAGGAGGAAAACTGTAATGAGTGGCAGACACAGTTAGTAGGCCCATATAATAAAGAGGGCTAAATGTCTGCCAAAAAATTGTTCATAAATAAACAGATGTCATAGCTAGGTACAGTGGTAGTAGGCACAAAGTATTAATTGGTCTAAATAGAGGCCAGGGCCCCTGTATATTTTAACTATCATCTATCATTTCAACAAATTTGTATTGGGCAGTGCCATTGAAGGATTTAACAGCACAGACTACACAGTGGTGGAGCAGGGAGAGGTAAGTATTGCAAGTGGTAGAGCACTGTTCAAGCTGGGGGGAACACTCTCTCGTGGGCAGCGGTACTGGCACAGGGCCCCTCATATTACGACGGTGTGTCTGACGTTGGTTGTGCACCACCACCGTCAGAGACACTTCATTGTACTGTGAGGGACCCTGTGCCAGTGCCGTCACCCAAGAGTGGGCCCACCCACCTGTCCAGGCAAACGGCACTACCACCAGATGCACCACCAGCACCACTACCATCAGTACCAGCTGGCAACCACCGCCCATGGGCTCTTCCACCAGACTTCCTCATTTTTTGGAAAATCTAACCAAAATACCAACCGTTATATGGTACTGTAAAACAAGGTAGAAGGTGTATATAAACTTGTTGAGAATTTAAATCTCCCTTTTTTGGGGGGGAGACTGAACCAAAACTCAGGCCCTGTGCATAAAGCAACACAATGTAAGTGGCAGAAAGTGGCTGGCTGATATACAACAAACTAACAGGACTGAAGTATATTTACTTTGTGAGAATTTGAATCTCACTTTTTTGGGGGGGAGACTGAACCAAAACTCAGGCCCAGTGTATATAACAACTCAATCTAAGTGGCAGTAAGTGGCTGGAAGATATATGAAAAAATACAAGGACGGTAGTACAATTTGAATCTCCCTACAATGATCTCAGGACAAGTATGGCAGCAATAAAAGGGACTGCTGCACACAAAAGTGTGGACAAATTAACCAGATAACTGTGCAGAAAGGAGCAACAGGATTTTTGCTTTAAAAAAAGCAGTTGGTTTGCACAGAATCGTGCAAACAGCAATGCAGCTATCAGGGAGCCTTATAAGGCAGCCTAATAAGCTACACAGCTGATGCACAAAAATATAGCCTCCACTGTCCCTGCAAAAAAAAGGTGGTGTTGGATAGTGGAAATCACTACAGCACAAGCAGTTTGGGGGTTAATCTTCCCTCCCTAACTATATCCCTTCTTCTGATGAAGCTGCAGCAACCTCTCCCTATGCTAAGATCGGCAGAAGTAAGATGGCAGAAAGCAAGCCAATCACTGTCATGCCCTTCTCTAAGATGGTGGGGACCAAGACCTATGTCATCACGCTGCCCACACTCTGCGTCCTCCTTCATTGGCTGAAAAATGGCGCTGCAAGCGTCATATGAAACGCGACTTTTGCGCGCAGATCGCCGACCTTATGGCCGATCCCACACTAGGATCGGGTCGGGTTTCATGAAACCCGACTTTGCCGAACGTCTGCGATTTTTTAATTTGTCCGATCCGTTTTGCTCAATTCTACTTATTACTTCTGGTATACACTGTGGTTCGGTCCGATGGGGTCCTTTTTTCTTTTGTCAGAGTCTCCTCAATCAATCCAGCTGCCATGATCCTGGCTTGAATTCTATGGATCATGCATCATTTATCAACCACAGATCGATGCGAATCTTGTACCTACGTATTTGAAGTGCAGGATTGTACAGGCACTCTGCCGCACAATGGGCATGGCAAAATGCTATATTGTGTATGGACCATCACTGACTTCACATAGGACTTTGCTCTCAATAGGACAGCGCATAGAGCACCTGGCCAAGCATGTGCTTCAACTGTGCAGATACAAGATTTGCTGTGATCTGTTATTGATGAAGGCTGGTGGTGGCCTTAGTTTAAGTTGGGAAAACTTTGTGACAGGTTCTCTTACAGGGAACCTGTGAGGTCCGCCATGCTCTCCTACCTAGCAGCATTCACCTATGTATGAGCCCTGTATAATGTTATTGAGTGAAAACAAGGTATGAAAAAGTATTTATAATGCCTTTGTTTCCTATTCTAATTAGGGTTTTGGCTAGTCGATGGGGCATTAGATGCCCTAGACTATTCAGTCCTCTTTCCATGTTATCACATCCCTGTGGTCTTGGTAATATAATTTTCATGAGTGGCGTCATCGCTGCTCATATAAATCTAGAGCATGCACACCTCTCATTCTGGCAGCGTCACTGCATCTCTGAAGTCTGATGTATGCTTCCCGGCTTCAGAGGTACTACCTCATAAACTTCTGAACATGCACAGTGTATATCTCTGAAGCCGAGAAGCGTACACCCGGCTTTAGAAATGCTGAATGGCACGCATGTGCTAGATTTATTGCGTCCACAGGGGCGTGGAAAGAGGTCTGACTAGTCAGGGGCCACTGACACACCATTGACTAGTCAAAGCCCTCATTAGCATAGCAAATGGGGACAATATAATTTTTTTATACCTTATTTTTACTCGATAATGTTTTACAAAGCTGATTAGACAGGGAATTTGCTCATACATACTGTAGGTGAATGCTGCTGGGTTAGAGCATGAGGGACCTGACAGTTTCCCCTTAAATATAAATAAAAGGAACCTGAACAAATAAGAAACAACAATGATTAACTATTTTTTTTAATAGTCTACAAAACCAAAACATCACAGATATGCCATTTAACAGCTTTCTTTTCTAGCTCTCTTTTCCACTCCTGCATGCACAACTTGGACATTCGAGAACAATCAGTTTCTCTTTTTAGCCATTTCTTTTAGTTGAAGACTAGTGTTGAGCATTCCGATACTGCAAGTATCGGGTATCGGCCGATACTTGCTGTATCGGAATTTCCGATACCGAGATCCGATACTTTTGTGGTATCGGGTATCGGGTATCGCAACAACATTAATGTAATAATGTGTAAAAAAGAGAATTAAAATAAAAAATATCGCTATACTCACCTGTCCGACGCAGCCGGGACCTCAGCGAGGGAACCGGCAGCGTTGTTTGTTTAAATTTCGCGCTTTTACTTGGTTACGTGAAGTCCCGGCTTGTGATTGGTCAGGGCGGCCATGTTGCCGGGACGCGGACCAATCACAGCAAGCCGTGACGAAATTACGTCACGGCTTGCTGTGATTGGTCCGCGTCCCGGCAACATGGCCGCCATTAACCAATCACAAGCCGTGACGTCACGGGAGGCTGGACATGCGCGTATTTTGAAAGCGCGCGTGTCCAGCCTCCAGTGACGTCCCGGCAACATGGCCGCCATTAACCAATCACAAGCCGGGACGTCACGGGAGGCTGGACATGCGCGTATTTTGAAAAGCGCGCGTGTCCAGCCTCCAGTGACGTCCCGGCAACATGGCCGCCATTAACCAATCACAAGCCGGGACGTCACGGGAGGCTGGACATGCGCGTATTTTGAAAAGCGCGCGTGTCCAGCCTCCAGTGACGTCCCGGCAACATGGCCGCCATTAACCAATCACAAGCCGGTACGTCACGGGAGGCTGGACATGCGCGTATTTTGAAAAGCGCGCGTGTCCAGCCTCCAGTGACGTCCCGGCAACATGGCCGCCATTAACCAATCACAAGCCGGGACGTCACTGGAGGCTGGACACGCGCGCTTTTCAAAATACGCGCATGTCCAGCCTCCCGTGACGTCACGGCTTGTGATTGGTTAATGGCGGCCATGTTGCCGGGACGCGGACCAATCACAGCAAGCCGTGACGTAATTTCGTCACGGCTTGCTGTGATTGGTCCGCGTCCCGGCAACATGGCCGCCCTGACCAATCACAAGCCGGGACTTCACGTAACCAAGTAAAAGCGCGAATTTTAAACAAACAACGCTGCCGGTTCCCTCGCTGAGGTCCCGGCTGCGTCGGACAGGTGAGTATAGCGATATTTTTTATTTTAATTCTTTATTTTACACATTAATATGGTTCCCAGGGCCTGAAGGAGAGTTTCCTCTCCTTCAGACCCTGGGAACCATCAGGAATACCGTCCGATACTTGAGTCCCATTGACTTGTATTGGTATCGGGTATCGGTATCGGATTGGATCCGATACTTTGCCGGTATCGGCCGATACTTTCCGATACCGATACTTTCAAGTATCGGACGGTATCGCTCAACACTATTGAAGACCAATTTTCTGACAGATAATCACAAAATATTCTTAAGTACTATCTAGTTCAACGACATCATAGTGGATTCTATGATGGCAGAGCAGTCCCAAAACAAACAAAAAAAATTCCAACAAAAATTTATATTCAGAGTCTTCATGATTTTTCACATTATGATATCTAATTGCTGTGCCTACAGTTACTGTGAGTCAATGGATTTGGCTATCTTTTGCTTCACAATCTGTAAGGACAGCATTTGATCATTCACATATGCTTGTATGTGTTCCATAGTGTAACTTACTTTTTAGCAGAGTATTTTCTACCACACACCACAGAGAGACAGATGAATTTTAGATAGATAAATAGATAGATAGATAGATAGATAGATAGATAGACAGACAAAAATTGCAACATCACAAAGCTCAGTGGTGTGTGCCAGGCCTCCCAGGCAAAAATCCAATACTTGCCCAAGTTTAGACAGAAGATTAAAAATGAAGGCAGCACTCCAAATTCCTTGCGGTGAAAAAAATAAAGTGGTAGACTTTATTCAGACCCACATGTCTGGGCGACGTTTCGGTTCACACTGAGCCTTTCTCAAGCAGTGCGTGTTACAAACAGGTGTGCTTTTATAAGCCTATTTAACAATCATAAACATTTACAATCATATTACAGAAGTTAAAAAGTTATATTTTTCAGAACATATACTCTCCCATTTACTGTATGTCCGAATAACTCCATATCTTAAATATCTCATATAAAGTGCTTTTGTGCTAAAGTGTCTCATACAAAAAAAGGCTAAATATTCATTAATTATTCACATACTTGTGCTTAATATTGCCATGTACTCAATGCAAGTTAATCACAATGTTGTATCAATATAGCTGTGTATCTAATAATATTTAGTGTCTTACCCCCTTGAGATCATGCATAATCACATGGAGGACGCCATTTCCGCTGTTAAAGAGTTCTTAAAGGTGTTCCAACCTGCCCTGATGCACCAGACGGCACCCTACTCAGGTTACCTCCGGTCACCAAATAGTACCTCAATGAAACACATGATCCCTCCGGACCATAATGTCTCAACCCTGGCAACTATAAAGGTAGGTAAACCTATTCCTATGCAAGCTTATTCCTTATTATTTAATCCATGCCGATAGAAAAAAAATGGTAATTCAACCATTATCTCTACAAGTAATTATTGGCAGACAGATTTACGCTTTGTAATGCTATAGAAAAACCTTTAGTTTAAAGTATCTTAAAAAGAATAGAAAAAATACAACAATAATCAATCCTCCATACGGCCATGCTTCTCCCCAGGTGAGTATATAGTGTCAAGTGTCTTGTGACAATAAGTGAAGCTTCTGTAAAAAATAAAAATAAAAGCATATATATTAAAATTAGGATACATCTATATTCCTTTCCATAATTAGCATATTCCTAAAAATCTGTGGTCGATAAACAGCTGAATATTGGGTACATGTATCAAAAAGGTCATTCAGATTATAGAATGGATTTTAAAATCTAAGTTTAATCCCATTGGTTTGAGAGTATTTAATTCATAAGGAGAAATAAGGTCAACTCACCACCATGTTCTGTGCTTAGATCCAACTTGCATCCCGACACAGCGCAAGGTCAAGGGTGAAGCAGCCACAACAAATCCAAAATGTAGAAGATGTCCAGCGGATCGTGAAGGGTAAAAAATAACTTGTAAATCAAAATATTAAAAACCCATACAAATGATATCCAGGACACTGTACACACTGGCTCAGAGCCTAGATGGATCGACGCATTTCGATATTAAGTCTTAGTCATGATCTGAGGTTGCGGTATGTTACCCATGAATATATAGTGATCTCTTATCATTTCATTGGTGTATTATTTGCATATAATTAATTCCACCAATCAGAGTACTATGGACACATTTGTGAATTATTTAATAAAGATAGTTAAAATCATATGATAATATTGCATTAGCAAACATAAAAACTACAATAATTGATAGACTTTAGCAGATGTTATTTATTGAAAACTATTTAGGAAAACAAAAATGAGTTTACTAATATTGTGTGATTAAGTCCCCCTCCCTAGCAAACAGTTATGTCACGCTGGAAAGAACTTTATATTTATAATGATGACAATGTTCATAGTCATAATATTGTATGGTACGGTCGTTTTATAGACAACCTCCTCCTAATATGGGGGGCACAAATGATATGTGTGGTATAGTGCAATGGTATTTTCCAGGTGTTTTGGATGGTCAAGGACGACTATCATTTAGATGGGAGAAATGTAAGGAAATGGACATATTGCCCTGCCTTCCTTTGAAGACATCACTGCTGTAAATAATATCATGTGTAATTTAAATAATGTCCTGTGTCTTGTGTACATATTATGTATGTTAAGTGTAAGATGTTTGCCTATGTAATGTGATAATGTATCCTATTATAATGCATATTCATGTGATGCATGAAACACATAGTGTGATGGTGTGTGTGACAGAGCATGAAGGGACACTAGGCCGATGATCAATCCAACGAGATTTATTGAGACAGGGAACATAGAATGTAAAATATCAATAGCATCTCTTAGAGTCCACAGTGAGTCCCCACCAAGAGGGGAACAGTTCTGGGGGTGCCACCCAGTAATCCGACACCAGGGAAAAGACAGAAATAATCCTGGGATAAGGGATCCAACCGATGAGGGACATAACACCATTCCACGTGGCAGCTTTTAACCCTCCACACACAGGCACCAGGATCTTGCCTCAGCATAAGATCCTAGCCCCTGGCCCGTTAACACCCAACTGCTTGGGCCAAACCATGTGTCTATTGTTCTGTGTCCTGGGATCCACCCCTCCATGGGGGAGGGCTCCCACCTACTTTTGACTATGTGGCTAACTTAAGAAGTTAGCTGCAGAAGCTGCAAGTTTGTATTGGATAAGTCCTATGCTGAGGAGAACAAAGACAGACTCCCCCACTCAGGCCTGATTACATTGCAGTCCAGGGACACAGGCCAGGAGAGAGACACACACCAGGAGAGGGACACACGCCAGGAGAGGGACACACTGTTACAACCCCTTTCCTCCTAAATTTGTGTACGGACTAGTGACCTCTACAGGTCGCTTGTCAAGTACACGTAGTCATGGCTGACCTGACTCATGGTTCCTCCTGCCTGGACAACCCATCTGCATTTTGGTGTTAGCTGCCTCTTCTATATTGTATTGTAAAGTTATAGGGTTGCAGAGCCAGTCTCCATCATAGTAAACAAGAATGAAAAGCCCTAAAGTAAACACAGAGGACCACATGTAAACCAAAAAGATGTGAGAACTAACAAAGTCCTCGAACACCAATACACTCAATATATAAAAAAATTATTAATATACATGATTTTAAGAACAATTAAAAATTGGAAATGCAGGCAAACCATACAGATGATGGCAAAACAGAAACAGTTTATAAATTTATGCCCTAAATAGGGCAGTACAGAATATAACACATCCTAAGGTAGTCATACAACCAGTCTGAACAAAGATGTAAACAAGATCAATGCAGAGATAAAGTGCATAGTGCAAAAAGGATGAATTAAATATAAGGATGTAGGATATATGAAAACAAATGGTCATGCACAATGAAAGATAGATCAATCTCTTAGTATAGTGCTATACTGATTATATCGGTTTTCATCTGAAGGCAGGAAATATCAAAAATATAACATAATAAAATCATTATAATATATAGCCTTCAAAGGGAAACAGAAACAATAATAATGTGCACACCATAACTCCATAGCTAGGTACAAAGATGGCAATAAACAGTGTAAATACCCAGTCAATATCAATACCCTGCATGTAGTCACGTCCAGCATACCCCTTAACGCGTGTTTCGATGTTGTATCTTCCTCAGAAGGGGTGCATCCTAGGAAAGTCGCTCATCACACCAATCATGCATTGTTTGGCCCCAAAGCCATAATCCAGGGCCACACTCACTCTTGGAGTATATCTCTGAGTACCTCCAGCCAATTCAATGGCACTTCCTGGCCCCTTTTGAATTGCTCCTGGTTGAATTACTCGGGGCTCGACTATGATGAGAAAAGCCCCAGTGTCACGAAAGCCAACAACTTTTTGCCCATCTAGCACGACCTCCTGTAGATGTTGTGCTGAAGATCAGATGAACAGGTGGCGGTGGCTTGCACCCCATAAACTCCTGGTAGGGGAGCCACTATATTAGAGTCACTTGGCAAATCAACAGGGGGTGAATCCAGCTCTTCTCCCATTGAGGGTTTCTCTGTAGATAATGGACTGGCAAAGGTGGTTTGTAGCTGTTCTGCCTCCGAATATCTGGGCAGGTGGCTTGCAGATGACCAGGCTTCCCACATCAATAACATCTGCTTTCTATTAATCTGTCTCCGGGTCGTATTCCCAAAGATGAGGCAGGAGTACTGGCAGGTACATTCACATGTGCTTCCCCATGAGTTGGTAGTCTGGTGGAACGATGAACATTGGAGGCCGCCAAGGTTGGGGAGTTGGCAGTCTTTTTCTGACCGACTAGTAGTTTTTTCCACTGAGGTTTGATGGTGAGAACCTCATGAGCTAGAGCAGCAGCTTGCTCCACTGTCGCTGGTTTCCTCTCACGCACCCATTCCCGGATCTCAGCAGGGCATTTGGTGTAGAACTATTCTTTTAGGATGACCTGGAGGAAGGCCTCCCAAGTTAAGGCACCCTCTGCCTCCAGCCAGCAGTGACATACTTGTTTGAGCCTGAGGGCATATATCTTGAAAGACACTTCCCTGTTATGGTTTCCAATGGCAAGGAAACATCAGAAGCATAGAATAAACGGACAAGCTCTCGGGTGATGGAAACTAGAGCTGACCGCGATGCTAAACCTACACACCACACTAGAAGTATCCAGGGGGCATTCCTGCGTTGTCTCGAGATGCCGCGCACCAGCCGGAGAACTAACTACCCCTGGTAGAAGAAAACACAGTCCTGGCTTGCCTCCAGAGAATGTCCCCACAGGAGATAGCAGCCCCCCACATATAATAACGGTGAAAGCAGATGAAAAGACACACGTAGTATGAAAGCAGATTTAGCACAGAGAGGCCCGCTAACTAAATAGCAGAAAGATACAACAGAGGACTTCGCGGTCAGCTGCAAAACCCTTCAAAACACCATCCTGAAATTACCTTAACTCATGTGACAACTCATGCCACTGGAGTGGTAATTTCAGCCCAACAAGAGCTTCCAGCTGCAGAGATTCACATAAGTGCAAACTGGACAAAACATACAAAAATAGACTTAAGGACTAAAGTGTCCAACTTAGCTGAGCAGAAAACTGGGAGCAGGAACATGCAACAGAATCACTCTGGATACATTGATGGCCAGCATTAGAATGACTGAGGAGCAAGGTTAAATAGGATACTCCCACATCCTGATAGGAACAGGTGAACTGAGAAGGCAAAGCTTGCAGGACACCAGTACCACAACAGACCACCGGGGGAGCCCACGAACCGAATCACAACAGTACCCCCCCCTTAAGGAGGGGGCACCGAACCCTCACAAGAACCACCAGGGCGATCTGGATGAGCCCTATGAAAGGCACGGACCAAATCAGAAGCATGAACATCAGAAGCTGTAACCCAAGAATTATCCTCTTGACCGTAGCCCTTCCATTTCACCAGATATTGAAGTCTCCGTCTGGAAACACGGGAGTCCAAGATTTTCTCCACCACGTACTCCAATTCACCCTCAACCAGCACAGGAGCAGGAGGCTCAACAGAAGGCACAAGTGGTACCTCATACCTCCGCAATAATAACCGATGGAAGACATTATGGATAGCAAAGGATGCTGGGAGGTCCAAACGAAAAGACACAGGGTTAAGAATTTCCAAAATCTTATAAGGACCAATGAACCGAGGCTTAAACTTAGGAGAAGAGACCCTCATAGGGACAAAACGGGAGGACAACCACACCAAGTCCCCAACACGAAGACGAGGACCAACACGACGATGGCGATTAGCAAAACGTTGAGTCCTCTCCTGGGACAACTCCAAATTGTCCACCACCTGCCCCCAAATACGATGCAACCTATCCACCATGGTATCCACTCCAGGACAATCCGAAGACTCCACCTGACCAGATGAAAAACGAGGATGGAACCCTGAATTGCAAAAGAAAGGGGAGACCAAAGTGGCAGAACTGGCCCGATTATTAAGGGCAAACTCAGCCAACGGCAAAAAGGAGACCTAGTCATCCTGATCAGCAGACACGAAACACCTCAAATAAGTCTCCAAGGTCTGATTAGTACGTTCCGTCTGGCCATTTGTCTGGGGATGAAACGCAGACGAAAAAGACAAATCAATGCCCATCCTGGCACAAAACGCCCGCCAAAATCTGGACACAAACTGGGATCCCCTGTCGGAAACGATATTCTCCGGAATACCATGCAGCCGAACCACATTCTGAAAAAACAGGGGCACCAACTCAGATGAGGAAGGCAGCTTGGGCAAGGGCACCAAATGAACCATCTTAGAAAAGCTGTCACACACCACCCAAATGACGGACATCTTCTGAGAAACAGGGAGATCAGAAATAAAATCCATAGAGATGTGTGTCCAAGGCCTCTTAGGAACAGGCAAGGGCAACAACAACCCACTAGCCCGAGAACAACAAGGCTTGGCCCGAGCACAAACATCGCAAGACTGCACAAAAGTACGCACGTCCCGAGACAGGGAAGGCCACCAGAAGGACCTAGCCACCAAATCTCTGGTACCAAAAATTCCCGGACGACCTGCCAATGCAGAAGAATGAACCTCCGAGATGACTCTATTGGTCCACTCATCCGGCACAAACAATCTACCAGGCGGACAACGATCAGGCCGATCCGCCTGAAACTCTTGTAAAGCACGTCGCAGGTCTGGGAAGACAGCAGACAATATCACCCGATCCTTAAGTATACCCGTAGGTTTAGAATCACCAGGGGAATCAGGTTCAAAACTCCTAGAAAGGGCATCCGCCTTCACATTCTTAGTACCTTGCAGATACGAAACCACAAAATTAAACCGGGAGAAAAACAACGACCAGCGCGCCTGTCTAGGATTCAGACGTCTGGCCAACTCAAGATAAATCAAATTTTTGTGATCAGTCAAGACCACCACCTGATGTTTAGCACCCTCCAGCCAATGACGCCACTCCTCGAATGCCCACTTCATCGCCAAAAGCTCCCGATTACCGACGTCATAATTTCGCTCGGCGGGCGAAAATTTTCGAGAAAAGAACGCACAAGGTCTCATCACTGAACAATCTGAACTTTTCTGCGACAAAACCGCCCCCGCTCCGATCTCGGAAGCATCAACTTCCACCTGAAAAGGAAGAGAAACATCAGGCTGGCACAACACCGGAGCAGAAGAAAAACGGCGCTTAAGCTCCCGAAAGGCCTCCACAGCAGCAGGAGACCAATCTGCAACATCAGCACCCTCTTTAGTCAAATCAGTCAAAGGCCTGACAACGCTAGAAAAACCAGTTATGAATCGACGATAAAAGTTAGCAAAGCCCAAAAATTTCTGAAGGCCCTTAAGAGAAGTCGGTTGCGTCCAATCACAAATAGCCCGAACCTTCACAGGATCCATCTCAATAGAAGAGGGGGAAAAAATTTACCCCAAAAAAGAAATCTTCTGAACCCCAAAAACACACTTTGAACCTTTAACAAACAGAGAATTGGTCCGCAAAACCTGAAAAACCCTCCTAACTTGTTGAACATGAGACTCCCAGTCATCCGAAAAAATCAAGATATCGTCCAAATACACAATCATAAATTTATCCAGATATTCACGGAAAATATTGTGCATAAAAGACTGAAAGACGGAAGGGGCATTTGACAGACCAAAAGGCATCACCAAATACTCAAAATGGCCCTCGGGCGTATTAAATGCGGTTTTCCACTCATCCCCCTGCTTAATTCGCACCAAATTATACGCACCGCGAAGATCAATCTTAGAGAACCACTTCGCCCCCTCAATGCGAGCAAATAAATCTGTCAGCAATGGCAAAGGATACTGATACTTGACTGTGATCTTATTCAAGAGTCTATAATCAATACAAGGTCTCAAAGAACCATCGCTTTTAGCTACGAAAAAGAACCCCGCTCCAAGAGGAGACGAAGAAGGACGAATATGTCCCTTTTCCAAGGACTCCCTAATATACTCTCGCATGGCAGCATGTTCAGGTACAGACAGATTGAATAGACGACCCTTAGGAAATTTACTGCCAGGGATCAAATCTATGGCGCAATCGCAATCTCTGTGAGGAGGAAGAGAATTAAGAGTAGATTCCTCAAAAACCTCACGATAATCAGATAAAAACTCAGGAATTTCGGAGGGAATAGATGAAGCAATGGAGACCAAAGATGTGTCCCCATGATTTCCCTGACATCCCCAGCTTAGTACAGACATTGTTTTCCAGTCAAGGACTGGGTTATGAGTTTGCAACCATGGCAATCCCAGCACCAACACATCATGTAGATTATACAGTACAAGGAAGCGAATCACCTCTTGATGGTCTGGAGTCATACGCATAGACACTTGTGTCCAGTATTGTGGTTTATTACTAGCCAATGGTGTAGAATCAATACCCTTTAAAGGTATAGGAACTTCCAGAGGCTCTAGATCAAACCCACAGCGCCTGGCAAAGTACCAATCCATAAGACTCAAAGCGGCGCCAGAATCCACATACGCATCCGCAACAATAGAAGATAACGAACAAATTAGAGTTACAGACAAAATAAACTTGGACTGCAAAGTGCCAATAGCAGAGGATTTATCAACTTTCTTTGTTCGTTTAGAGCATGCTGATATAACATGAGTAGAATTTCCACAATAGAAGCACAAATGATTTTTGCGCCTATAAATCTGTCGTTCGCTTCTGGACAGAAAGCTATCACATTGCATACTCTGTGGTGCCTCTTCAGAAGAGACCGCCAACTGGTGCACAGGTTTGCGTTCCCGTAAACGCCGATCAATCTGAATTGCCATTGTCATGGACTCATTCAGACCAGTAGGCGCAGGAAACCCCACCATGACGTCTTTTACAGCATCAGAGAGACCTTCTCTGAAAATTGCCGCCAGAGCGCACTCATTCCACTGAGTAAGCACAGACCATTTTCAAAATTTTTGGCAATATATTTCGGCTTCATCTTGCCCCTGAGAGAGGGCTATTAGGGCTTTCTCAGCCTGAATCTCCAAATTTGGTTCCTCATAAAGCAACCCCAAAGCCAGAAAAAACGCATCCACATTGAGCAACGCAGGATCCCCTGGTGCCAATGAAAATGCCCAATTTTGGGGGTCACCCCGCAGTAAAGAAATAACAATTTTTACTTGCTGGGCAGGATCTCCAGCAGAATGAGATCTCAGCGAAAGAAACAATTTACAATTGTATTTAAAATTTAGAAAACAAGATCGATCTCCAGAAAAAAACTCCGGTATAGGAATTTTAGGTTCAGACCGAGGAGCATGCAACAAAAAATCTTGTATATTCTGAACTTTAGAGGCAAGATTATACAAATTGGTAGCCAGACTCTGGGGATCCATATTTCAACAGATAAAGTCTGAGCCATTCAGGGGTTAAGAGGAGAGGAAAACAGGAGACTGCAATTAGAGCTGGAGTGCAACTTCAGAGGAAAAAAAAAAAGTTTCACACAGTTCCTTTTCTCTCCTGCTTCAGCCTATAGATTAAACCTTTGGGCTGGCCATACTGTTATGGTTTCCAATGGCAAGGAAACATCAGAAGCATAGAATAAACGGACAAGCTCTCGGGTGATGGAAACTAGAGCTGACCGCGATGCTAAACCTACACACCACACTAGAAGTAGCCAGGGGGCATTCCTGCGTTGTCTCGAGATGCCGCGCGCCAGCCGGAGAACTAACTACCCCTGGTACTGTTATGGTTTCCAATGGCAAGGAAACATCAGAAGCATAGAATAAACGGACAAGCTCTCGGGTGATGGAAACTAGAGCTGACCGCGATGCTAAACCTACACACCACACTAGAAGTAGCCAGGGGGCATTCCTGCGTTGTCTCGAGATGCCGCGCGCCAGCCGGAGAACTAACTACCCCTGGTAGAAGAAAACACAGTCCTGGCTTGCCTCCAGAGAATGTCCCCACAGGAGATAGCAGCCCCCCACATATAATAACGGTGAGAGCAGATGAAAAGACACACGTAGTATGAAAGCAGATTTAGCACAGAGAGGCCCGCTAACTAAATAGCAGAAAGATACAACAGAGGACTTCGCGGTCAGCTGCAAAACCCTTCAAAACACCATCCTGAAATTACCTTAACTCATGTGACAACTCATGCCACTGGAGTGGTAATTTCAGCCCAACAAGAGCTTCCAGCTGCAGAGATTCACATAAGTGCAAACTGGACAAAACATACAAAAATAGACTTAAGGACTAAAGTGTCCAACTTAGCTGAGCAGAAAACTGGGAGCAGGAACATGCAACAGAATCACTCTGGATACATTGATGGCCAGCATTAGAATGACTGAGGAGCAAGGTTAAATAGGATACTCCCACATCCTGATAGGAACAGGTGAACTGAGAAGGCAAAGCTTGCAGGACACCAGTACCACAACAGACCACCGGGGGAGCCCACGAACCGAATCACAACACTTCCCCCTCACCAGCTAAGGAGCAGAACTTTGCTCTGTAAGTGTCTGGAGTTATAGAACAATGTTCCAAGGTGGTCTCTTTAATATTCCCATAATCCCAGTTCCACCAAAGGTCCATAGCTCTATAGGCTTCAGCAGCTCCTCCCTCTAAGAGCTCCACTTTCCGGGACTTTCATTAATCAACAATGGTGTTCAAAATCTTGGAAAAAGCCCTCAATGTCTCCTGCAGCCTCTTTAAATGACTTAAAGTCCTTATGTGGCACCCTTGGGAATTCCCTCATGGTGGGTGCTGTGGTTACAGTCTGTCTGTAGCTTCTAGCTGCTTCCACCATGTGCTGCCTCTTCTTAGCTGTGCACATGGCCTCCCTCTTATCCTCTATGGTGGCCTCATCCCCAAGCAATGCAATCTCCTCCTCATACCACACAACCCACTGACTTTTTTGGGTATTTACCTCCAGCACCCATCTTTCCTCCCCTTGCAGTGGAAACCTTTACTCTGTGCCATCTTGAAGGCAAGCTACTTCCAGAGCCTCAATCAGTTGCTCCTTGGACTACCCTTTGTAGCAGACTCCTTATTCATGGGCCTTCGTTTGTAAGCTCATCACAATCCAGTTCCTGTATCCTTGGTTTGGGTTCCAGATGTTGATGGGTTGCTGTCTTCCATTCCTTCTGCTCTGATCCTGCCGCTGCCAATCAGTTTGTGAGGGTATGTGTGATAGAGCATGAAGGGACACCAGGCCGATGATCAATCCTATAAGATTTATTGAGACAGGGAACATAGAAAATAAAATATCAATAGCATCTCTTAGAGTCCACAGTGAGTCCACACCAAGAGGGAAACAGTTCCGGGGGCGCCACTCGGTAATCCGATGCCAGGGAAAAGACAGAAATAATCCTGGGATAAGTTCAATGGATCCAATCGATGAGGGACATAACACAATTCCACATGGCAAATTTAAACCCTCCAGACACGGGCACCAGGATCTTGCCTCAGCATAAGATCCTAGCCTCTAGCCCATCAACACCCAACTACTTGGGCCAAACCATGTGTTTATTGTTCTGTGTCCTGGGATTAAATTTAATTATGTGGCTAACTTAAGAATTTTCCAGAAGCTGCAAGTTTGTATTGGATAAGGGTACTGTCACACAGTGCAATTTTGATCGCTACGACAGCACGATCCGTGATGTCGCAGCGTCGTATGATTATCGCTCCAGCGTCGTAGACTGCGGTCACACTTTGCAATCACGGCGCTGGAGCGATGCCGAAGTCCCCGGGTAACCAGGGTAAACATCGGGTTACTAAGCGCAGGGCCGCGCTTAGTAACCCGATGTTTACCCTGGTTACCAGCATAAACGTAAAAAAAACAAACAGTACATACTTACATTCCGGTGTCTGTCCTCCGGTGTCTCAGCTTCTCTGCACTGTGTAAGCACAGCGGCCGGAAAGCAGAGCGGTGACGTCACCGCTGTGCTCACTTTCTGGCCGGCAGGTGCTCACAGTGCAGAGAAGCTGAGACGCCGGAGGACAGACACAGAATGTGAGTATGTACTGTTTGTTTTTTTTACGTTTACGCTGGTAACCAGGGTAAACATTGGGTTACTAAGCGCGGCCCTGCGCTTAGTTACCCGATGTTTACCCTGGTTACAAGCGAACACATCGCTGGATCGGTGTCACACACAACGATCCAGCGATGTCAGCGGGTGATCAAGCGACGAAAGAAAGTTCCAAACGATCTGCTACGACGTACGATTCTCAGCAGGGTCCCTGATCGCTGCTGCGTGTCAGACACTGCGATATCGTAACGATATCGCTAGAACGTCACGAATCGTACCGTCGTAGCGATCAAAATTGCACTGTGTGACAGTACCCTAAGTCCTATGCTGAGGAGAACAAAGACAGACTCCCCACTGGTTGTTGACTCAGGCCCGATTACATTGCAGTCCAGGGATACAGGCTGGGGGAGGGACACGCTGTTACACATAGGTTAGGACTTAGGACATAAGGTAGTGTTTGGTAGTGTTTGCATAGAATGTAGATGAAGGAGATTAACAGGGGGGAAGGTTTAGTGCTAGGACAAGAGAAATGCTTCCTGAAGTTAGTGATAGCAGAGTTAGAGTCTGAAGTGACAATTGTGCAGAGCTGCTGTGTGGGTGAACTACAGCAAAGGAGATGATGGCATGATGAAGCAGCGTGACTAGGAACTGACAGAAGAGGCACAGTGGCCTTCTATCTTAAAGGAGTCCTTGAATAGGATGATGTGTCACGAGAAACCCTGAACTTGAGAAACGCCAAAGATGGTACGGACCTAAAGAGGACTGAGACTGTGGGACTAGTGAGGGTCCTGAGTGGTAGATCCAGGGCAGCCATTGCAAAAGGATGCAGAGCTGCTGAGCGGGTGTAGAGAAACTCGCTGGACTGTACTGTGGGACAAGCTAGGCTGTGATGAAGTAGGGCAAAGCAGTGTGCTAAACCGGCCCTAGAGCAGACTACAGTGGAAGGATGTCAGTGAGAAGGCTTCTTACTGTGAGTGAAAAGTGCTTAAAGGGAACCTATCACCCCGTTTTTTAAAGATTAGATAAAAATAGTGTGAAATAGGGGCAGAGCTGGGCTTTACATTAGTGCCTTTTTGTTGCCTTTATTCCCCCGTTAGGCTGCCGAAATACCTGTGTGAAGTGGCCGTTTTGTCCTGTCACTCAAGTTGGTCAGGTCGGATGGGCGTGGTTACAGAGCTGTTTCTCCCCCAGAAACCTGCTCATCATTACGTTGGTGGCGTAGTGGTGTGCGCATGTCCAAAGCGAAGATCCACTGCCCAGGAGATTCAAAACAGCGCGGGCTTCGCTATTCGCCGTTTACCGGTGGGCGCGGCCATCTTTCCTGTGGCCGCGCGTGCGCAGATGGAGCGCTCTGCTGCCCGGGCTTCAGGAAAATGGCCGCGGGATTCCGCGCCTGCGCAGATGGAGATCGCGGCGGCCATTTTCCTGAAGCCCGGGCAGCAGAGCGCTCCATCTGCGCACGCGCGGCCACAGGAAAGATGGCCGCGCCCACCGGTAAACGGCGAATAGCGAAGCCCGTGCTGTTTTGAATCTCCTGGGCAGTGGATCTTCGCTTTGGACATGCGCACACCACTACGCCACCAACGTAATGATGAGCAGGTTTCTGGGGGAGAAACAGTGCTGTAACCACGCCCATCCGACCTGACCAACTTGAGTGACAGGACAAAACGGCCACTTCACACAGGTATTTTGGCAGCCTAACGGGGAAATAAAGGCAACAAAAAGGCACTAATGTAAAGCCCAGCTCTGCCCCTATTTCACACTATTTTTATCTAATCTTTAAAAAACGGGGTGATAGGTTCCCTTTAAGACTGTGTACTCACTATCCCTTGTCCCTTGCGGTCAGTTTTTATGGACTGACTGCATGGTAAAATATTTTTGTTTTATTCTCAACTTGTAAGAAAATTGGAACACACTCTGATCAAAGTCTTATCTTTGTGTGACCCCAGCCTAATTGATGACGGTTCCCTTTTCTCTCCATATCACATCTCAAAATTGTGTTTTGTGTTTGGACCTATCAGATTGACCCTCTGCAGCTCCTCATGGGAATTTTAACATGATGCTGTTTCCTCCCTTTCCCTTCCAACAG
This sequence comes from Ranitomeya variabilis, assembly GCF_051348905.1. Taxonomy (NCBI): domain Eukaryota; kingdom Metazoa; phylum Chordata; class Amphibia; order Anura; family Dendrobatidae; genus Ranitomeya; species Ranitomeya variabilis. Next base: position 203,350,487 of record NC_135236.1, read on the forward strand.
CTTGCATACCACTTCCTTCTCCCCCTATTTGGCAAGTACAATTCTATACTAAATTAATTTTGCATTAGCGGTAGAGGATTCTAAAAATTCTGAGAGCCTGCAGGCAGAGAAAGAGGAGCTTCGGCCCTCTGGTAGATAAGGATGATTCCACTTAGCTATAAAAAAGTATCCACTTAAACTTATTATGTTTGATGTGCAGATGAATAAGCCATTAATTACTATATTTTAGTTAATTATGATTATTAAAAAAAGATAGTGTCTTAGTTTTTTGTTGAAATGGAGATGGGTGGTACTCATTAGAATGATGGGATACCCTGCAGTAAAACTTATCCTTTCCCAGCATAAAACAATTATAAATGGATGAAGTTCATCTTAATTATTTAAGTATATGTCCAAAATTGATTTAGTTCAAAGAAGAGAAAAGTTTAGTTGTGTTGTGAAGATCAAAAAATTATTGATGAAGTTCTTCTGCTTTTCTGATTGTTAATACCAATTTTCAGCAAGTACGTGAAATACTTTGCTCCCTCGCCTAATGATTCTGTCTCTCCAGAGGTTAAGAGCATATAAACATGTCACTTCATTAACATAAATTAATGCACTTTAAAATGATAGATTGAAATGCTTTTCAAAAACAGAAACATAAAGCCAAGCTTCCGATTAGTCAGAACTGCTCCTTAATGATTTCTAAAAAATTTGCCATTAATGATGTCTGTAAAGGAGTTTATAAGAGGGTTATAAGGAACCTTAAAAAACATGTACAATGATTTTTCACTCTGGCACTTTAGCAAATAATTCACCCAAAGGTAGAATTTCTTGGGAGTGACATTTGTCAGTGTGGATGCATTTGCAGGGTGACATTGCCAATACTAATGACTAGATATCAGAACGTCTCATTTTGTAAATGTTAGCTATTTTGGTGTCTTATTTTGGGAGATGCTTTTGTGTGTCGGATTTAATGTTTCTCTTCACGTACAATTCTATTATGAAAATGCAAATGGAAAGTTTATTATTGTTAATTGTCCTCATTTCTATTTCTGACAGATGTTCAATATGTAATAATGAGCTGTTGCTTTTCCAGCCACATTTCAGCTTTAGATAGAAATGAAAAGGCCAGTATGAGGAAAGCAGCCAAAGCAGAATTCAAGGGAGACTTTCTTTTTTTCTATATGTAAATTCTTGATTCGAAAATGCAACATTTGAATGGTATAACTAATCAAGCAAAACATGTCAACAGAAAGCACAGAGAGAGACTGGAGCCAGCTCTATGGCCCAGGGGTTCAATATTTACCACTTTGTTTACCATCCAAGCTATTTTCTTTAATCAGCCATGCACATGGCCCTGTTAACTCGCGGGAGACACCATCACCATGACAACAATAGCGGACTCAACAGGGCAAGTCATTTTTTTCAAGAACTTGGGACATTGGCTAAGATTTGGAAGTTATGTCATTGTTTGATCAATCTGTCTACTGTGAGTGTGTTTAATGTCCGAAGAAATTAGAGAAAAGACTAATGAAGAAGCAAGAATAAAATAAAAGGAAAAATGAAAAAAAAAAAACCTTAAACTACTATGCTGAAAAATAGCTAATCAGAGAGTGTATTGCAGTCGGCAGATGGAGACACAGCAGGTGTTGTAGTGTGATGGGACATCACAGCCTATCATGCACAGTCTATAGTTATGCAGGCTGACAGGGGAGGGAATTAATGTTTTGGAGCAGGTACCTTCTGTCCATTAGCTGGTTCTTAATGCATACAGAAAAAAACGTGTTCCATCTCCTTGAGGATTTAATTGAGAACTTGCATGCAAAGGAGACATCTTTCCATGAGCTAGCTGTTACTGGACCATCCTACTATGGAACAAGTCTCCTAGTAAACATATTTCTACCTCACCCTGGGATTAAAGATTTTACCAACTGAATAAATAATGTCTTTGCAGATGTCTGGAATACATTAAAGAAAAGTACTCTAATATTTAGTGAGGGTATACATTGATGAACCTGACGAACAGAAGTTTCCACTTTATCATAACCTTGGCAGATAGATTGCACTACTAAATACAATCTGTCCTGTATATTCTTATAAATGTCTTACAGTAAAGTAGGTTAGACATGCACATAAGTGCGTGGTGTCGTTTATCAGCTAATAATCAAACCTAAGAAAAAAAAGCTTGTGATTCCAAAATTAACATTATATAACCCCTTCATGACCTTGGGATTTTCTGTTTTTCCGTGTTCGTTTTTCGCTCCCCTCCTTCCCAGAGCCATAACTTTTTTATTTTTACATCAATATGGCCATGTGAGGGCTTATTTGCGGGAAGAGTTGTACTTTTGAACGACACCATTGGTTTTACCATTTCGTGTACTAGAAAATGGGAAAAAAATTCCAAGTGTGGTGAAATTGCAAAAAAAGGGCAGTCCCACACTTGTTTTTTGTTAGGTTCACTAAATGCTAAAACTGACCTTATATTATGATTCTCCAGGTCATTATGAGTTCATAGACACCAAACATGTCTTTGTTCTCTTTTATCTAAGTGGTGAAAAAAAAATCCAAACTTTGCTAAAAAAAAAATGGCGCCATTTTCCGATACCCGTAGCGTCTCCATTTTTCGTGATCTTGGGTCAGTTGAGGGCTTATTTTTTGCGTTCCAAGCTGACGTTTTTATTGATGCCACTTTTGTGCAGATATGTTCTTTTCATAGCTCATTATTGCATTTTAATGCAATGTCACGGTGACCAAAATAATGTAATTCTGGCGTTTAAAATTTTTTCTCGCTACGCTGTTTAGCGATCAGGTTAATGCCTTTTTTATTGATAGAGCGGGCGATTATGAACGCGGTGATACCAAATATGTGTAGATTTGATTTTTTTTAATTGTTTTATTTTGAATGGGGCGAAAGGGGGGTGATTTAAACTTTTATTTTTAATTTTTTTCACTTTTTTTTACTTTTTTTTAACTTTTGCCATGCTTCAATAGCCTCCATGGGAGGCTAGAAGCTGGCAGAACATGATCGGCTCTGCTACGTAGCAGCGATCATCAGATCGCTGCTATGTAGCTGCATTGCAGGCTTGCTATGAGCGCCGACCACAGGGTGGTGCTCACAGCAAACCGGCATCAGTAACCATAGAGGTCTCAAGGACCTCTATGGTTATTATGTAGAAGCATCGCTGACCCTGGATCATGTGGCGGGGGTTGGCGATGCGCTCATTTCCGGCCAGATGGCAGGAAGCGCCGGTTAAATGCCGCTGTCTGCGTTTGACAGCGGCATTTAACTAGTTAATAGCGGCGGGTCAATCACGATTTCACCTGCTGCTATTGCGGGCACATGTCAGCTGTTCAAAACAGCTGACATGTCCCGGCTTTGATGCGGTCTCACCGCCGAAGCCCGCATCAAAGAAGGGGTTCTGACCTCGGACGTTCTATCCCCTCCGAGGTCAGAAAGGGGTTAAAGAGTAAAAGATTTTTTGTTTATAAATCACTAGTTCACATGAAAGTAAATACATTTGTAATATATAGTATCAGAGAAATCTACTTCTCTCTCATCCTGGACTAATCAATCATTCTCAAAATTTTCAATGTGTGGGTAAAATCCATATTTTGTAAAGACAGACTGTTACATAAGGCTTCTTTTACACATACCATTGCTTTGTGGCCCCAATAGATTTCTATGAGGCTGGAAAAACAGACCACAATAATTCCATGGCACGCCATGCGCCATATGGCCGTGAGGGCTGTATATACGGCCGTGAAAAAAGATCGAGCCTGCTCGATCTTTTTCACGGCTTATGGACATGGCCCCCATTGTAAATCAATGGGGCCATAAAAACAACGGAAGGTTGTACGCTGAGGGTGACAGGCTTTTTGGCTCCGCTTGGCACTGTATTGCCTCACAGGTAGTGCTCTGCAGGGCTCTCTGCTCTGCCTGCTTGCAAGACCAAACTGATACACCCAAACCCTTTACTGCATGGCCTTTAACTTGAATCTGTGGCCATGGGCCACATGGAAAACCCGGAGCCGGGGAGGAATAGGACCAACCCCACTACCTTCCTGTAGTCCGTATAAAAAATAAAAGCCCATGACAGGTTTTTTCTAAATAGCTTGCCCAAAGCTACACTTACTTTTATTCTCACGGCCTCCATATGCTTATTTGCACATTTTGGGGGACACATAGCGACCCTCGCTTATAACACCGGTCACTGCCTCACATACTCCCGTCTGTTCAAACTTGTGAGGTTGTACGTTTGTCACCATACAGGAGGCCCATAACAGGGCATCTGCATTTCCCTGCGATTTCCCGACTCGATGTTCCACTGAAAAACTGAAGTTTTGTAGGGACAGGAACCATCTAGTGACCTGAGCATTCCTTTCTTTTGCGTCTCTCATCCAGAAGAGGGGCGAACGGTCTGTTACTAAAGCAAAATGATGAATGAGCAAATAATAGCTTAGGGACTCTAAGGCCAACTTAATTGCCAAGCACTCCTTCTCCAGTATTCTCCACCGAGGTGAGTTTCCTGCTCAAGTAGGTGACTGGATGCTTATCCTCATTGACTCCCTGCGACAGCACTGCTCCTAGGCCCTCTGAGGCATCTGTCTGCATGATAAATGTTTCCTTGAAGTCGGAGCTGATGAGGAACGGCTGTCCACACAATGCTGACTTCAAGGACTAGAATGCTTCCTCCGCTTGAGGATTCCACCGGACCATAACTGACTTCTTACCTTTTAATAGGTCAGTTATGGGTGCTGGTTTCCCAGCAAAATTGGGTATAAACCAGCAGTAGTACCCAATAATGCTGAGGAATGCCCTCACCTGTTTGGTACTCAACGGCTTGGGCCAATTTTGGATGGCCTTGATCTTGTTTACTTGGAGTTTGATAACCCAGCAGCCGATCACATAACCTAAGTACCAGGTTTCCGTGAGTCCTATTGCACATTTCTTTTGGTTTGCTGTTAACCCCACATGTGTTAGGGGTCGAGTTCCCGTCTCTGCACAGGGGGAATCTCAGTCCATCTCCACTGTGGTCTCCCATCCTTCTCCTGCCGCAGTGGAGTCTGCTCAGCGGAGACGTCGGTCCCAGCGTCTCGCTCAGTCTGACTCTGTACAGAGAGTTGCTGCTGCTTTTCCTGCTTCTGCCATTGAAGTCAGTGCTGGGCAGCGGCGAGCAGACGCTTCTGGGACTAAGTCCTGCTTTTCTCGTTCTGAGCATGCCCAGAGTAAGATCTCTCAGTGGAGATCGAGGGTCACATGATCAGACACTGCAGCTAAGGTCCTGTAGTTGCTCATGCTCTGTGGCAGCCTCTCATTGGTCCTTCCAGGAAGGTCCTGTACGTGCTGCAACTATTTAAGGCTCGCATGGCCGCACGGCCATGTGCTAGTATTGCTCTTTATTTATGTACTTTGCGCCAGTGTGGACTTGTATGAGTGTGTTCAGGGACCCGGCTGAAATAAGCCCCTAGAATGCTGGCACCTCTGGCGAGGAGTTTGTAAGCTTGGGTATTCAGGGATCTGGCCAAAATAAGCCCTTAGAATGCTGGCACCTCCGGCGAGGAGTTTCGTGTGCATGCATGACCACTGACTGCTTTTGTTTAGGCAGTTAGCCTGTGTCTCTGTGGAGTCTAACAGGGTGTAGTGCTTTGAGTTCACGGCTGCTCTGTGAAGTAACAGAGTTAGCTAACACCGCCATTTAGTTCCGCTATTTGCTAGCAGCAGGTTCTCCTGCACGGTGGACCCCGGGCTGCGAACGCATCTGTCATAATAAAATCTATATATTCATTAGGTGCGTTCCGCTAGCCCTAACACAGTGTACTCACAAACAGAAAAGTAAAACGGATAATCCAGAACACAGCCGGGAAAACAAAGACAGTCCGTGACCGGTTGCCATGGGCTATGGCACCGCCGTGTACGCTATGAGTGCCAGGCTTTTTGGCTCCTCTTGGCCCTGTGTTGTCTCACACAGGTAGTACTCTGCAGGGCTGTCTGCTCTGCCTGCTTGCAAGACCAAACTGAGACACTCAGACCCTTTACTGCAGGACCTCTAACTTGAATCTGTGGCCATGGGCCACATGAAAATCCAGAGCCAGGTAGGATACAGACCAACCCCACTACCTTCCTGTAGTCCGTTTAAAAAATAAAAGCTATGACAGATGACAGGTTTTTCCTAAATCTGCTTTGGACAAATAGCTTGCCAAAAGCTGCGCTTAATTTTGTTCTGCATTGCAATCAATCACAGCTATAGCAGTGACTGCAATGCATTCTCACAGCCTCCATATGCTTCTTTGCACATCCTAGGGGACACATAGTGACCATCCCATGTAACACCGGTCACTGCCTCACACAAGAAACTAATACAGTGAAGAGCAAAATGGTAACAATGTTTTGAACTTTTGACTTTCAGGCTCCATATCTCACCATCCACTACTGCATTGAACGTGAGACTGCTATAATTTTATAGAAAATCATCTTTGTTATCTCATACATAAATTTGACTTACAACTATTTAGCATATGATTACACAATGAAAACACAAAAGTCATTATCTCAGTAAATTAGAATGCTTTTATAACACAAGCTTAAAAAATGATTTTAATATCCAAAATGTTGGTCTCTTGAAATGTATGTTCACTGTTCAGTAAATGCACTCAATACTTGGCCGGGGCTCCTTCTGCATCAATTACTGCATTAATTCAAAATTCAAAGTGCGGTGAAATAGCAAAAAATGCAGTTCCACAATAGTTTTTTGCTTTGCTTTTTTACTAGGTTCACTAAATGCTAAAACTGACATGCCGTTATGATTCTCCAAGTCATTACGAGTTCATAGACACCAAACATATCTAGCTTCTTTTTCATCTAAGTGGCGAAAAAAAATTTCAAAGTTTTGTTAAAAAAATTGTGCATTTTATGATACCCACAGCATCTCCATTTTTCATGATCTGGTGTTGGTTGATGTCTTATTTTTTGCAAGGCGAGCTAATGTTTTTAAAGGAACCATTTTGGTGCAGATACGATCTTTTGATCGCCCGTTATTGCATTTTAATGCAATGTTGCGGCCACCAAAAAAAACGTAATTCGTCCGTTTTTACTTTTTTTCTCTGCAATCCATTTAGCAATCGGGTTATTTCTTTTTTTATATCGATAGATTGGGCGATTCTGAATGCGGCAATACCAAATATGTGTATGTTTGTTTGTTTTATTGTATTATTTTGAATGGGTCAAAAGGGGGGGGGTTGAGTTTCTATTTTTTTATATTTTTAAAAGCTTTTCTTTTACTTTTAGCTTGCTTTAATAGTCTCCATGGGAGACTGGAAGCTGCCATAACCCGAACACCTCTCCTACATACAGGCGATGATCAGATCGCCTGTACATAGCAAAATAGCCTGTACGCTAAGAGCGCCGACCTCCGGGTAGTGCTCATAGAAATCTGGCAGTGACAACTATAGATGTCTGCTGTAGACCTCTGGTTGTCATGCCAACCCATCGGCAACCCTCGGTCATGTGACATGGGTGTCAATGGGAGGGATTTCTGGCTTTCTTGCCAGAAGCACGTGTTAAATGCCGCTGTCAGAATTTGACAGCGGAGTTTAACAGATTTAGGCTGGTTTCACACTTGCGTTTTGATCTGCAGCATTTAAAAAAAAAAACGCAGGTGGTGAAAAAACGCATGTAAACGCATGCAAACGTTGTTTTTTTTAGACGCATGCGTTTTTGCATGCAGAAAAAAAAACGCGGCGTTTAAATGCATTTTTTCCTGCATTTGCGTTTTTGAAACGCATGCTGAGAAGTGTGTGACAGCTGCCAATCATCAAAATCAACTAGAAAACCCACTATTAATAGAATTAGCTAGGGTTAGGGTTAGGGTTAGGATCCCTAGGGTTAGGGGTAGCTTTTTATTAGAAGAATGTCCTGGTCACCAGGTCACTGATAAGCCACCCCCCACCATCAAGGTGATAAAGGGATCCAAACCCTATCCCTAACCCTAACCATAACCCTAGGGACACAAACCCTAACCCTAACCCTACCCCTAACCCTAACCCTAACCATAACCCTAGGGATCCAAACACTAACCCTAACCCGACCCCTACCCCTAACCCTACCCCTAACCCTTGTGATCCTAACCCTAACCCTAACCCTATCCCTACCCATAACCCTAATCCTAACCATAACCCTTGGGATCCTAACCCTAACCCTAACCCTACCCCTAACCCTAACCGTAACCCTAGGGATCCTAACCCTAACCCTTAGAATCCTAACCCTAAGGGTTAGGATCCTAACCCTAACCCTAAGGGTTAGGGTTAGGATCCCTAGGGTTAGGGTTAGGATTCCTAGGGTTACTAGGGATCCTAACCCTAACCGTTACCCTAGGGATCCTAACCCTAACCCTAACCCTAAGGGTTAGGATCCTAAGCCTAACCCTAAGGGTTAGGGTTAGGGTTAGGATCCCCAGGGTTAGGTTTAGGAACCCTAGGGTTACTAGGGATCCTAACCTTAGGGTTAGGGTTAGGATCCCCAGTAACCCAAGGGTTAGGGTTTTCTTGTTTTTTTGTGTTTTCTTGTGTTTTTCTATAAAAACGCATGCGTTTTTAAAGCAAGCAAACGCATGTGCTTAAAAACGCATGCGTTTACATAGACAGCAATACATTTTTTTGCCGCGAATAAACGCATGCGTTTTTTTGCGGCAAAAAGCGCCACTAGAAATTACTACAGGTTGCATTTCTGCAACTAAACGCACGCGTCAAAAACGCATGCGTTGCCGAAAACGCGTCAAAACGCATGCTAAAAAACACATGCGTTTTTAATGTTAAGTATATAAAAAAACGCATGCGTTTTTTAGTGCTAGAACGCTGCAGATCAAAACGCAAGTGTGAAACCAGCCTAACAGGTGCGGGAGGATTCTGATTCCACCCACGGCTGTTATCGGCAAATGTCAGTTGTTCAAAACAGCTGACATGTGCCAGAAAGATGTGGGTTCACTGCCAGAGACCACATCAAATGGAGGGTATCCGACATCAACGTTGTTAGGGCTGGCGGAATGCACAGAGTAAATTGAGAGATATTATTTGGTGCGTTCGCAGCCCGGGGTCCACCGTGCAGGAGGGGACCTGCTGCTGGCAAATGGTGGCCCTTTATGGCAGTAGAAGCAAACTCTGTTACTTCACAGAGACGCTGTGCCAGATCTCACTCTAACCCTTGGTGGCTATAGTGCCCGCGCCTGAGGACGCCCCGAGTCAGCAGCTGAGACCTTGGTAACTAAGGAACGCGGAACCCTGTTGACTTCACAGGAGTATCCAGCAACTGCCGAGCTGATGGCAGTGTGTGGCAACACAAACATACAATCTCCTCACTGGAGGAGCTGGTATTATAGGGGCTTATTTCAGCCGGGGCCCTAAATCCACGCACACAATCTCCTCGCCGGAGGTGCCGGCATTCTAGGGGCTTATTTCAGATGAGTCCCTGAACACACATAAATGTGACCACACTGGCGCATGCACATAACTGATTCAATACTAGCGCATGCCCGTCCGGTCATGAGAGCCTTAAATAGCTGCAGCAAGTACAGGACCTTCCTGAAGGACCAATGGATTTAGCTGCAGTATCTGAACATGTGACCCTCGATCTCCACTGAGAGATCTTACTCTGGGCATGCTCAGAACGAGAAAAGCAGGACTTAGTCCCAGAAGTGTCTGCTCGCCGCTGCCCAGCACTGGCTTTAATGGCAGAAGCTGGAAAAGCAGCAGTAATCCTTTGTACAGAGTCAGACTGAGTGAGACGCTGGGACTGTCGTCTCTGCTGAGCAGGCTCCACTGCAGCAGGAGAAGAATGGGAGACTGCAGCGGAGATGGCCCGAGATTCCCGCTGTGCAGAGGCGGGAGCTCAACAACTAACATTACCCCCCCTCCTTGGGCCTCGCTACGCTCGAAGGCAGCAATGATCTGCGGAGCCTGAATGTGCTCAGCAGGCTCTCAGGACCATAACCCTTCCAGTCCACCAAATAAAATTGTTTGACACGTACCACCTTGCACCCCAAAATAGGGTTCACCTCATAATCGTCCGTAGACGAACCCGATGTCCCGGCAGATGACTCAGAAAACCGGGACATGTATACGGGCTTAAGAAGGGACACATGAAAGGTGTCGGTGATGCCTAGGCGTGGAGGAAGGGCCAGACGGTAGACCACAGGGTTAACCTGTTCGAGGACCTTGAAGGGACCCAAGTAGCGAGGTGCAAACTTAGTGGACTCAACACGCAGCCTGATGTTATGGGCGGAGAGCCACACTAAGTCGCCAGGAGCAAAGGTCAGAGCGGGGTTGCCGATGTGCATCAGCGCAGGACCTCATTCTCTCCTTGGAGGCCCAGATATCATCCTGAGTGCGGTCTCAAATGTCCCATGCCTCCACTGCCCAGTCTGCCACCCTGGAGCCAGCAGAAGACATGGGCATAGGCACAGGAACCAACGGATGCTGGCCGTAATTAAGGAGGAAAGGAGTTTGACCGGTGGAGTAAGCTACAGCGTTGTTAAGTGCAAACTCCGCCCATGGTAGCAAGGATGCCCAGTCAGCCTGCCTGGCAGAGACAAAATGTAGCAGATATGTGACCAGGGTCTGGTTGGCCCTCTCTACCAACCCATTCGTCTCAGGATGATATGCTGAGGAGAGATTCAACTCAATGCTGAGTAGCCGACAAAGCTCTCTCCAGAATCGAGATGCAAACTGGGGACCCCAGTCACTGACAATTTTGTCCGACATACCGTGTAGGCAAAATATGTGTTTAATAAACAACGCCGCCAGAGCCCGTGCAGAAGGTAGCCGTGGAAGAGGCACCAAGTGCACCATTTTTGAAAAATGGTCGGTGATCACCCAAATAATGGTGCAGCTACGAGACTTGGGGAAGCCCACCACAAAATCCATCCTGACCATCTCCCCAGGGCCTATCTGCCACAGGCAGAGGGTGAAGCAACCCAGCTGGCCGTTGACGAGGAGACTTGTTCTTGGCGCAGGAGACACATGCCCGAACATAGTCTGCGATGTCACGGACCATATGAGGCCACCAATATGTCCTCGCCAGTAACTCAGATGTCCTTTTGGTCCCAAAATGTCCACCCACCCTAGACGAGTGAGCCCAAATAGAACCTCCGGACGCAAACTGGACGGTACAAAAGTCTTGCCCAGAAGCACAGACTCTAGCGAAACCGGAGCCACAGTTCTCAGGCTCTCGGAAGGGACAATAAGCTGAAGCTCCTCTTCCTCCTCCTCAGATGATACCACGGAGCGAGAGAGAGCGTCGGCACGAATGTTCTTATCCCCAGAAAGAAAATGGAGTGTGAAATGAAACCGAGAGAAGAACAAGGACCATCTGGCCTGGCGAGAATTTAGCCCCTGGGCGGTCTGTAAATAAACCAAATTCTTGTGGTCTGTGAATACTTGAAAGGGAAAGCGAGCCCCCTCCAAGAGATGTCTCCACTCAGAGAAAGCCAACTTCATGGCTAGCAACTCCCTGTCCCTGATGGAATAACTCCTCTCTGCCAGTGTGAAGGTCTTGGAGAAGAAGAAGCAAGGATGCTTCCGACCTTGAGCATCCTTTTGGGAAAGGACTGCTCCAGAACCAATGGATGAGGCATCCACCTCCATGATAAATGGCTTATCTACATCGGGGCGATGTAGGATGGGAGCGCTGGCAAAATGTGACTTAATAGAAGAGAAGGCCTTGGAGACCTCTTCAGACCACAATTTGGGATTTGCTCCCTTCTTGGTGAGGGCTACCAAGGGAGCTACCAAAGTGGAGAAGTGGGGATTGAACTGGCGATAGTAATTAATGAACCCCATAAAGCGCTGCACCTCTTTAAGAGAATGGGGTTCCTGCCAGTCCATCACAGCCTGTAGTTTGGCAGGATCCATAGCCAATCCCTGGGAGGAGATGATATAGCCCAGGAAAGGAAAAGACTCCTGCTCAAACATACACTTCACCAACTTTGCATAGAGGGAATTTGCCTGTAAGAGGTCGAAGACTCTGCCAACATCTCTCCAGTGGGAGTCAATATCTGGAGAGTAGATGAGAATATCATCCAGATAGACTACGACCGAGGTGGAGAGCATATCCCAGAAGATATCGTTAACAAGGTCTTGGAAAACGGCTGGGGCATTACAGAGCACAGAGGGCATCACCAGATATTCATAGTGCCCATCCCTGGTGTTAAAAGCCATCTTCCATTCGTCCCCCTCACGGTTGCGAATCAGGTTGTAAGCACCCCGCGGATCTAATTTTGTGAATACCCTTGCTCCCCGAAGCCTATCAAAGAGCTCCGATATCAGGGGCAGAGGATACTTATTCTTAACGGTGATGGCGTTAAGACCCCTGTAATCTATGCATGGACGTAGTTCCCCGCTCTTCTTCTGTACGAAGAAGAACCCAGCCCCTGCAGGTGACACTGACTTCCTGATGAACCCTCTTGTCAGATTCTCTTGAATGTACTGAGACATTGCCTCCATCTCCGGGAGAGATAACGGATAGACTCGACCCCGGGGAGGCTCAGCACATGGCAAGAGATCAATAGGACAGTCATAGGGGCGATGGGGCGGAAGGGTCTCTGCCGCCTTTTTGGATACCTCAGTAGTAGCAACCTGAACGCATTCCCTCTGACACCTACCCCCACAAGATTCACCCCATCCCAGAATTCTGCCTGAGGACCACTCGATATAAGAAAAGTGGTACCGTAGCCAAGGTATCCCCAACAGGACCTCATCAATTCCCTCAGGAATGACGAGCAGAGATATAATCTTCTGATGGGATGGCAACATGGACAGAGTAAAAGGGATGGTCTGGTGTGTTATCTGTGAGGGCAGTGTCGACCCATTCACCACTCATACCGTTACTGGTTGAGTTAGCATTACCAGGGGTATTGTGTGATGTTGGGCGAAGGCAGAAGACATAAAATTGCCCTCCGCCCCAGAATCCACGCAGAGCTCTACCGAGTGGGTGGATGAGCCTATAGTAATTGTCCCCTTAAAGGACAATTTGGAGGCAAACGTCGCCGTGTCTAGTGTACCTCCACCTACTACCACTAGACGCTGACGTTTCCTCGACCGCTGGGAACATCTGGTGGCAAGATGTCCTGACTGCTGGCAAACATGACAGACCTTGAGCGCACAAGCGGTCTGGGACTTAGATCCCGCTCGTGACACTTCCATGGCCTCATGTGACTCAGGGACCAGGACTGGTGATTCCAGAGCTTTGGCGAAGGTGGGAGCCAGCCAAAACCTCTGCCTACACTGGGCTCGCTCTAACCTCCGCTCATTAAAATGGAGGTCAATACGAGTGGAGACAGCTATTAACTCCTCCAGTGTGGCGGGAATCTCCCTAGTGGCCAGAGCGTCCTTCACATGGTCAGCCAGCCCCCTCCAAAATATGGGGATAAGGGCTTTATCTGACCACTCCAGCTCAGATGCTAGAGTACGGAAGTGGATGGCAAAATGGCTGACCAAGGACAAACCCTGAGTCAATGCCAGCAGTTTGAGCGCCGTGTCATGGGTGACTCGAGGTCCTAAAAAGACCTGTTTCAGAGTGCTCAGGAACAGCGGAGCACTCTGCACCACATGATTGCCACGCTCCCACAGCAGCGTAGCCCATTCCAGCGCCCTGTCCGACAAGAGAGACACAATAAATCCCACCTTTGCCCGCTCTGTGGGAAAACGTGCAGCCAGGAGCTCAGGGTATATAGAGCACTGACTCACGAAACCCCTACAAGATTTACTATCTCCAGAAAATTTTTCTGGCAGCGGGAGGTGAGATAATGTCAGAACAGGGGTGGAAGTGGACAAGGTTGCTGCAGCCACGCTAGCAGCCTGTACAGCAACTGCGGTAACATCCACAGCTGAGGTTGTGCTCTCAAGAGCCACCAACCTACCCTCCAGCTGCTGGATGTACCGCAAGGACTGCTGTATGTCTGCCATTTACTAGCCAGACCCTGGCGCTAGTATTCTGTTAGGGCTGGCGGAACGCACCGAGTAAATTGAGAGATATTATTTTGTGCGTTCGCAGCCCGGGGTCCTCCGTGCAGGAGAGGTCCTGCTGCTGGCAAATGGCGGCCCTTTATGGCAGTAGAAGCGAACTCTTTTACTTCACAGAGACGCTGTGCCAGATCTCACTCTGACCCTCGGTGGCTATAGTGCCCGCCCCTGAGGACGCCCCGAGTCAGCAGCTGAGACCTTGGTAACTAAGGAACATGGAACCCAATTGACTTCACAGGAGTATCCAGCAACTGCCGAGCTGATGGCAGTGTGTAGCAACACAAACATACAATCTCCTCACCGGAGGAGCCGGTATTCTAGGGACTTATTTCAGCCGGGGCCCTAAATCCAAGCACAAAATCTCCTCGCCGGAGGTGCCGGCATTCTAGGGGCTTATTTGAGATGAGTCTCTGAACACACATAAATGTGACCACACTGGCGCATGCACATAACTGATTCAATACTAGCGCATGGCCGTGCGGTCATGAGAGCCTTATATAGCGGCAGCAAGTACAGAACCTTCCTAGAGGGACCAATGAGAGGCTTCTACAGAGCCTGAGCACCTTCAGGACCTTCCTGGAGGACCAATGGATTTAGCTGCAGTATCTGAACATGTGACCCTCGATCTCCACTGAGAGATCTTACTCTGGGCATGCTCAGAACGAGAAAAGCAGGACTTAGTCCCAGAAACATCTGCTTGCCGCTGCCCAGCACTGGCTTTAATGGCAGAAGCTGGAAAAGCAGCAATAACCCTTTGTACAGAGTCAGACTGAGCGAGACACTGGGGCTGATGTCTCTGCTGAGCAGGCTCGACTGCGGCAGGAGAAGAATGGGAGACCGCAGCGGAGATGGCCTGAGATTCCCCCTGTGCAGAGGTGGGAACTCGACCCCTAACAGATGTATTATTACACTCAATGTCTGAAAGGGTTTAATGTCCTAGAGAAATATCTATAGAATATAAAGGTTGCACCTCACCTTCGAACTTAGAAGGACATTTGATGTATGCAGTACATAGCTAATCAATAAAAATAGATAAAATTGTGGTGGAGAAATAATATTAAATGGAGTGTTCCTAAAACAGACACTTGTGATATTCACAAGATCATTATACCTTAAAAGTCTCATGGACTTTGGTTTTAAATCTGCTGTTGCATATTCCTACATCAAGAAAGCCTGGTAATGCAACCACCAGAAACTGTACTTCTGGTGTAGGTCTCAGATATACTGTAGTACCTGAATCTAACAAAAATTTTTGACATATTCTCATGAGTTGGAAATCAGTAAATGTTTTCTAACTCTGACTCGGCTGTTTCTGTATCATGTCCTGCCACAGCTCTGTGCATTTTATAACTAGATGTGATCGTGGCTCTAAGACTTGTTTGATCCTTTCACATGCCTTGCAGTATGACAAAGGATAGAGGCCAAACAAGAAACCCATCACCCTGTGTCAGAGTGTTTGCCCCTTATTAAAGCAGAGTTTGGCTAGTTAAGTGCAATGACCTTAAAACAACATGGGTGAAGTATTGGCTCTTCCTAAAGAGAACAAATGAGCATGCAATTTTCCAGACTCTATTGGAGAGATGCAAGAAAGAAAGAAAAAGTTTTCTTGAAAGTACTACATGGCAGAGCTATTTGTTGCCCCATAACTCAATTTTTTGTTACTTTAAAAAGCCTTGTATAATATTAGCAATGTTACATGGCAAGTCAGAAAGTCATCTACAGGCAGTTTCGGAGGTATTGCCCCTCATCAGTGCAGAGCAGATTCTCGTTGACTGTGTGTGACGCCCTCAAGGAAAAATTAGGAAAGGAAAACAAACCAAAACAGGCAATCTGCAGATTAGTTTCTGGCTTTTTAGTTTCTCATTGTCATTTTGCAAGATTTGTAAATAGGTTAGACCTTGACTTATACAGTAACTACTTTCCATAGGTGGTACTTATTATTAATATTTATTTTTAGAGCACCGTTGATCTCATGGCTCTGGTTATGTGAAAAGGAACTTACATACAAACTTCAGATATAAATTACAATTAACAAATTAACAATGATAGACTGGTACAGAGGGGAGAGGGCCCGGCCTTTGCTGACTTAAAGTCTACATGATAATGAGTAAGGAAACAGTAGGTCTGGGCAATGGAGCAGCTTTGGAGGTGGTGAAATATGTCAAAAATAGCAATGACCACCAATCCAATTTTAAGTATCAAAAGCAGGGTGTGATTATTCAATAAAATAAAAAAACTTTAATAGAGAATATTTAAAAAAAGCCTATATGGCAAAATTAGACACAATACTAACATTAAAAACACACAGCTGCTACCTAATGTAGCAGTTTAAACCATAGAGTCAAAAGACCCATAATGATAATCCTTATCTATCAAAAGATCATCTCACCGTGGTATAGGGTCTTACAGTGACAATCATTATCACCATAATGTTAGCGTCTAGAGAAAAAATATTCAAAGATTTTTCCGGTGAAATCGATTAAATTAACTCTCACCTTTTTTCTCTCTCCGTTCAGTATTAGGTACATATAACTAGTAAAGATCTCACCTCGCTTTCCTTAATCAAAGGGAACCAAAAGGATCATTCAGGGGGAGGCAATTACTTTCCATACAATACCCCAGATTCGTGTTCCAAAAGGACCCTTCTTGTCGTAACCCCAACAGAATTTCTTTCCAACGCTTTTCGTCTCATATACTCATCAGGGGAAGTTGAAATAACAAACTGGGTCCATTTTCATTCAGGATCCGTTATGTGTGTGGGGAAGGACCGGCTTACCATGTCACTAGTGGTGTCCAGATTAAATAGACCTCCGTTTAATCCTCATGTGGTTGGTGTACCTATGTCATTTCCTGTGTGCCCCAGTATGAAGCGAACAGGTGAACCGCAAGAGTCCTTCCGGTATCACGAATCATGTGACTTAAATTCGGAGTGCCGAGCTGGACCTTGTGCATTATGCTCGGTGCAACCTATGTCATTTCCTGTGCGCCCCAGTGTGGAGCGCACAGATGAACCGCAAGAGTCACGTCCACTATCGTTGATCATGTGACTTTCATTCAGAGCACAGCGCTGAGCCGGCACATAGTTCTCTGGTATAAATCCTTCACGCGTCCTCCATCTTCTTGGAGCACAGGGTCGGGCCACACATATAATGTCCGGCGCTGCATCCAAAATGCCGCCTGTTTAACCCCTTCAATTCCATCTAATGCTGAAAGGGAGACTTTGATTTAAAATAATTGACAGAGGGGGGATTATTTAATCTAAAAGATCCTAACCTACCTCCAAATGGCAGGGATGATCCAGAAAAGTCAAGGCAAATGCTGGCTTGCAAAGAAAAATAAAAAATTGACAATTGTCACTGTAAGACCCTATACCACGGTGAGATGATCTTTTGATAGATAAGGATTATCATTGTGGGTTTTTTGACTCTATGGTTTAAACTGCTACATTAGGTAGCAGCTGTGTGTTTTTCGTGTGAGGTGGTGAGATAACAGCAGAGTCATTGCAGGCTGTAAGCTTTCTTGAAGAGATGAGTTTTCAAGTTTCATCTGAAAGTTCTGAATGTGTTGGAATTGGACATGTTGGGGCACAGAATTCCAGGGGATGGAAGATATAGGAGAAGTCTTAGAGGCGATTGGGTGAAGAACCTACGAGTTTGGAAAAGAGAAGAAGGTCTTAGGAGGAGTGGAGGTTACGTATGGGCAAATATCTGGAAATCAGTTCTGAGACATATGGACGAGACAGAATATAGATGGATTTGCAGGTCAATGTTAATAGTTTGAACTGGAAACAAATATATAGTTTATACTGGATAGCAGTGTGAACTTGTAATAACATTTCTCACGTTCTCGGAGAGCTAGATTGCACACATATACTTTAGCAACATTTTTAAAATGCTTATTCTAAGCTTAAATAATTTCTACAGACGAATATTTGCAAACTAGTTTCAAGTAATTGTATTCATAATAATATTACAGAAATAAAATATTCATATTTATATTTGACATTTTCATAATTTATAACATATTTTAAATGACTTTGGGCACCCAAATAATGCATACCTTCTTTGAGTGGAAAAATCATGTGCATGAAAATCTAATAATAGGGCATTCTGGTCAGGAGAGGAGAATTTTGAGCACCAATAACTCAATGACTTTTTATTGCAGATTGCTAAAGTGAAACTATGGTATGCATTTATATGAGGCGATATAAAGATGGTAACCGAGGAGGATTAATAACAAAGAAATCGGAATGATTTTTCATGGTTTATTCAAGGGAAAAAATGTATTTATTCAGATATACCAATATTGTTTTTATAACTGATGGGAAATAGCAGCAATCTGCTAGCATGGCTTTGGTTAGTATGCTAATGAAACTTCAAGAAAGCACACAATAATTGTGTTTATTAGAATTTATGGCTTAAGAAGAAGCATCCTGTCCTTTTTCAAAAGAACACAGTGCCACAATATAATGTCTCATCTTCTTCTCCCTTGGGTTCCTTTCTTATTTTCCATTTAAATGAATGCTATTCTGTAAATTGTTGCCTATTACCTATATGAGAAGCAGCCAGGGTATTTTGGTATGATAAGTTGTCATCCTTTATACTGTTTTCTAGATAACTTCTTGCAGAGCTTTGTAAAAAAATAAATAAATAAATAAAAAGAACTAAAAATATAAAAAAATATTGGAAAGAAATAAGCATAGGGTGTGATAAATGAAATTGTTTTCATAAAGAGTTTACACAAAACAAGTTACAAAGATTTACAAAACAAAGACTATTTCTTAATATCCTTCTTTTTCCTGTATACCTGAGAATATGTTCCGAACAACCTCTACAAATTACTAATTATTTGTTGTATCTGTCTTTCTTTCTAATGTGATGTACAGTTTACAGTTTGTAAATTTGCTTGGAAACACAGTAAAAAAAGTTTTCCCTGAGATGGTTACACATAACAAATCATAGGAAATTGCCAGTAGGTTTTCGCTACCTAATGTGGAAGCAGCATGATGTAGGGGCTGAGACCCTGATTCCAGCAATGTGTCACTTGGCTGTTTGTGTTGTTTTAATAAAATGAGTATTTTATCAGCAGGAGATTATCACTACAGCACTGTATTGTGCCACTTAGTCAATTGTTCTGTGTAACCCCACCCCCAGCACTGATTAGCAGCTTTAGGGTTAACTTTGGCATTATGACTCCAGAAAACCTCCCATTATGGACCACCATCTAATTCCTCATGATGAACCAGTATGAATGGTTACACATGTCGAGGTTGTGACACTCTTTTAGCTATATGGGGCCTTCCTATTGAAGTAACTAGTTGCATCTGGTCTGGACCTGTTTTTGTTTCTTGTCTATTACCTCATATAGGTGTAAATTTACAGGTGCGCACCTATGTATTAGTTGGATTAAGTACAGTTTGCACTTTATTATATGCACGGACAGTTGCTTCATACAACATATGTTGTATAATTGTTTTGAATTGACCTGACTATATAATGGGCAGTACCAGACTTTGTTGGATATTCTGCCCTCTTTTTTCAGGTACACGGCCATTGGGTACTTACTTTAGTTATGACCACCTAGAGTCAGCTAGGGACAGACGACTGTGAGCTGGAGCAACATAACTTGCATGCTTTATCTAGGGTGCCAACCTCCACGGTCAGGCTGAACTTATCTTTGGGGTGCATCATTGAGGGGAAAATGTTAGGACACCCCCCTCCCTCAGTCTCCACATAGATATATGATATGTATTTGTTGGATGGGAATTACCAAGTTTATTTCCTTTTTCCATTATTAGTATCAATAAAGGTATAATTTTTAATAGGGATTTATTCACCTTGTTAGTAATTCACAGTGTACACAGAAATCTGCCAATCAGGGGTGTGGGCGGGGTTATACAGCACTCAGCATTCTGAGCACTGCTAGGTCTGCAGCAGAGAAAACTGTGATTTTATCACAACTCTTTCCTATGGTGGATTCCACCTCTCTCACACCCCTCGCCCCAGCAACCAACGTGGTGAAAGGTTAGGCTTGCTCCTGTCCGATACCTGCTCCTTTACCCCAATTCCACTACCACCTTCTGCTACTCTTCCCTCGTTCGAGGTGCACTCCGTCCGCATCTACTCCCCCTCCAATCTCCAGCTGGCTGTCATCTACCGCCCCCCAGAACTAGCCATCTCCACCTTTCTTGACCACTTCACCACCTGGCTACTTCATTTCCTCTCAGCCGACATCCCCACTATCATCATGGGTGACTTCAACATCCCCATTGACACTTCCGCCTCAGCCGCCTCTAAACATTTATTGCTCACTATCTCCTTTGGTCTCACTCAATGGTCATCCGCAGCCACCCATAAAGATGGCCACACATTGGACCTCATCTTCACCCGCCTCTGTTCCCTTACTAATCTCACTAACTCACCCCTCCCCCTGTCTGACCACAACCTACTGACATTTTCTTCTCTCTACCCTCCTAGTGCGCAACCTTCACTCCACAAACTCACTCATCCTCGCAGAAATCTCAAACACCTCAATTTACAATTACTCTCTGAGTCCCTTCTCCCTCTTACAGACATAGCTTCCTTCCATGACACAGATGCTGCTGCCTCTTTTTATAACACCACAATAACAGCAACACTCGATTTGGCCGCCCCACTCATGCATAGCAAAACTCGTAGAATCAACAGGCAGCCCTGGCTAACCAGCCTGGCCAAAGAACTGAGACGGGCTTCCAAGATCGCTGAATGGCGATGGAAGAGATCTCGTTCTGCTGAGCACTTCACTGCATACAAGCAGTCCCTCGCCAGCTTCAAGTCCACGCTCACTGCCGCAAAACAAACTTACTTCTCATTTCTCATATTCTCCCTGACTCACAACCCTAAACAGCTCTTCAACACTTTCAATTCTCTACTCCGTCCCCCAGCATCTCCTCCCTCCCCTCTCATTTCAGCTGAAGAATTTGCCTCTTTCTTTAAGCAGAAGATAGATAACATCAGACAAAGCTTTGGCCTGCAGCCCCCAATGCCCCTCCTCATGACTTCTCAGCCCTGTTCCAAAGCCAGCTTCTCCACCATGACAGACAATCAGCTCTCCATCCTTCTATCAAGATCACATCTCACCACTTGCACTTTTGACCCGCTCCCCTCCCACCTCATCCCTTACCTCGCAAAAGTCTTCATCCCAACCCTAACACAACTCTTCAACCTCTCACTTACAAACAGTGTCTTCCCCTCATCCTTCAAACACAAATCAATCACACCTATCCTCAAAAAAACCTCCCTCGACCCATCCTCTGTGTCCAGCTATCGCCCGATATCCCTTCTCCCTTATGCCTCAAAACTACTGGAACAGCATGTCCATCTTGAACTGTCCTCCCACCTCTCCTCCTGCTCCCTCTTTGACCGGTTACAATCTGGCTTCCAAACACATCACTCAGCTGAAACTGCCCTAACTAAAGTGAACAATGACCTACTAACCTCCAAGAGCAAGCGACACTACTCTGTCCTCCTCCTTCTGGACCTATCTTCTGCCTTCAACACTGTGGACCACTCCCTCCTGTTACAGATTTTCTCATCTTTTGGCATCACAGACTTGGCCCTATCCTGGATCTCATCATATCTAACAGACCGGACATTCAGTGTCTCCCTCTCAGACACCACCTCCTCATCTCGCCCCCTGTCTATCGGTGTTCCCCAAGGCTCAGTTCTAGGACCCCTACTCTTCTCCATCTACACCTTCAGCCTGGGACAACTCATAGAATCCCACAGTTTACAATATCATCTCTACACTGATGACACGCAGATCTACCTACCTGGACCCGACCTCACTTCCTTACTGACCAAAATCCCACAATGTCTGTCTGCTATTTCATCCTTCTTTTCTGCTCGTTTTCTAAAACTGAACATGGACAAAGCAGAATTCATCATCTTTCCCCCACCTCACTCTACCCCTCCACCCGACCTATCCATCAATGTCAATGACTGCTCACTTTCCCCGGTCCCGCATGCTCGGTGCCTCGGGGTGATCCTTGACTCTACCCTCTCTTTCAAGCCACATATCCAAGCCCTTGCCTCCTCTTGCGGATTCCAACTCAAAAACATTTCCCGGATCCGCGCATTCCTTGACCATGAAACCACAAAAACACTAGTACATGCCCTTATCATCTCCCGCCTCGACTACTGCAACCTCCTACTCTCTGGCCTCCCCTCTAGCACTCTGGCACCACTTCAATCCATCCTAAACCCTGCTGCCCGACTAATCCACTTGTCTCCCCGTTACTCCCCAGACTCTCCTCTCTGCCAGGCCCTTCACTGGCTTCCTATTGCCCACAGGCTACAGTTCAAAACACTAACAATGATATACAAAGCCATTCACAATCTGACTCCTCCTTACATCTGTGACATGGTCTCCCGTTACCTACCTACATGCAACCTTTGATCATCTCACAATCTTCTTCTCTACTCCTCTCTCATCTCTTCCTCCCACAACTGCATCCAAGACTTCTCCCGTGCTTCCCCTATACTCTGGAACTCTCTACCCCAACACATCAGGCTCTCACCTACCATGGAAACCTTCAAAAGGAACCTGAAGACCCACCTCTTCTGACAAGCCTACAACCTGCAGTGATCCCCAGTCTACTGAACCACCACATGACCTGCTCTACCCTCACCTAATGTATCCTCACCCATCCCCTGTAGACTGTGAGCCCTCGCGGGCAGGGTCCTCTCTCCTCCTGTACTTGTGCGTGCCTTGTTTTACTCATGTTTATTGTACTTGTCTATATTTGCCCCAGTCACATGTAAAGCGCCATGGAATAAATGGTGCTATAAAAATGAATAACAATAATAATAACTGCCGCACCACGTAAACTCAGTGCTGCATCACTGGAATCAGGGTCTCTGGTATTATATCATGTTGCTCTCAGATAAGTTAGCATTAAAGTGTTGACCGATAACCTTAAATAAGTCATAATTTTCAAAAATGCATTGATTACAATAACATGTGGCCGGGTATAGCAATGAGGATTATGTTGTAGATATTTTATGGGCTAATGCCTTGAATATAGTGGTTATTTTATTTTACTCATTTATATTCTGCAGAACTTTACAGTTTTGCACACATTATCATCACTGTCCCCGATGGGGCTCTCAATCAAAACTCCCTTTGAGTATGTCTTTGGAATATGGAGGGAAACCGGAGAACCCAGAGGAAACCCACGCAAACATGGGGAGAACATACAAACTCCTGGCAGATGCTTTCCTTGGTGGAATTTGAAACCAGGAATCCAGCGCAGCAAGGCTGCAGTGCTCACCACTGAGCCACCGTTCTGCACAGTCATTATCAATACTGTCCCCAATAGGGCTCATAATCTAAATTCCCAATCAGTATGCCTTTGCAGTGTGGAAGCAACCCACAAAAACATGGAGAGAACATACAACATAGAAAAAGAAGTATGGAGCGCACTCACCGGAGTAGAATTTTCATGCTTTTATTCGGACATAGATAAACTAGGCAGGGAGAGATGTGGATACAGACGGACGATGGCCGTTTCGTGCAGACGGCACTTCAACGGGTACTGACGTTAACAGGAAGAAGGGAGGATTCTTTTACCTGTGTGATTCTAATCACTCCTCCCACTCCCAGACGTCACAGTGGATAAAACACCTCTTATCAGAATATAAGTGAAAAAACAAATAGCATGTATATTAAAAACATTACAAATAAGCACCGCAACCTATAAGGACTAAACAATACTAATATATTTTCTCAAAGGAACACGGACATGTCTATCTTTTCATTGAGACCAAGAGGTCCCAATGCGCCTGCGCGCAATATCCACCTCGCCTCTCTTTGTAACAGAAGCCGATGCAGATCTCCCCCTTGTTGCGGTAAGGAGATTTTTTTCTAGTCCAGCAAAACGTAGAACTTGAACATTACCTTCATGTTGTTCTCTCACATGGTTTATTAACCTGGGAACCCCCTTACCCGTGTGGATGGAATTAAAATGTTCCCTCACTCTCACGAATAGGGGCCGGATCATCTTACCAATATAGAAAAAGCCGCACGGGCAAAAGATAACATATACAATATATGTAGTTCTGCAAGAGATAAAATCATGCACCGTATGGTAAATTGGGCCAATTTTTAACTTATTACCTATAAGGTGGTATGTGCAGAAATTGCAATGCCCACACCTGAAGTTCCCTTTAGGGACACTATCACTTAACCAATTCTCTCGATTCGATATAAAACGGTTACGTATCAAACAATCTCTGATGTTTTTACTTCGTCGGCTAGCAAAAAGAGGGCCTTTTTCGACCATCTCTTTTAAGTCATTGTCCTGTCCCAGAATCTGCCAATTTTTTCTGATGGCTGACCTGATTTGAGTGTCCATTGGACCAAATTTGAAAGAAAAAACAAATTTCTTGTCCTCTTTTTCGCTTTTTTGGAAAACATATTGCCAGTGTCTGAATCAATAGCCCTTTTTAAAGCCCTATCTAAGATTGGTTGGGGATATGTTGTGAAATTGGATTTTGGGCTCCCCCGGTGGCCACTGGTGGAATTGAACTGGTGTGCATCATCCTCTCTGTTCACCTGTTTCCATCAGGATGTGGGAGTCGCTATTTAGCCTTGCTCCTCTGTCACTTCCATGCCGGTCAACATTGTAATCAGAAGCCTTTCTGTGCATGTTCCTGCTGCTAGACAACTCCCAGCTAAGTTGGACTTAGTCCTTGTTTGTTTTTGCATTTTGTTCCAGTTCACAGCTGTAGTTTCGTTTCTGTGTCTGGAAAGCTCTTGTGATCTGAAATTGCCACTCTGATGTTATGAGTTAATACTAGAGTCTTAAAGTAATTTCAGGATGGTATTTTGATAGGGTTTTCAGCTGACCATGAAAGTGCCCTTTCTGTCTTCCTGCTATCTAGTAAGCGGACCTCAATTTTGCTAAACCTATTTTCATACTACGTTTGTCATTTCATCTAAAATCACCGCCAATATTTGTGGGGGCCTCTGTCTGCCTTTCTGGGAAATTTCTCTAGAGGTGAGCCAGGACTATATTTTCCTCTGCCAGGATTAGTTAGTCCTCCGGCCGGCGCTGGGCGTCTAGGGATAAAACGCAGGCTACGCTACCCGGCTACTGTTAGTTGTGCGGCAGGTTTAGTTCATGGTCAGTTTAGTTTCCATCCTTCCAAGAGCTAGTTCGTATGTTTGCTGGGCTATGTTCTCTTGCCATTGAGAACCATAACAGTTTGACCGGCCTAAAGGGTTAAATTAATTGACAGAGAAAGGAGAGAAAAGAGAAGTCTGCTGAAGATTTTTTTTTTTTTTTTTCTCAGTTCTGAGTGTGCTTGTAATTGAATCTCTTGCAAGTCTGCCTATATTGCAGCCTTTCTCTCTCTCTCTCCTTCTAATCCTGGAATGGCTCTGTGTTCACCTGTTTAAAATGGATATTCAGAGTTTAGCTGCAGGTTTGAATAATCTCACCACGAAAGTTCAAAACTTACAAGATTTTGTTGTTCATGTTCCTATATCTGAACCTAGAATTCCTTTGCCTGAATTTTTCTCGGGGAATAGATCTTGCTTTCAAAATTTCAAAAATAATTGCAAGTTGTTTTTGTCCCTGAAATCTCGCTCTGCTGGAGATCCTGCTCAGCAGGTCAGGATTGTGATTTCTTTGCTCCGGGGCGACCCTCAGGATTGGGCTTTTGCATTGGCTCCAGGGGATCCTGCGTTGCTCAATGTGGATGCGTTTTTTCTGGCCTTGGGGTTGCTTTATGAGGAACCTCAGTTAGAACTTCAGGCGGAAAAGGCCTTGATGTCCCTATCTCAGGGGCAAGACGAAGCTGAAATATACTGCCAGAAATTCCGTAAATGGGCTGTGCTTACTCAGTGGAATGAGTGCGCCCTGGCGGCGAATTTCAGAGAGGGTCTCTCTGATGCCATTAAGGATGTTATGGTGGGGTTCCCTGTGCCTGCGGGTCTGAATGAGTCCATGACAATGGCTATCCAGATCGATAGGCGTCTGCGGGAGCGCAAACCTGTGCACCATTTGGCGGTGTCTACTGAGAAGACGCCAGAGAATATGCAATGTGATAGAATTCTGTCCAGAAGTGAACGGCAGAATTTTAGACGAAAAAATGGGTTGTGCTTCTATTGCGGTGATTCAACTCATGTTATATCAGCATGCTCTAAGCGTACTAAGAAGCTTGATAAGTCTGTTTCAATTGGCACTTTACAGTCTAGGTTTATTCTATCTGTGACCCTGATTTGTTCTTTATCATCTATTACCGCGGATGCCTATGTCGATTCTGGCGCCGCTTTGAGTCTTATGGATTAGTCCTTTGCCAAACGCTGTGGGTATGATTTGGAGCCTCTTGAAACTCCTATACCCCTGAAGGGGATTGACTCCACCCCATTGGCTAGCAATAAACCACAATACTGGACACAAGTAACTATGCGGATTAATCCGGATCACCAGGAGATTATTCGCTTTCTTGTGCTGTATAACCTACATGATGTGTTGGTGCTTGGATTGCCATGGCTGCAATCTCATAACCCAGTCCTTGACTGGAAAGTTATGTCTGTGTTAAGCTGGGGATGTAAGGGGACGCATGGGGACGTACCTGTGGTTTCCATTTCATCATCTATTCCCTCTGAGATTCCTGAATTCTTGACTGAATATCGTGACGTTTTTGAAGAACCTAAGCTTGGTTCATTACCTCCGCACCGGGAGTGCGATTGTGCCATAGATTTGATTCCGGGTAGTAAATACCCTAAGGGTCGTTTATTTAATCTGTCTGTGCCTGAACATGCTGCTATGCGAGAATATATAAAGGAGTCCTTGGAAAAGGGACATATTCGTCCTTCGTCATCTCCCTTAGGAGCCGGTTTTTTCTTTGTGGCTAAGAAAGATGGCTCTTTGAGGCCGTGCATTGATTATCGGCTTTTGAATAAAATCACGGTTAAATATCAATATCCGTTGCCACTGCTGACTGCTTTGTTTGCTCGCATAAAGGGGGCCAAGTGGTTTTCTAAGATAGATCTTCGTGGGGCGTATAATTTGGTGCGAATTAAGCAGGGGGATGAGTGGAAAACCGCATTTAATACGCCCGAGGGCCACTTTGAGTATTTGGTGATGCCTTTTGGTCTTTCAAATGCCCCTTCAGTCTTTCAGTCCTTTATGCATGACATTTTCCGTGATTATTTGGATAAATTTATGATTGTGTATCTGGATGATATTTTGATTTTTTCGGATGACTGGGACTCTCATGTCCAGCAGGTCAGGAGGGTTTTTCAGGTTTTGCGGTCTAATTCCTTGTGTGTGAAGGGTTCTAAGTGCGTTTTTGGGGTTCAAAAGATTTCCTTTTTGGGATATATTTTTTCCCCCTCTTCCATCGAGATGGATCCTGTCAAGGTTCAGGCTATTTGTGATTGGACGCAACCCTCTTCTCTTAAGAGTCTTCAGAAATTTTTGGGCTTTGCTAACTTTTATCGTCGATTTATTGCTGGTTTTTCTGATGTTGTTAAACCATTGACTGATTTGACTAAGAAGGGTGCTGATGTTGCTGATTGGTCCCCTGCTGCTGTGGAGGCCTTTCGGGAGCTTAAGCGCCGCTTTTCTTCCGCCCCTGTGTTGCGTCAGCCTGATGTTGCTCTTCCTTTTCAGGTTGAGGTCGACGCTTCTGAAATCGGAGCTGGGGCGGTTTTGTCGCAGAGAAGTTCCGATTGCTCCGTGATGAGACCTTGTGCTTTTTTCTCGCGTAAATTTTCACCCGCCGAGCGGAATTATGATGTTGGGAATCGGGAACTTTTGGCCATGAAGTGGGCTTTTGAGGAGTGGCGTCATTGGCTTGAGGGGGCTAGACATCAGGTGGTGGTATTGACTGACCACAAAAATCTAATTTATCTTGAGTCCGCCAGACGCCTGAATCCTAGACAGGCGCGCTGGTCGTTGTTTTTCTCTCGGTTTAATTTTGTGGTGTCCTACCTGCCGGGTTCTAAGAATGTTAAGGCGGATGCCCTTTCTAGGAGTTTTGAGCCTGACTCCCCTGGTAATTCTGAACCTACAGGTATCCTTAAGGATGGAGTGATATTGTCTGCCGTTTCTCCAGACCTGCGGCGGGCCTTGCAGGAGTTTCAGGCGGATAGACCTGATCGTTGCCCACCTGGTAGACTGTTTGTTCCTGATGATTGGACCAGTAAAGTCATTTCTGAGGTTCATTCTTCTGCGTTGGCAGGTCATCCTGGAATCTTTGGTACCAGGGATTTGGTGGCAAGGTCCTTCTGGTGGCCTTCCCTGTCTCGAGATGTGCGAGGCTTCGTGCAGTCTTGTGACGTTTGTGCTCGGGCCAAGCCTTGTTGTTCTCGGGCTAGTGGATTGTTGTTGCCCTTGCCTATCCCGAAGAGGCCCTGGACGCACATCTCGATGGATTTTATTTCGGATCTGCCTGTTTCTCAGAAGATGTCTGTCATCTGGGTGGTGTGTGATCGTTTCTCTAAGATGGTCCATTTGGTTCCCCTGCCTAAGTTGCCTTCTTCTTCCGAGTTGGTTCCTCTGTTTTTTCAAAATGTGGTCCGTTTGCATGGTATTCCGGAGAATATCGTTTCTGACAGAGGTACCCAATTCGTGTCTAGATTTTGGCGAGCATTCTGTGCTAGGATGGGCATAGATTTGTCTTTCTCGTCTGCTTTCCATCCTCAGACTAATGGCCAGACCGAGCGGACGAATCAGACCTTGGAGACATATTTGAGGTGTTTTGTGTCTGCAGATCAGGATGATTGGGTTGCTTTTTTGCCTTTAGCGGAGTTTGCCCTCAATAATCGGGCCAGTTCTGCCACCTTGGTGTCTCCCTTTTTCTGTAATTCGGGGTTTCATCCTCGATTTTCTTCTGGTCAGGTGGAATCTTCGGATTGTCCTGGAGTGGATGCTGTGGTGGAGAGGTTGCATCAGATTTGGGGGCAGGTAGTGGACAATTTGAAGTTGTCCCAGGAGAAGACTCAGCTTTTTGCCAACCGCCGGCGTCGGGTTGGTCCTCGGCTTTGTGTTGGGGACTTGGTGTGGTTGTCTTCTCGTTTTGTCCCTATGAGGGTTTCCTCTCCCAAGTTTAAGCCTCGGTTCATCGGCCCGTACAAGATATTGGAGATTCTTAACCCTGTGTCCTTCCGTTTGGACCTCCCTGCATCTTTTTCTATTCATAATGTTTTTCATCGGTCATTATTGCGCAGGTATGAGGTACCGGTTGTGCCTTCCGTTGAGCCTCCTGCTCCGGTGTTGGTTGAGGGCGAGTTGGAGTACGTTGTGGAAAAAATCTTGGACTCCCGTGTTTCCAGACGGAAACTCCAGTATCTGGTCAAATGGAAGGGATACGGTCAGGAGGATAATTCTTGGGTGTCTGCCTCTGATGTTCATGCCTCCGATTTGGTCCGTGCCTTTCATAGGGCTCATCCTGATCGCCCTGGTGGTTCTGGTGAGGGTTCGGTGCCCCCTCCTTGAGGGGGGGGTACTGTTGTGAAATTGGATTTTGGGCTCCCCCGGTGGCCACTGGTGGAATTGAACTGGTGTGCATCATCCTCTCTGTTCACCTGTTTCCATCAGGATGTGGGAGTCGCTATTTAGCCTTGCTCCTCTGTCACTTCCATGCCGGTCAACATTGTAATCAGAAGCCTTTCTGTGCATGTTCCTGCTGCTAGACAACTCCCAGCTAAGTTGGACTTAGTCCTTGTTTGTTTTTGCATTTTGTTCCAGTTCACAGCTGTAGTTTCGTTTCTGTGTCTGGAAAGCTCTTGTGATCTGAAATTGCCACTCTGATGTTATGAGTTAATACTAGAGTCTTAAAGTAATTTCAGGATGGTATTTTGATAGGGTTTTCAGCTGACCATGAAAGTGCCCTTTCTGTCTTCCTGCTATCTAGTAAGCGGACCTCAATTTTGCTAAACCTATTTTCATACTACGTTTGTCATTTCATCTAAAATCACCGCCAATATTTGTGGGGGCCTCTGTCTGCCTTTCTGGGAAATTTCTCTAGAGGTGAGCCAGGACTATATTTTCCTCTGCCAGGATTAGTTAGTCCTCCGGCCGGCGCTGGGCGTCTAGGGATAAAACGCAGGCTACGCTACCCGGCTACTGTTAGTTGTGCGGCAGGTTTAGTTCATGGTCAGTTTAGTTTCCATCCTTCCAAGAGCTAGTTCGTATGTTTGCTGGGCTATGTTCTCTTGCCATTGAGAACCATAACAGGGATAGCCTCGCTTTTCAAATCTATTATACAATTCTTTGGATTGTTGCCTAAAATCAGTACCATCATTATTTATTGTTTTAACCCTTAAGAATTGGCTATAAGGTAGGGCTTGTTTAGTGTAAAAGGGATGAGCACTGTTGTAATGCAAAAGAGAGTTAGACGCTGACGGCTTTCGATAGACATCTGTTAGAATAACCCCCTCACATACTCTTAATTTGACGTCTAGGAAACTCAATTCATTTCCTCCAAATTGGGAAGTGAACTTCATATTCATGGTGTTTGACGTCCCCAGGTGCTCCACAAACTGTGTGAAAGCCTCCTGGTGACCATCCCACACCATGAATATGTCGTCCACATATCTTACATAGAGTTTAATGTGTTTCAGGAATGGGTTATTGGACGAATAGATATATTCGTCCTCAAATTTGGCGAGAAATAGGTTAGCGAAGGTACATGCGACGGGGGTACCCATGGCAGTACCCTCCGTCTGCCTGTACCATGAGTTATCAAACTGAAAAGCATTGTGCTTCAAAATGAATGGCAATCCTTCACATATGAAGGCGACGGTGTCAGCACAAGTGGGAGTATTTTCCAGTATTATCTTAATTGCATCTACCCCTAAATCTTGTGGAATTCTGGTATAGAGGCTTTCAATGTCTATGGAGGTGAGGTAAAAACTCTCTTGCCAAACAAAATCTTTCAAGGTATTTAGAAAATCTCCAGTATCTTTTACGAATGACGGGATGTCTTGCAGGAGTGGGCGTAGCAGCCAGTCCAAATAGGAGGATAAAGGTTCTGTTAAAGCCCCCACCCCGGACACTATAGGGCGCCCCAGTGGCTCAATCATAGATTTATGTATCTTTGGTATATGATACCAATGGGGCTTTCTAGGGAATTCTGGGAATAATTTTGCTGCTTGTTTACTAGATAAAATCCCTCTTTCAATATATTGTCTCAAGAAGGAACGCAATGTGTTCTTAAATTTTTCTGTCGGATCCCCTTTTAATTTTATATACGTGTCATTATCAGACAATTGTCTTAAACGCTTCCTTTGCATAATATTCCCTAGAGAGTAACACCGTATTACCCCCTTTATCGGCGGCTCTTACAATGGTATCTGACCACCCCTGTATTTTTTTTAAAGCCCGAATTTCCGCCGGTCGCAAATTACTGGGAAGTTTCTTATACAGTAACGCCTCTATATCTTTAATCACCTGGATCTCAAAAATGTCTATAGGAGTACCTGGAGAAACCGGTGGCATAAATGTAGATTTAACCCCCCGGTAAAAGGCAAACTAGGCATATCTCCCTGAGAGGTATCTACCTTAGGAGAATTAGTGAGGCTTAACAATAATCGTGCATCATCCTGCATATTGGCAAGTGAATCCTCTGTCAACATGAAGCCCATGGGGCCCACCCTGCAAGGTATTTCCCGGATAAATCACCGGGGGAACCATTTTCGATACCTCAGATCGCTTAGAACATGCAAATAACTTAAACAAATGAATCTTTCTCACAGCCTTATAGAGGTCAATCCTAAAGTCAACCACGTCAAACTCCTCTGGTAAACAATAATTAAAACCTTTTGCTAGAACAGAAAGATGTGCTTCATTCAAAACATGGTCAGTTAAATTAACAACCATGCTGACAGGTTCATCTATTGTGATGGTCTCCAAGAGACCTGTTTTCTTTTTTTTCCACCATTTCTCCTACCCCCACGATGCGTCCTATGTCTAAAGGGGATGCACTGGCATCCGTGGCATAAACTGGGGCCGATGACCCAGATGCGGTGCCAATTTCTTCGGTTGCGCTCGAATCGGAATCAGTAGTGAGGTAGTCTTTTTTGTTATTGTTTTTTCTCCATGAATGTCCTTTCTTCTGGTGTGACCTCTTTGGAAATCTGCGAAAATTCTGCAACTGTCCACTTTTATTCCATGAAAATGCTTTTCCTGTATCGAAATCACATTTATCACGTATAAATTTATCGCGTTTTGGTTGTTTTATATCATTTTGTAAAATCACCAGTTTGGTATCCAATTTTTTATCCATAGCCCTCCATTGGGTTTCTGATAATCTGGCCTTTAATTCATCTTTGGTTTTACCCAATTCTGCTTTGGTGACTTCATACTTAATAATATTTTGCTTGAGAACGAGCTGTAACAAATCCTGTGAACATCGCAATAGAATCTTTTCCCATTCTTTTGCAAATAATTCATTATCTTTGAACTGCGCCATCTCTTTCATAACTCTAAGTTCATGCGGTACTCTTCCGCATTCCATATAGGATTTCAGAGAATTGTTAGACCAAAATAAATTCACTTCTCTTTCAGCGATGGTAAATAATTTGTACTCCAATGTTTTGGTGCTTAGAGAAAAAATGTCCTCATGTGACTCACATTCCGAAAAATATGAATCCACATTTTCTCTCCCCACTAGTAGTCCGCATGACAGGGGTACGGCATTAGATTCCATGCTTTTGGAATCGCAGCAGGTGATTAATCACCAATGAATAGGGTGAGACTTTATTATCCCGAACTAGAGATCTAACACAGCGTGCCCGGGGTAAAAAAAGAGACCACAATAGTAATAAAAACAGAAACAAGATACCTCCACACTGCTGCAATACGTTAGACCCTAATGTCTCTAACCCTTCTTAGCTGCTTACAGCCGTAATAATATATCCCCATATACACCTGGGTGCCGCATCCAAAAAAATGGTTCACAGTTCAGAACAATAGAAAAAGAAGTATGGAGCGCACTCACCGGAGTAGAATTTTCATGCTTTTATTCGGACATACAAAAAACTAGGCAGGGAGAGATGTGGATACAGATGGACGATGGCCGTTTCGTGCAGACGGCACTTCAACGGGTACTGACGTTAACAGGAAGTAGGGAGAATTCTTTTACCTGTGTGATTCTAATCACTCCTCCCACTCCCAGACGTCACAGTGGATAAAACACCTCTTATCAGAATATAAGTGAAAAAACAAATAACATGTATATTAAAAACATTACAAATAAGCACCGCAACCTATAAGACTAAACAATACTAATATATTTTCTCAAAGGAACACGGACATGTCTATCTTTTCATTGAGACCAAGAGGTCCCAATGCGCCTGCGCGCAATATCCACCTCACCTCTCTTTGTAACAGAAGCCGATGCAGATCTCCCCCTTGTTGCGGTAAGGAGATTTTTTCTAGTCCAGCAAAACGTAGAACTTGAACATTACCTTCATGTTGTTCTCTCACATGGTTTATTAACCTGGGGACCCCCTTACCCGTGCGGATGGAATTAAAATGTTCCCTCACTCTCATGAATAGGGGCTGGATCGTCTTACCAATATAGAAAAAGCCGCACGGGCAAAAGATAACATATACAATATATGTAGTTCTGCAAGAGATAAAATCATGCACCGTATGGTAAATTGGGCCAATTTTTAACTTATTACCTATAAGGTGGTATGTGCAGAATTTGCAATGCCCACACCTGAAGTTTCCTTTAGGGACACTATCACTTAACCAATTCTCTCGATTCGATATAAAACGGTTACGTACCAAACAATCTCTGATGTTTTTACTTCGTCGGCTAGCAAAAAGAGGGCCTTTTTCGACCATCTCTTTTAAGTCACTGTCCTGTCCCAGAATCTGCCAATTTTTTCTGATGGCTGACCTGATTTGAGTGTCCATTGGACCAAATTTGAAAGAAAAAACAAATCTCTTGTCCTCTTTTTTTGCTTTTTTGGAAAACATATTGCCAGTGTCTGAATCAATAGCCCTTTTTAAAGCCCTATCTAAGATTGGTTGGGGATAGCCTCGCTTTTCACATCTATTATACAATTCTTTGGATTGTTGCCTAAAACCAGTACCATCATTATTTATTCTTTTAACCCTTAAGAATTGGCTAAACAAACACCATGAATATGAAGTTGACTTCCCAATTTGGAGGAA
This sequence comes from Ranitomeya variabilis, assembly GCF_051348905.1. Classification (NCBI taxonomy): domain Eukaryota; kingdom Metazoa; phylum Chordata; class Amphibia; order Anura; family Dendrobatidae; genus Ranitomeya; species Ranitomeya variabilis. The sequence continues at coordinate 203,384,661 of NC_135236.1, forward strand.
ATGAATTGACTTTCCTAGACGTCAAATTAAGAGTATGTGAGGGGGTTATTCTAACAGATGTCTACCGAAAGCCGTCAGCGTCTAACTCTCTTTTGCATTACAACAGTGCTCATCCCTTTTACACTAAACAAGCCCTACCTTATAGCCAATTCTTAAGGGTTAAAACAATAAATAATGATGGTACTGGTTTTAGGCAACAATCCAAAGAATTGTATAATAGATTTGAAAAGCGAGGCTATCCACAACCAATCTTAGATAGGGCTTTAAAAAGGGCTATTGATTCAGACACTGGCAATATGTTTTCCAAAAAAGCAAAAAAAGAGGACAAGAGATTTGTTTTTTCTTTCAAATTTGGTCCAATGGACACTCAAATCAGGTCAGCCTTCAGAAAAAATTGGCAGATTCTGGGACAGGACAATGACTTAAAAGAGATGGTCGAAAAAGGCCCTCTTTTTGCTAGCCGACAAGGTAAAAACATCAGAGATTGTTTGGTACGTAACCGTTTTATATCGAATCGAGAGAATTGGTTAAGTGATAGTGTCCCTAAAGGGAACTTCAGCTGTGGGCATTGCAATTTCTGCACATACCACCTTATAGGTAATAAGTTAAAAATCGGCACATTTACCATACGGTGCATGATTTTATCTCTTGCAGAACTACATATATTGTATATGTTATCTTTTGCCTGTGCGGCTTTTTCTATATTGGTAAGTAGTGTTGAGCATTCTGATACTGCAAATATTGGGTATCTGACGATATTCGCTATATCGGAATTCCGATACCGAGTTCCGATATTTTTGCGTTATCGGAAATCGGAATCGGGATCCATATTCATGTAAAAAATAAAGAATAAAAATAAAAAATATGGATATACTCACCCACCAACGGCCCCAGGCTCTCAGCGGTGCAACTGGCAGCCTCCGTTCCTAAGAATGCAGTGAGTGTAGGACCTGCGATGATGTCGCGGTCTTGTGATTGGTTGCGTGACGGCTCATGTGACCGCTCACGTGACCACGACATCATCGAAGGTCCTTCACTCTGCATTCTTAGGAACGGAGGCAGACGTTTGCAGTGGTGACAGCCAGGGGCCGTCCGAGGTTGAGTATATCCATATTTTTTATTTTTATTTTTTATTTTTTACATGAATATGCATCCCAGGGCCTGAAGGAGAGTTTCCCCTACTTCACACCCTGGGAACCATCCAGGATCGCTCCCTATTACGTTCCGATATTTGTGTCCCATTGACTTGTATTGGTATCGGGTATCGGTATCGGCGATATCCGATATTTTTTGGATATCGGCCGATCCAATCCGATACCGATACTTTCAAATATCGGAAGGTATCGCTCAACACGATTGGTAAGACGATCTGGCCCCTATTCGTGAGAGTGAGGGAACATTTTAATTCCATCCGCACGGGTAAGGGGGTCCCCAGGTTAATAAACCATGTGAGAGAACAACTTGAAGGTAATGTTCAAGTTCTACGTTTTGCTGGACTAGAAAAAATCTCCTTACCGCAACAAGGGGGAGATCTGCATCGGCTTCTGTTACAAAGAGAGGCGAGGTGGATATTGCGCGCAGGCGCATTGGGACCTCTTGGTCTCAATGAAAAGATAGACATGTCCATGTTCCTTTGAGAAAATATATTAGTATTGTTTAGTCCTTATATGTTGCGGTGCTTATTTGTAATGTTTTTAATATACATGTTATTTGTTTTTTCACTTATATTCTGATAAGAGGTGTTTTATCCACTGTGACGTCTGGGAGTGGGAGGAGTGATTAGAATCACACAGGTAAAAGAATCCTCCCTACTTCCTATTAACGTCAGGAGGACCCGTTGAAGTGCCGTCTGCACGAAACGGCCGTCGTCCGTCTGTATCCACATCTCTCCCTGCCTAGTTTTTTGTATGTCCGAATAAAAGCATGAAAATTCTCCTCCGGTGAGTGCGCTCCATACTTCTTTTTCTATTGTTGTGAACTGTGAACCATTTTTTTGGATGCGGCACCCAGGTGTATATGGGGATATATTATTACGGCTGTAAGCAGCTAAGAAGGGTTAGAGACATTAGGGTCTAACATATTGCAGCAGTGCGGAGGTATCTTGTTTCTGTTTTTATTACTATTGTGAACATACAGTATATCCTTGCTCCTTTCAGATGTGGTCCTTATAGGGATTTGAATACGGAACTTCAGTGTTCCAATTCTGTAGTGCTAACCACTGAGCCACCATTCTGATTAAGTCTTCAATTCTACAGGGTTCAATTCATCATTGTGTTTGCCAGAATTTCACAGCTCAGCTTTGTACAAACATTTTGCGACTTTTAACATCTTTACTCAAGTCTGGGCCAGCTCCATCAAAGTGGATACAGAGCTAAGGTGTGGCATGGCAAAGCTCGCCTGGTAAATTAATCAAAATTTACACCAGTGGCCTAAATGTTATTATGAATATACACCAGCCCTTAGTAACATTTCTGATAGAGGTGCAAGGAATTTGTAAGAATCTTCTAACTCATTAAGGGGTGTGTGCCTCCTAATTTAACCCCTTTACGACCTTGGGATTTTTATTTTTTATTCAATATAGCCGTGTGATAGCTTTTTTTTTTATGGCATAAGTCCATAGTTTGGACTAGGAAACAGGAAAAAAATTCCAAGTGCTATGAAATTGCAAAAAAAGTGAAATTCCACAATTGCTTCTTTTTTTTTTACCATGTTCACAGAATGCTAAAGCTGACCTGCTATTATGATTCTCCAGGTCAGGCCGGAGTCACACTAGAGAGGAATATGGACGAGTGCTATGTGAGAAAAAATCACATAGCTCTCAGACCAATGTTAATCTATGGGGCGGCTCCTATCATCCGTTTTTTGAGTGAAACTACAGCATGCTGCGATTTGCACTGTATATCGGCTGAGAATCATCAATGAAAGTCTATGGGTGCAAGAAAAACTCGCACACCACATGAACCATCAGTGTGACTTGCGAGAAATACGCACCTGTGTCCTTTGAAAAGCCGACAATTTAGTGCGGTGTACAGTCAAATCACACTGACACTGATAGAATAGATAGAATAGAAATATACAGATAGAATAGATGTGTGTATATATATATATATATATATATATATATATATATATACATATATATGACATTGACACACATATATATCACACACATATATATATCTTTATATTTCATAAAGAGATAGATAGCAGAAAAGCAGGTAATTCATTTGTAGGCTTCTGTAAAACCATTGCAGAAGCCGACAGGATAGGAGACATGGTTTACATACAGTAAACCATTGCAGAACAGTTAGATTTATATATGTCAGTGACTAATACTGGCGTGGGCTCCTGTGCAATTTTCTGCTCCAGAGAGGGAAAGCCAGTGATTGAGGACAGATATTAATAGTCTAGATAGGGACCATGGTTATTGCCCCCTTCCTTGCTAAAAACATCTGCCCCCAGCCACCCCAGAAAAGGCACATCTTACAATTCTGGCACTTAACCTCTCTCTTCCCACTGCCCTGTAGCGGTAGCATATGGGGTTATAAGGGGTTAATATCACCTTTGTATTGTCAATAAGACACCTATCCATTACTAATCATAAAGTTTGTAAAGGGTTAAATAAACACACACACATGCAGAATAAAGAATTTTAATGAAATGAAAGAACACACAGTTTTGCCAAAAGACTGGGGAATGAATGAAATGCTGGGAGCGGAGCTTCAGTGACTAGCGATGACGTCACCAAAGCTGCGCTCCCTCACTGCCTGAACTCAGATGAACTCTTGAGTATGGGAAAATGCCAGATGATTTTTGCTGTAGATGCTGGAGACCACTGATGGAGTGAGGCCCCTTGCAATTGCCCACAGTCCCCTAATGCTGGCCCTGAATTTATACTTAATCTGATTTTATTAAGTTTTCCCCAATATTTTTAATGTCTTATTTCACATAAATTGCCTTGTTACTGTTTAGTATTGGAGTCCTTGGGCATGTTTATGAGAATGTACAAGTTCTTGAACAGTGCTTGAATTTGGAGTATAAGATATTTAGCTTATAGACAATTAACTATTCTGTATGCAGCTGTAGCTGACCCTCAGCTGTGAAAAGCATTACATCTTGATGGTTGTCATCTCCTGTATGTAAACTAAAATGCTCATATTTAGTGACAGCGAGAATAACTGACAAAGATCCTGTGGATCTGCCATATACAGTATATGAGTGTTAAGCCACTTAAAATGAATGGATAAAGCATATACAGATGTCTTTACCACTGGTAGAGTTTAAACAAAGTTTATTATCAACAGTTTTAGCAATATATATAGTAAATACATGTTATTAGGAAGAAAAAATTGGGAAATTTACTTTATTGTTGTTCTTTGAGGCCTTTATTGTGAAGAATCTCATGATATGAGTATTTATAAAACAGAATATTAAGACTAAGCAAATACAATTATCTAAAACATGCCAGTAAAACCGTTTACTGGATCTTTGATCTCTTTTAACCTCCATGTTAAACATAATGGATCTATACTGTAAACACACTTTGATGCTAAAAATTGCACCACTATTCCTGGCAGCTGATGTCACATTTGCATTACATATTGATACTCATCAAGGTCTTCAAGCCTTGTGTTCATTTATAATCTAATCACATGTCCACTTTAAAAATCAGTTTGCGCTGTGAAAATGGATAAAATACAATTACTAAATGATATGCGTAATCATTCAATGCTATTAGTGCTGAAAGGTGATATTGCAGTGACATTGAGAAAATTAGATCTATTCTTCATACAATTATATTGCTACACTTTAACTATAATGTCATTCTAATTGGAACGAAGCACTGAAATGTGAAACTAGGTGTATGTCAGGATCTAATTATCAAAAAGCAACTCACTCTTGAAACAGTGTTCTCAAAAGACCAAATGTTCTATACACTACACACACAATATACATTTCACCTGTGTATGTATATATATATATATATATATATATATATATATATATATATATATATATATATATATATATATATATATATATATACATACAGTGGGGGGAAATAAGTATTTGATCCCTTGCTGATTTTGTAAGTTTGCCTACTGACAGACATGAGCAGTCTATAATTTTAAGGGTAGGCTAATTTTAACAGTGGGTGATGAAATATCAAAAATAAAATCCAGAAAATCTCATTGTATAAATTATATAACTTTATTTGCATTTTACAGTGATAAATAAGTATTTGATTCCCTACCAACCACTAAGAGTTCTGGCTCCTGCAGACCTGTTAGATGCCCCTAATCAACTCATTACCTGCATTAAAGAGAGCTGTCTTACATAGTCACCTTTGTAAAAGACTCCTGTCCACAGACTCTATTAATCAGTCAGACTCTAACCTCTACAACATGGGCAGGACCAAATAGCTTTATAAAGGGTGTCATAGACAAGATCATAGACCTGCACAAAGCTGGAATGGGCTACAAAACCATAAGGAAGACGCTGGATGAGAAGGAGACAACTGTTGGTGCAATAGTAAGAAAATGGAAGAAATACAAAATGATTGTCAATCGACATCGATCTGGGGTACCATGCAAGATCTCAACTCGTGGGGTATCCTTGATCATGAGGAAGGCGAGAGATCAGCCTAAAACTACACTAGGGGAACTTGTTAATGATCTCAAGGCAGCTGGGACCACAGTCAACAAGAAAACCATTGGTAACATATTACGAAGTAATTACGGTTTAAAATCCTGCACTGCCTGCAAGGTCCCCCTGCTCAAGAAGGCTCATGTGCAGGCCCTTCTGAAGTTTGCCATTGAACACCTGGATGATTCTGTGAGTGATTGGGAGAAGGTGCTGTGGTCAGATGAGACAAAAATTGAGGTCTTTGGCATTAACTCAACTTGCTTTGTTTTGGAAGAAATTAAATGCTGCCTATGACCCTAAGAACACCGCCCACACTGTCAAGCATGGAGGTGGAAACATTATGTTTTGGGAGTGTTTCTCTGCTAAGGGCACAGGACTACTTCACCGCATCAATGGGAGAATGGATGAAGCCATGTACCTTAAATCCTGAGTGACAACCTCCTTCACTCTGCCAGGACATTAAAAATAGATCATCTATGGGTCTTCCAGCAAGACAATGACCCAAAATATACAGCCAAGGCAACAAAGGAGTGGCTCAAAAAGAAGCACATTAAGATCATGGAGTGGCCTAGCCAGTCTCCAGACCTGAATCCAATAGAAAATGGAGGGAGTTAAAGTTCCGAGTTGCCCAGCGACAGCCTCAAATTAATGATTTAGAGAAGATCTACTGTACAAAGAGGAGTGGACCAAAATTTCTCCTGATGTCCGCAAACCTGATCATCAACTGCAAAAAACGTCTGACTGCTGTGCTTGCCAACAAGGGTTTTGCCACCAAGTATTAAGTCTTGTTTACCAACGGGATCAAATACATTTATATAATTTATTCCATATGATTTTCTGGATTTTATTTTTGATATTCTATTTCTAATGTTAAAATAAACCTACCCATAAAGTTATAGACTGTTCATGTCTTTGTCAGTGAGCCAACTTACAAAATCAGCAAGGGATCAAATACTTATTTCCCCCACTGTGTGTGTATATGTATGTATATATATATACTCATCAAAATATGAAATCATAGGAAGGATAGACATGTTAAAACGATGCATATGATCAATAAATTTAACCAAATTTACAAAGCATTTCAATTTATTCAATATCGAGTATGAATGCCATTCACAGGAAGACACACATTTGCATTCCATGCCATGCTTTAAATGGGGTTATTAATAGTTGTAGAATTGCCTCTAATGCTGAATGCACTTGGGCATGCAAATCATCAAGATCCACTGCTAGCAGCTTCGTTTGCAATTGATATTGCATAACTTTTCAGACGTGCTAGATGGGATAAACGTCTGAAGACACTGGAGGCTATGGTAGCATGTTTAGACCATATACTGTACTTTGGTCACAGTAGCATGAACAACACTGAACTGATATTGTGATGACTCCAGACTCTGGCATTCTTTGCCCAGATGCTGATTCATCTGTGTCAGATTCGCCACCTGGTCACAGAGCATGTGAACAGGCTCCAGACTGGCAAAGAAAGAAAACATATTGGCAAGACATAGTGTGATACAAAGATAATTGTGTTTTTGTCCTGATGAAGAGATTTGGAAATCTTGAAATATGTTGACAAATATACCACATTCATGCTTCACCTCCGTGTGTGATCGCGTTTTTGGAACCTTGGGCAGCGTGTATTTTAAACCACCATATTTCTCACTCATTACATTGAATCTCCTTGGTGGTCTTAAGGTACCGTCACATAAAGCGACGCTGCAGCGATATAGACAACGATGTTGATCGCTGCAGCGTCACTGTTTCGTCGTTGTGTGGTCGTTGGAGAGCTGTCACACAGACAGCTCTCCAGCGACCAACGATGCCGAAGTCCCCGGGTAACCAGGATAAACATCGGGTTACTAAGCGCAGGGCCATGCTTAGTAACCCGATGTTTACCCTGGTTACCAGTGTAAATGTAAAAAAAACAAACACTACATACTTACATTCCGGTGTCTGTCGCGTCCCCCGGTGTCCGCTTCCATGCACTGTGTAAGCGCCGGCCCTAAAGCAGAGTGGTGATGTCACCGCTGTGCTCTGCTTTACGGCCGGCCGGCGCTGACACAGTGCAGGGAAGCGGACGCCGGGGGACGCGACAGACACCGGAATGTAAGTATGTAGTGTTTGTTTTTTTTTACATTTACAATGGTAACCAGGGTAAATATTGGGTTACTAAGCGCGGCCCTGCACTTAGTAACCCGATGTTTACCCTGGTTACCAGTGAAGACATCGCTGAATCCGCGTCACACACGCCGATTCAGCGATGTCAGTGGGTGATCCAGTGACGAAATAAGGTGCTGGCCTTCTAGCTCCGACCAACGATGTCACAGCAGGATCCTGATCGCTGCTGCGTCTCAAACACAACGTTATCACTATCCAGGACGCTGCAACGTCACGGATAGCTATCGTTATCGTTGTTAAGTTGTTCAGTGTGAAGGTACCTTAACTGCAGCCTTTTACATGCTTCTATAGGTGTTGTGACTGCCACAACCCTATCAGGTGAGTGTACCTATAATATCTGATAACACTTGGCTATCAGATAAGACCCTATTTGCACTTTTTTTCTTTCTAGCTTTACCAATTGTTTTTATGCACTCCTTCATAACACACGTAATAATATCCTTGACCAAATCAAAGTCATGGGTGCTAGGTTAGGCCTATCTAACCAAAGTAGAAAATTTCCTCCAATTTTTGTCACTCCCTTGTTCTTTGCTATACATATTTCTCAAGACATATAAGAACAATTTATGGCATAGAAGGCAACTTTGCTGATTTCCAGTGGGAAGCGAAACTCTTCTGAGACTGAAACGGTATTTGTGAGATAGCTAGTTGGTGACTCTACCTAAGAGGGATTTCTGCCATATCACCAATAATACACACTTTAGGATCTTCTGGGATCTGGCAGTTAAAAACAGAATTAATAAGGTCTAGCACATCTCCCTAGAAGCGTCTCAAGCAAGAACAATTCCTCATTAAATTAATCAAGTCTGCATTTGATACACCGCATTTCCAGCATTGCGAGTCTGGCTTAAGTCCCATATTAAACAGCAAGATAGGTGTCATGACACAGCTGTTGAGTTACCTGGGACCACAGGCTCCTTTCCTGGCCCTAACCATAGGGGTGCCCTAGCTCGCCCTGTTCGCCGGGATACTTCAGATGGCAAAGACAATGGGGCTTCTGCCCTTGCCCTATCTCCAAAGTTAGTCCTTCATCTGTCCCCTTCCCCCACACAGAAAAGAGAGGGTGCTACTGTACAGGGCAACAAAGACAAGAGAAAAACTGAAAACTCCACACACACAAAATATTCACTCATGTTTAACAGAGGAAACCACCAGTGTGTGTAGGAAGGGGAAGAAAGCAAAACAATGCAGGATAAGGGATTATTAAGCGTGCAAACCAAACAACAGTCGCTTATCACTCCACCAGCTCTCCTTCTCATGCCAACTTCTCTCCCTCCTTTTGTCATGAAGCAAGTGCTAAATCTGACATGGACTTGGTAATAGACCCCAGCAGGGCCGGCTCCTGGTTTTCATGGGCCATGGGCGAAAGAGTCCCAGTGGGCCCCTTTAATACATACCACAATTCATAATGCACCGATACGGCAGAGAAATATAGGTATAGTACAATGCCAAAGATTTCACTTACTTCTTATATTACATGAGTGATATCTATTGTACATTCTACATTAGCTCTGAAACCGGACAGTATAGTCCTCTATACAGAATAATGAGCCCCATATATTGCTCCAAACAGAATAATGAACCCCATATATTGCCTCATGTGATGCTGCCGCTACCGCCGCCACTATCTGCGCCTCGCCATACTCACCTGTCCTCGGCGTCCCGGCGTGACTCCTCTGCTGCAGCATCCTCTTCTCAGCGCTTGCTCCCGGCCTCTGCTGCTCGTCGGGTACGCGCGCACGCCTGGTTTACCGCGCGCGCACTTCTAACTTTCTTCTGGTACTTTCGTCCTGTCCTCTCTATCACCTTGGAGGACTCTCACCCGGAAGTACTGCGCAGCGTCGCTTTATTAATCCCTTCCTTCCTCTCCCCTGTGCCTGATGATCATTTGTGATTCCATGTGTTCTGGGATGCATGTTCACCTTGTTGTCTTCCTTGCTTTCCCTAGATTCAGTCCTGTGTCTCCACATACTTACCAGTCCTGTGTTTTGGCATACCTGTCAGCCCTGTGTCTCTGCATACCTGCCAGTCCTGTGTCTCTGTATACCTGCCAGTCCTTTGTTTTGGCATTCCTGCCAGTCCAGTGTCTCTGCATACCCTTTAGTTGTATGTCTTTGTATACCTGCCAGTCCTGTGTCTCTGTATACCTGCCAGTCCTGTGTCTCTGCATATGAGCCAGTCCTGTGTCTCTGCATATCCCCAGTCCTTGTCTCTGCATATCCGCCAGTTCTGTATCTCTGCATACCCGCCAGTCCTGTGTTCCTGCATACCCGCCACTCCTGTGTCTCTGCACACCTGCCAGTTCCGTGTCCTCTCCTTTAGTTCTGTGTTCCTGCCTAATTCGCCCGTACAGTGTCTCTTGCACTTTCGCTAGTCTGGTGTCTCTGAGGATCACTTTCTTTTCCTTCTTGGTCTCCCAGCTGTTGTGGCGATAGTTCCCCACGGGCTTGCCCCTAACTCTCCCTGTATATGGGGCGGTCTATCTTGTCAGCTCATCCATGGGAGAGTCGTCATCACGGTCCAGTGGGTCCACTTCCAGTTTTTTTTTAGCATCCTCACAGTATCATTAGGCCATGGACCCCGCTGGTGTTTCTGCTACTCAAAAGGAATTACTTTTTTACGAGAGAACCAGACTAGGATCATGTCCTTTCTGAAAAACAAGGAGTCTCGTCTCGCGGGCTTACAGTCTTCTGATCCTGGTAATGCTTCTCAGTTGGCCACCCTTCAGCAGGAGCTTAGCCAACAGCAGGACACCCAGTCTCATATGTTGAATTATATGGCCTCTGTGGATAATCGGCTTCTTTCTCTCCAGAATGTCGCCTCTGTTCCTATCCAGGTACCCGCCCTGCAACCCTCGCCCCATCTGGCCTGGCCCCCTCGGTATGGTGGGGATTCTAAACTATGTTGCGGGTTTCTTAACCAGTGTCAATTACATTTTGAATTGTCACCACTACTATACCCTACCAATCGAGCTAAGGTAGCTTTTGTGGTTTCCCATTTGGAGGGTGAAGCTTTGGCCTGGGTGAATTCCCTCTGGGAGCGAGACAATCCTTTGTTCTCTCAACTTAATCCCTTCTTAGATACCTTCCGCAAGTAGTGTTGAGCATTCCGATACCGCAAGTATCGGGTATCGGCCGATACTTAGCGGTATCGGAATTCCGATACCGAGATCCGATACTTGCCGCGTATCGGATACCGGAATCGGAAGTTCCCAGATTCAAACTGCACAAATTCAGCCAATGAGAATGATTCCAAGTGTGGGCACATCCTGTTCAGCATGGAGGGCATGAAACTACTGGCATGGCTGTGATTGGCTGCTGAAATGATGTCATGATGCAGTTTAAAAGTCGCTGGCGCCATTTTGCGCTCACTCTGCTGTGAATTCAGTTAGTGACAGGACGCTGTTTGCTGACTGAGGGCCAGTTTAGAGATAGCGATTTGCTTCTTTGTGCTTTTCAAAGGCTAATTTAGCAACCGCTGTGTTCACCTACTATTCACCTTGCTTTTGCCTTGTAGCGCTGTTTTCACAGCGATCTGCAAGGTCTGTGTGTGTGTGTGTGTGTGTGAGTGTAGCCCACTCTCTAGTCTGAGTGCAGCCATAGGCCATCCATAGCTGGTTGTATTCAGTTCAGGGAGGGTGGTTCATTGCCTCATACTGTTTGTTTTTTTTTGTTTTTTTTCAAGTAGTGTAGTCTGCTGCTCATTTTTTCAAAAAATTCCTATTAGTGTCTTTCCACCTGTCTCCAGCTAACTTGTGGAAAAACACTACATAGGATAAAGTAGAGGAGGGTTTTTGGGCCTTGCAGCGCCGTTTATGGCTGTCTGCACGGTCTCCGTGTGACTGCAGCTCGCCCTGTAGTCTGTGAGCAGCCATAGCCTGGTTGTCTCCAGCTCAGGGTTCTTCACTGCGTCATAACGTAAAATCAATTTTCCTTTTTTTTTAAGTAGTGCAGGCTGCTGCACATTTTTTCAAAAAATTCCTATTAGTGTCTTTCCACCCGTCTCCAGCTAACTTGTGGAAAAACACTACATAGGATAACGTAGAGGAGGGTTTTTGGGCCTTGCAGCGCCGTTTACGGCTGTCTGCACGGTCTCCGTGTGACTGCAGCTCTCTCTGTTGTCAGTTCAGCCCCCAAAAAATAAAAAAATAATAAAGTTCACCAAACACACCAGTGACACCACTTTACATTTGTGTAGGCCACATTAGCTCATATTAAAGTCTAGTCCACACTTTAGAAAATTAGTGTTTCTTATACCTGTTAGGAGTTGTTCAGGAATAAGCACACAAAGCCGTTAGTACTTTTCTGCTTATCTTTATCAGTCAACCAAGATGAAGAAGGCAGTGAGTAAGGCACGTGGGCGTGGGCGCGGAGCAGGGAGGGGACGTGGGGATTCTGTGCCTGCTGCGGGCACCGGTGACTCATCAGCACCCACTTTCACCAGGGAACAGTCATTCATGCGTAGCTTTGTCGCAGAGCGCCGTACACCGCTGCTGCGTGAAGACCAAATTGAAGCCGTTGTCGGATGGATGGCAGCTAATGCATCAACTTCAATTAGTGCCACATCCTCTCAGACACAGAGCACTGGAGAGCAGCCATCTGTCTCTTCACCACCTGCCAAATTGCCCAGGCAGACAGAGAGCCCAGGACAGGAGCCGTCTCTACTTCTGTTCTCTGAATCTCTTGGCTTGGAAACAGGGGGCCAGCCAAGCAGCATTGGAGAAATGGAAGAAGAGGCAGGGTGCAGTGATGCCCAACAGCTTTTTCTCTCTTCCTCTGAAGAGGCGGGTGGGCCAGTGCTTCGCAGGCCGCATCCGCTGATGATGACACTCAGGTGCCACTTTCTGGTGCGTGCTCTGCTGCTGAGACTACCCAGGAGGAGCAGTTGGGGGCAGAGGGTAGTGTAGATGATGAGGTCCTTGACCCATCTTGGCGTGAGGGACAGGAAGGTGGTGGGAGCAGCTCTGAGGAAGAGATTCCCCGTACGGCCCAAAGAGGGAGAGGGAGGGGGAAGACTGCGGATCCTGCAGCCTCCGCTTTGGCACCCGTTAGGAGCATGTCTCTTCCAAAAGCCAAAAAGGGCGCTCCCAAGACTTGCAGTGCCTGGGCCTTTTTTGACACAGTTGCAGATGACATTTGCTATGTCAAATGCAAGGTGTGTCATCAGAAAGTCAAAAGAGGTCGAAATGTCAGTAGCCTCAATACCTCCAACATGTGGAAACATGTGCGCAACAGGCACGCGGCGTTGTTAGAAAAACACACTGAAGAGCTAGGCCAACCAACAGTGGCAGCTACCACCTCTTCAGCTCGTGTTGCCTCTTCCTCCAGCTCACACGCAGCTGGTTCGGCTTCCTCCCAGGATCGCCGTGGAAGAACCTCTGGCCCTGTTGTCCAGAGACCCGCTGTAATTCCACCCGCAGCACCACTTTCCCAGTCATCCACACACTCCCAGCCCAGTGTACAGCCATCGGTAGTACAGGCATGGGAGAAAAGGCGGCCTTTCTCGTCAAACCACCCACGAGCACAGGCTCTGACTGCAGGCATTGCCAAACTTCTGTCACTGGAAATGCTGTCATTCAGGCTGGTGGAGACTGACAGCTTCCGTGACTTGATGTCATTGGCAGTCCCACAGTACAATGTGCCCAGCCACTTTTACTTCAGCAGGCAAGCCGTCCCTGCCCTGCACAAGCATGTGGAGGGACACATAAAACACGCGCTACTGAATGCCGTCAGTAGCAAGGTCCACCTCACCACCGATGCGTGGACCAGTCAACATGGACAGGGGCGATACCTTTCCCTCACTGCCCATTGGGTTAATGTCGTTGAGCCGGGTACAGATCGTGCGAGTGGCGCAGGACGTGTCCTGCCCACTCCAAGGATTGCAGGAATCCATTCTGTACGCATTGACTCCTCCTCTTACACCAGTTCCTCAGAATCATCGCTGCAGGAGCCGTCACAGTCCACCTCCACATGGACCCGTGATGAACGTTTACCTGTTACGACCGACATGAGCACAGCCGTGGCCAAACGTCAACAGGCCGTCTTGAAATTAATTTCTTTGGGGAATCGAAGCCACACAGCGCAGGAGCTCTGGAATGCCATCAAGCAGGAGAGCGATGTGTGGTTTGTGCCAAGGAATCTCCAGCCAGGCATGGTAGTGTGTGATAATGGCCGAAATCTAGTGGCAGCTCTGGGCCTCGGCAACCTCACTCACATCCCATGTCTGGCACATGTGCTCAATTTGGTCGTGCAGAGTTTTTTGAGGGACTATCCGGATCTTGATGCACTGCTGCACAAGGTCCGCCTAGAGTGTGCTCACTTGCGGCGTTCCAGCACGGCAAAAGCGCGCATTGCGGCTCTGCAGCGCCGACACCACCTGCCGGAACATCGCATCATATGTGACCTACCTACCAGGTGGAATTCCACGTTACATATGTTGGAGCGGTTGTGTGAGCAGCAGCAAGCTGTAATGGAGTACCAGCTGCATCAGGCGCAAAGAAGTCGCACTCCGCGCCGTTCAGACTTCACAACCACAGAGTGGGCCACTATGAATGACGTCTGCCAGGTTTTGCGTCCCTTTGATTATTCCACGCGGATGGCGAGTGCAGATGATGCACTAGTCAGCATGACTGTCCCCCTTATCTGCCTGCTTGAAAAATCACTGCAAGCGCTAAGGGATGATGTTGTGGAAGAGGTGGAGGATGAGGATTCAACATTTCCATCGTCTTCTGGACAGTCAGCGCCACGTGGTTCCTCACAAACGCGTAGGCAGGGGACAGTTTGTGAGGAGGATGAGGAGGAGTCAATGGAGGAGGAAGACATCCGTCCAGAGGAGGGAGTTACACAATTGTCCAGTACTCAGTGTGTACAGCGAGGGTGGGGTGATGACGAGCGGGCAGAGATCACGCCTCCAGCAGGGGACAGCGTTTCTTGGGCAGTTGGCAGTCTGCAGCACATGGTGGATTACATGCTGCAGTGCCTGAGAAACGACCGCCGCATCGCCCACATTCTCAACATGTCTGAATATTGGGTGTTCACCCTCCTCGATCCTCGCTACCGGGACAACGTAGAAAGCCTCATCACACCGTTGAACCGGGAGCGAAAAATGCGGGAGTACCAAGACACACTGGTGAATTCCATCATCTTCTCCATTCCAAGTGAGAGAAGTGCTGCTAGTGCATTACAAAGCAGCTCAGTGCGTCCAGGCAGTGGTGGAGGCTCTGCACAAAGAGGGAGCAGAAGCAGTGCCTCTGCCCAAGGCAAGAGCAGTATGGCCCAACTGTGGCAGTTTTCTGTGCCCGCCACAAAAGTCAACACCATCACAGACGGCTCCAGTCAGCAGGAGGCAACGGTTCCGTCAGATGGTGACAGACTACATGTCTTGCCCTCTTGCTGTACTCCCAGACAGCTCTTCACCTTTCAAGTTTTGGGTCTCAAAGCTGGATACATGGCCAGAGCTAAGCCAGTATGCATTGGAGGTGCTGGCTTGCCCTGCGGCTAGAGTATTATCGGAACGCGTCTTTAGTGCTGCAGGTGGTGTACTAACAGACCGTCGCATGCGACTATCCTCCGATAACGTTGACCGGCTTACTTTCCTGAAAATGAACAAGGCCTGGATCTCGCAGGAATTTGCCACTCCTCTTCCTGATTAAATAATTAGGTGACTGTCTACGTTATCCAGGTCTCCTGTTGTGTTCATCTTTCTACCACCTGAACTTAAATTCCTGGGCTCCAACACCGCCAGTTGAGGCTCAGAAGTGCCGTCTGCACAGTCAAAACATACGACCCAGTGTTATTGGCTTTCAGTAACGTCAGCTGATCCCCAGCTGTGCAGCCGGCACTGTGTCCTGCGACCGCCACGCTGACACAACAACTGAAATGTAAGGGAACCTGTCCCCCCCCCCCCCAAGGCGTTTGTTACTGAAAGAGCCACCTTGTGCAGCAGTAATGCTGCACAAGGAAAAGGTAGCTATTTTTGTTTAGCTCCTTGCACACGCAGAACTTAACACTTATAAAATGTGTCCACTGATACCGTAAAACCGTCCCGGAGGTGGGACTTTCCTTCGTAATATGACGCAGCACAGCTGTCATTCCTACCCCCTTGGCGCCGTGCCCCGGCTCCTCAGCGTTGTTTAAATCTGTCCCGGAGCCTGCGCTGTTATGTTATCCCTTGGCCAGGCACACTTAGCGCTGCCCATCTTCTGACATCAATTGGTGTCAGGCTGGCTGCGCCTGTGCGGCCGCGCTGGCCGAGAGCCCGCCTCACATTGTCTTCTGATTTCATCCCACTGGGGGCCTGAGATCCATGGACATGCGCAGTGCATATCTGAACCTCCGCCTCTCACTCATCTCCCTACGCCTTCTTCAGACTGTGCGCCGTCAGCTGATCCCTAATAGCATGCCACGGCCGTGACGCCGCACAGTCTGAAGAAGCCGTAGGGAGGGGAGTGAGAGGCGAGGATATGCACTGCGCATGGCCACGGATCCCAGGCCCGCGGTGGGATTACATTAGACGACACTGCGAGGCGGGATCTCGTCCAGCACGGCCGCACAGGCGCAGCCAGCCTGACACCAAATGATGTCAGAAGATGGGCAGCGATAAGTGTGCCTGGCCAAGGGATAACATAACAGCGCAGGCTCCGTGACAGATTCAAACAACGCTGAGGAGCCGGGGCACGGCGCCAGGGGGGTAGGAATGACAGCTGTGCTGCGTCATATTACGAAGGAAAGTCCCACCTCCGGGACGGTTTTACGGTATCAGTGGACACATTTTATAAGTGTTTAGTTCTGTGTTTGCAAGGAGCATAATGAAAAGAGCCACCTTTTCCTTTTGCATCTTTTGTGCTGCACAAGCTGGCTCTTTCAGCTACAAACGCCTTGGGGGGGGGGGGGTTAAAGGTTCCCTTTCGACTTTCTCCAATCAGGCTTCGGCCTACATTGTGTTCCTCTGCTTCTCCTGCTGTCCCTGGGCTCCAACACCGCTAGTTGTTGCCTGGTAGTGCTGTACGCACAGTCCCAACAGTCCCTCCTCTGTTATTGGGGTTCAGTAACGTCAGCTGTTCCCCAGCTGTGTGTGTGGCAATCCCTCCTATCTCCTCCACCTCCTCCTCCTCCTCCTGTCCCTGGGCTCCAACACCGCTAGTTGCTGCCTGGTAGTGCTGTACGCACAGTCCCAACAGTCCCTCCTCTGTTATTGGGGTTCAGTAATGTCAGCTGTTCCCCTGCTGTGTGTGTGGCAATCCCTCCTATCTCCCCCACCTCCTCCTCCTCCTCCTGTCCCTGGGCTCCAATACCGCTAGTTGCTGCCTGGTAGTGCTGTACGCACAGTCCCAACAGTCCCTCCTCTGTTATTGGGGTTCAGTAACGTCAGCTGTTCCCCAGCTGTGTGTGTGGCAATCCCTTCTATCTACTCCACCTCCTCCTCCTCCTGTCCCTGGGCTCCAACACCGCTAGTTGTTGCCTGGTAGTGCTGTACGCACAGTCCCAACAGTCCCTCCTCTGTTATTGGGGTTCAGTAACGTCAGCTGTTCCCCAGCTGTGTGTGTGGCAATCCCTCCTATCTCCTCCACCTCCTCCTCCTCCTCCTCCTGTCCCTGGGCTCCAACACCGCTAGTTGCTGCCTGGTAGTGCTGTACGCACAGTCCCTCCTCTGTTATTGGGGTTCAGTAACGTCAGCTGTTCCCCAGCTGTGTGTGTGGCAATCCCTCCTATCTCCTCCACCTCCTCCTCCTCCTCCTGTCCCTGGGCTCCAACACTGCTAGTTGCTGCCTGGTAGTGCTGTACGCACAGTCCCAACAGTCCCTCCTCTGTTATTGGGGTTCAGTAATGTCAGCTGTTCCCCAGCTGTGTGTGTGGCAATCCCTTCTATCTACTCCACCTCCTCCTCCTCCTGTCCCTGGGCTCCAACACCGCTAGTTGTTGCCTGGTAGTGCTGTACGCACAGTCCCAACAGTCCCTCCTCTGTTATTGGGGTTCAGTAACGTCAGCTGTTCCCCAGCTGTGTGTGTGGCAATCCCTCCTATCTCCTCCACCTCCTCCTCCTCCTCCTGTCCCTGGGCTCCAACACCGCTAGTTGCTGCCTGGTAGTGCTGTACACACAGTCCCAACAGTCCCTCCTCTGTTATTGGGGTTCAGTAACATCAGCTGTTTCCCAGCTGTGTGTGTGGCAATCCCTCCTATCTCCTCCACCTCCTCCTCCTCCTCCTGTCCCTGGGCTCCAACACCGCTAGTTGCTGCCTGGTAGTGCTGTACGCACAGTCCCAACAGTCCCTCCTCTGTTATTGGGGTTCAGTAACGTCAGCTGTTCCCCAGCTGTGTGTGTGGCAATCCCTCCTATCTCCTCCACCTCCTCCTCCTCCTGTCCCTGGGCTCCAACACCGCTAGTTGTTGCCTGGTAGTGCTGTACGCACAGTCCCAACAGTCCCTCCTCTGTTATTGGGGTTCAGTAACGTCAGCTGTTCCCCAGCTGTGTGTGTGGCAATCCCTTCTATCTACTCCACCTCCTCCTCCTCCTGTCCCTGGGCTCCAACACCGCTAGTTGTTGCCTGGTAGTGCTGTACGCACAGTCCCAACAGTCCCTCCTCTGTTATTGGGGTTCAGTAACGTCAGCTGTTCCCCAGCTGTGTGTGTGGCAATCCCTCCTATCTCCTCCACCTCCTCCTCCTCCTCCTGTTCCTGGGCTCCAACACCGCTAGTTGCTGTCCAGAAGTGCTGTCCGCACAGAGCCAAACACCTCGCCAATGTGTTAGTGGGGTTCAGCACCGCCAGCTGTTCCCCTGCTGTGTATACGGCAACGTGTACTGCGACCGCCATGCAGGCACAACAAGTTAAATTTAAGGGAACCTGTCCCCCCCCCCAGGCGTTTGTTACTGAAGGAGCCACCTTTTGCAGCGGTAATGATGCAAAGGGAAAAAGTGCCTCTTTTCGTGGTGCTCCTTGCACATGCTGAACCTAACACTTATGAAATGTGTCCCCTCCTACCGTGATACCGTCCGGTAGGTGGAACTTTCCTTTGTGATGTGAAGCAGCACAGCCGTCATTCTTACCCCCTTGGCGCCGTGCGCGGCCTCCTCAGCGTTGTTTGAGTCAGTCCCGGAGCCTGCGCTGTTAGGTTAGCCCTTGGCTTGCGCTGCCCGTCTTCTGACATCATTTGGTGTCAGGCTGGCTGAGCCTGTGCGGCCGCGCTGGACGAGATCCCGCCTCGTAGTGTCTTCTGATTTAATCCCACTGGGGGCCTGAGATCCATGGACATGCGCAGTGCATATCTGAACCTCCACCTCTCACTCATCTCCCTACAGCTTCTTCAGACTGTGCGGTGTCAGCTGGTCCCTAATAGCTTGCCACGGCCGTGACACCGCACAGTCTGAAGAAGCCGTAGGGAGGGGAGTGAGAGGCGAGGATATGCACTGCGCATGGCCATGGATCCCAGGCCCGCGGTGGGATTACATTAGACGACACTGCGAGGCGGGATCTCAGCCAGCGCAGCCACACAGGCGCAGCCAGTCTGACACCAAATGATGTCAGAAGACGGGCAGCGCAAAATGTGTGCATGGCCAAGGGCTAACCTAACAGCGCAGGCTCCGGGACTGACTCAAACAACGCTGAGGAGGCGGCGCACGGCGCCAAGGGGGTAAGAATGACGGCTGTGCTGCTTCACATCACAAAGGAAAGTTCCACCTACCGGACGGTATCACGGTAGGAGGGGACACATTTCATAAGTGTTAGGTTCAGCATGTGCAAGGACCATAATTAAAAGAGCTAAGTTTACCTTTTCCAGCATTAGTTCTGTACACGATGGCTCTTTCACTCTTTCAGTTACAAACGCCTGGGGGGGGTTAAAGGTTCCCTTTCAACTTGCTCCAGTGCAGGCTTCAGCCTACACTCTGCTCCCTCTCCTCCTCCTGCTGACCCTGGGCTCTGACACCGCCAGTTGGGGCCCAGATGTGCTGGCTGCACAGAGAAAAACACCAGCCAAAGTGTCAGTGGGGTTCAGCACTGCCAGCTGTTCCCCTGCTGTGTAGCCGGCAACGTGTCCTGCAACAGTCACGCAGACACAAGAACTGAAATTGAAGGGAACCTGTCCCCCCTCCCCCAGGTGTTTGTATGTTTCACAGCCACCTTGTACAGCAGTAATGCTGCATGTGTGCAAGGTGGCTCATAAACTTACTCCCCTTGCACACGTGGAACTGAACACGTCTAAAATGTGTCCTCTGTGACCATTAAACCGTCCTTGAGGTGTGACTTTCCTTTGTAATGACACGCTGCAACCCCCTTGGTAGCGCTGACCATCTTCTGGCATCATTGTTTGGCTGCCTGCGCCTCTGCGGCCGCCCTGACCCACACAACGCCCCTCGGTGTCTTATTTATTTGGACTGCGAGCGTGTGATTGATGGGCATCAACAGTGCATATGTTCGCCTGTCCCTCATCTCCTTCCGCCTTCTTCAGACTGTGCGGCTTCATGGCTGTGGCGTGCGACAACGGATCAGCTGACGCCGCACAGTCTGAAGCGGGTGTAAGGACCCGAGTGTGAGAGGCGAACATATGTACTGCGCCAGGCCAGGAATCCCAGCCCCGCAGTGTTTTAACAATGTTAAGACACTGCGGGGCTGGGATTCATGGTCAACGCGAACCGCACCGGCCGACATGAAATGATGTCAGAAGACGGGCAGCGCTAACAGCGCAAGGCCAAGGGATAACACAACAGCGCAGGCTCCTGTACAGCAAATAACGACGCTCAGGAGGCCGCGCCAAGCACCAAGGTGGGATTTTTGCCAGCTGTGCTGCGTCTCATTACGAAGGGAACTCACGCCTCCAAAACAGTTTGACTGCTTAAGGGCCTAAATGTTATACGTGTTTCTTTCTGCGTGTGAAAGGAGTATAATTAAAGAGCAACCTTAGACTTGTGCAGCATTACTGCTGCCCAAGCTGTGGCTCTTGTAGTTTGTAACCCCTGAGGGGGGGTTAAAGGTTACCTTTGAAATCGGTTCAATTAGGCTTCGGCCTACACTCTGCTCCACCTGCAGAGCCCGGGCTCCAACACCGCTAGTTGCTGTCCGGAAGTGCTGGCTGCACAGAGAAAAACACCTCGCCAATGTGTCAGTGGGGTTCAGCAACGCCAGCTGTTCCCCTGCTGTGTAGCCGGCAATGTGTCCTGCAACAGCCACGCAGACACAACAGACCTAAAGCTGCCGCCAGTGCAGGCTTCGGCCTACACTCTGCTCCCTCTCCTCCTCCTGCTGACCCTGGGCTCTAACACCGCCAGTTGGGGCCCAGATGTGCTAGCTGCACAGAGAAAAACACCAACCAATGTGTCAGTGGGGTTCAGCACCGCCAGCTGTTCCCCTGCTGTGCAGCCGGCAACGTGTCCTGCAACAGCCACGCAGACACAAGAACTGAAATTGAAGGGAACCTGTCCCCCCTCCCCCAGGTGTTTCTACGTTTTACAGCCACCTTGTACGACAGTAATGCTGCATGTGTGCAAGGTGGCTCAGAAACTTATTCTCCTTGCCCATGTTGAACTGAACACGTCTAAAATGAGTCCTCTGCGACCATTAAAACGTCCCTCAGGTGTGATTTTCCTTTGTATTGACACGCAACAAGCTCCTTGGTAGCACTGCCCGTCTTCTGGCATCATTGTTTGGCTGCCTGCGCCTCTGCGGCCGCCCTGACCCACACAACGCCCCTCGGTGTCTTATTTATTTGGACTGCGAGGGTGTGATTGACGGGCATGAACCGTGCATTTCTTCGCCTGTCCCTCATCTCCTTCCGCCTTCTTCGGACTGTGCGTCTTCATGGCCGTGGCATGCGATAAGGGATCAGCTGACGCCGCATAGTCTGAAGCGGGTGTAAGAACCCAAGAGAGAGGCGAACATATGTACTGCGCCAGGCCATGAATCCCAGCCCCGCAGTGTTTTAACAATGTTAAGACACTGCGGGGCTGGGATTCATGGTCATCGCCACCCGCAACGGCCGACATTAAATGATGTTAGAAGATGGGCAGCGCTAACAGCACAAGGCCAAGGGATAACACGACAGCGCAGACTCCTGTGCAACAAATAACGATGTTCAGGAGGCCGCGCAAAGCACCAAGGTGGCATTTTTGCCAGCTGTACTGCGTCTCTTTACGAAGGGAACTCACACCTCAAAATCAGTTTGACTGTGTAAGGGCCTAAATGTTATACGTGTTCCTTTCAGCGTGTGCAAGGAGCAAAATTAAAAGAGCAACCTTTGACTTGTGCAGCACTACTGCTGCATAAGCTGTGGCTCTTCTAGTTTGGAACACCTGAGGGGGGGTTAAAGGTTACCTTTGAAATTGGTTCAATTAGGCTTCGGCCTACACTCCGCTCCCCCTGTCCTCCTCCTGCTGACCCTGGGCTCTAACACCGCCAGTTGGGGCCCAGATGTGCTAGCTGCACAGAGAAAAACACCAGCCAAAGTGTCAGTGGGGTTCAGCACCGCCAGCTGTTCCCCTGCTGTGCAGCCGGCAACGTGTCCTGCAACAGCCACGCAGGCACAATAGACCCAAAGCTGCCGCCAGTGCAGGCTTCGGCCTACACTCTGCTCCCTCTCCTCCTCCTGCTGACCCTGGGCTCTAACACCGCCAGTTGGGGCCCAGATGTGCTAGCTGCACAGAGAAAAACACCAGCCAATGTGTCAGTGGGGTTCAGCACCGCCAGCTGTTCCCCTGCTGTGCAGCCGGCAACGTGTCCTGCAACAGCCACGCAGACACAAGAACTGAAATTGAAGGGAACCTGTCCCCCCTCCCCCAGGTGTTTCTACGTTTTACAGCCACCTTGTACGACAGTAATGCTGCATGTGTGCAAGGTGGCTCAGAAACTTATTCTCCTTGCCCATGTTGAACTGAACACGTCTAAAATGAGTCCTCTGCGACCATTAAAACGTCCCTCAGGTGTGATTTTCCTTTGTATTAACACGCAACAAGCTCCTTGGTAGCGCTGCCCGTCTTCTGGCATCATTGTTTGGCTGCCTGCGCCTCTGCGGCCGCCCTGACCCACACAACGCCCCTCGGTGTCTTATTTATTTGGACTGCGAGGGTGTGATTGACGGGCATGAACCGTGCATTTCTTCACCTGTCCCTCATCTCCTTCCGCCTTCTTCGGACTGTGCGTCTTCATGGCCGTGGCATGCGATAAGGGATCAGCTGACGCCGCATAGTCTGAAGCGGGTGTAAGAACCCAAGAGAGAGGCGAACATATGTACTGCGCCAGGCCATGAATCCCAGCCCCGCAGTGTTTTAACAATGTTAAGACACTGCGGGGCTGGGATTCATGGTCATCGCAAACCGCAACGGCCGACATTAAATGATGTTAGAAGATGGGCAGCGCTAACAGCGCAAGGCCAAGGGATAACACGACAGCGCAGACTCCTGTGCAACAAATAACGATGTTCAGGAGGCCGCGCAAAGCACCAAGGTGGCATTTTTGCCAGCTGTACTGCGTCTCTTTACGAAGGGAACTCACGCCTCAAAATCAGTTTGACTGTGTAAGGGCCTAAATGTTATACGTGTTCCTTTCAGCGTGTGCAAGGAGCAAAATTAAAAGAGCAACCTTTGACTTGTGCAGCACTACTGCTGCATAAGCTGTGGCTCTTCTAGTTTGGAACACCTGAGGGGGGGTTAAAGGTTACCTTTGAAATTGGTTCAATTAGGCTTCGGCCTACACTCCGCTCCCCCTGTCCTCCTCCTGCTGACCCTGGGCTCTAACACCGCCAGTTGGGGCCCAGATGTGCTAGCTGCACAGAGAAAAACACCAGCCAAAGTGTCAGTGGGGTTCAGCACCGCCAGCTGTTCCCCTGCTGTGCAGCCGGCAACGTGTCCTGCAACAGCCACGGAGGCACAACAGACCCAAAGCTGCCGCCAGTGCAGGCTTCGGCCTACACTCTGCTCCCTCTCCTCCTCCTGCTGACCCTGGGCTCTAACACCGCCAGTTGGGGCCCAGATGTGCTAGCTGCACAGAGAAAAACACCAGCCAATGTGTCAGTGGGGTTCAGCACCGCCAGCTGTTCCCCTGCTGTGCAGCCGGCAACGTGTCCTGCAACAGCCATGCAGACACAAGAACTGAAATTGAAGGGAACCTGTCCCCCCTCCCCCAGGTGTTTCTACATTTTACAGCCACCTTGTACGACAGTAATGCTGCATGTGTGCAAGGTGGCTCAGAAACTTATTCTCCTTGCCCATGTTGAACTGAACACGTCTAAAATGAGTCCTCTGCGACCATTAAAATGTCCCTCAGGTGTGATTTTCCTTTGTATTGACACGCAACAAGCTCCTTGGTAGCGCTGCCCATCTTCTGGCATCATTGTTTGGCTGCCTGCGCCTCTGCAGCCGCCCTGACCCACACAACGCCCCTCGGTGTCTTATTTATTTGGACTGCGAGGGTGTGATTGACGAGCATGAACCGTGCGTTTCTTCGCCTGTCCCTCATCTCCTTCCGCCTTCTTCGGACTGTGCGTCTTCATGGCCGTGGCATGCGATAAGGGATCAGCTGACGCCGCATAGTCTGAAGCGGGTGTAAGAACCCAAGAGAGAGGCGAACATATGTACTGCGCCAGGCCATGAATCCCAGCCCCGCAGTGTTTTAACAATGTTAAGACACTGCGGGGCTGGGATTCATGGTCATCGCAAACCGCAACGGCCGACATTAAATGATGTTAGAAGATGGGCAGCGCTAACAGCGCAAGGCCAAGGGATAACACGACAGCGCAGACTCCTGTGCAACAAATAACGATGTTCAGGAGGCCGCGCAAAGCACCAAGGTGGCATTTTTGCCAGCTGTACTGCGTCTCTTTACGAAGGGAACTCACGCCTCAAAATCAGTTTGACTGTGTAAGGGCCTAAATGTTATACGTGTTCCTTTCAGCGTGTGCAAGGAGCAAAATTAAAAGAGCAACCTTTGACTTGTGCAGCACTACTGCTGCATAAGCTGTGGCTCTTCTAGTTTGGAACACCTGAGGGGGGGTTAAAGGTTACCTTTGAAATTGGTTCAATTAGGCTTCGGCCTACACTCCGCTCCCCCTGTCCTCCTCCTGCTGACCCTGGGCTCTAACACCGCCAGTTGGGGCCCAGATGTGCTAGCTGCACAGAGAAAAACACCAGCCAATGTGTCAGTGGGGTTCAGCACCGCCAGCTGTTCCCCTGCTGTGCAGCCGGCAACGTGTCCTGCAACAGCCACGCAGGCACAACAGACCCAAAGCTGCCGCCAGTGCAGGCTTCGGCCTACACTCTGCTCCCTCTCCTCCTCCTCCTGACCCTGGGCTCTAACACCGCCAGTTGGGGCCCAGATGTGCTAGCTGCACAGAGAAAAACACCAGCCAATGTGTCAGTGGGGTTCAGCACCGCCAGCTGTTCCCCTGCTGTGCAGCCGGCAACGTGTCCTGCAACAGCCACGCAGACACAAGAACTGAAATTGAAGGGAACCTGTCCCCCCTCCCCCAGGTGTTTCTACGTTTTACAGCCACCTTGTATGACAGTAATGCTGCATGTGTGCAAGGTGGCTCAGAAACTTATTCTCCTTGCCCATGTTGAACTGAACACGTCTAAAATGAGTCCTCTGCGACCATTAAAACGTCCCTCAGGTGTGATTTTCCTTTGCATTGACACACAACAAGCTCCTTGGTAGCGCTGCCCGTCTTCTGGCATCATTGTTTGGCTGCCTGCGCCTCTGCGGCCGCCCTGACCCACACAACGCCCCTCGGTGTCTTATTTATTTGGACTGCGAGGGTGTGATTGACGGGCATGAACCGTGCATTTCTTCGCCTGTCCCTCATCTCCTTCCGCCTTCTTCGGACTGTGCGTCTTCATGGCCGTGGCATGCGATAAGGGATCAGCTGACACCGCATAGTCTGAAGCGGGTGTAAGAACCCAAGAGAGAGGCGAACATATGTACTGCGCCAGGCCATGAATCCCAGCCCCGCAGTTTTTTAACAATGTTAAGACACTGCGGGGCTGTGATTCATGGTCATCGCAAACCGCAACGGCCGACATTAAATGATGTTAGAAGATGGGCAGCGCTAACAGCGCAAGGCCAAGGGATAACACAACAGCGCAGACTCCTGTGCAACAAATAACGATGTTCAGGAGGCCACGCAAAGCACCAAAGTGGCATTTTTGCCAGCTGTACTGCGTCTCTTTACGAAGAGAACTCACGCCTCAAAATCAGTTTGACTGTGTAAGGGCCTAAATGTTATACGTGTTCCTTTCAGCGTGTGCAAGGAGCAAAATTAAAAGAGCAACCTTTGACTTGTGCAGCACTACTGCTGCATAAGCTGTGGCTCTTCTAGTTTGGAACACCTGAGGGGGGGTTAAAGGTTACCTTTGAAATTGGTTCAATTAGGCTTCGGCCTACACTCCGCTCCCCCTGTCCTCCTCCTGCTGACCCTGGGCTCTAACACCACCAGTTGGGGCCCAGATGTGCTAGCTGCACAGAGAAAAACACCAGCCAAAGTGTCAGTGGGGTTCAGCACCGCCAGCTGTTCCCCTGCTGTGCAGCCGGCAACGTGTCCTGCAACAGCCACGCAGGCACAACAGACCCAAAGCTGCCGCCAGTGCAGGCTTCGGCCTACACTCTGCTCCCTCTCCTCCTCCTGCTGACCCTGGGCTCTAACACCGCCAGTTGGGGCCCAGATGTGCTAGCTGCACAGAGAAAAACACCAGCCAATGTGTCAGTGGGGTTCAGCACCGCCAGCTGTTCCCCTGCTGTGCATCCGGCAACGTGTCCTGCAACAGCCACGCAGACACAAGAACTGAAATTGAAGGGAACCTGTCCCCCCTCCCCCAGGTGTTTCTACGTTTTACAGCCACCTTGTACGACAGTAATGCTGCATGTGTGCAAGGTGGCTCAGAAACTTATTCTCCTTGCCCATGTTGAACTGAACACGTCTAAAATGAGTCCTCTGCGACCATTAAAACGTCCCTCAGGTGTGATTTTCCTTTGTATTGACACGCAACAAGCTCCTTGGTAGCGCTGCCCGTCTTCTGGCATCATTGTTTGGCTGCCTGCGCCTCTGCGGCCGCCCTGACCCACACAACGCCCCTCGGTGTCTTATTTATTTGGACTGCGAGGGTGTGATTGACGGGCATGAACCGTGCATTTCTTCTCCTGTCCCTCATCTCCTTCCGCCTTCTTCGGACTGTGCGTCTTCATGGCCGTGGCATGCGATAAGGGATCAGCTGACGCCGCATAGTCTGAAGCGGGTGTAAGAACCCAAGAGAGAGGCGAACATATGTACTGCGCCAGGCCATGAATCCCAGCCCCGCAGTGTTTTAACAATGTTAAGACACTGCGGGGCTGGGATTCATGGTCATCGCCACCCGCAACGGCCGACATTAAATGATGTTAGAAGATGGGCAGCGCTAACAACGCAAGGCCAAGGGATAACACGATAGCGCAGACTCCTGTGCAACAAATAGCGATGTTAAGGAGGCCGCGCAAAGCACCAAGGTGGCATTTTTGCCAGCTGTACTGCGTCTCTTTATGAAGGGAACTCACGCCTCAAAATCAGTTTGACTGTGTAAGGGCCTAAATGTTATACGTGTTCCTTTCAGCGTGTGCAAGGAGCAAAATTAAAAGAGCAACCTTTGACTTGTGCAGCACTACTGCTGCATAAGCTGTGGCTCTTCTAGTTTGGAACACCTGAGGGGGGGTTAAAGGTTACCTTTGAAATTGGTTCAATTAGGCTTCGGCCTACACTCCGCTCCCCCTGTCCTCCTCCTGCTGACCCTGGGCTCTAACACCGCCAGTTGGGGCCCAGATGTGCTAGCTGCCCAGAGAAAAACACCAGCCAAAGTGTCAGTGGGATTCAGCACCGCCAGCTGTTCCCATGCTGTGCAGCCGGCAACGTGTCCTGCAACAGCCACGCAGGCACAACAGACCCAAAGCTGCTGCCAGTGCAGGCTTCGGCCTACACTCTGCTCCCTCTCCTCCTCCTGCTGACCCTGGGCTCTAACACTGCCAGTTGGGGCCCAGATGTGCTAGCTGCACAGAGAAAAACACCAGCCAATGTGTCAGTGGGGTTCAGCACCGCCAGCTGTTCCCCTGCTGTGCAGCTGGCAACGTGTCCTGCAACAGCCACGCAGACACAAGAACTGAAATTGAAGGGAACCTGTCCCC
The DNA here is from genome assembly GCF_051348905.1 of Ranitomeya variabilis. Lineage (NCBI taxonomy): Eukaryota > Metazoa > Chordata > Amphibia > Anura > Dendrobatidae > Ranitomeya > Ranitomeya variabilis. The sequence goes on from NC_135236.1 coordinate 203,412,614, forward strand.
CCTCCCCCAGGTGTTTCTACGTTTTACAGCCACCTTGTACGACAGTAATGCTGCATGTGTGCAAGGTGGCTCAGAAACTTATTCTCCTTGCCCATGTTGAACTGAACACGTCTAAAATGAGTCCTCTGCGACCATTAAAACGTCCCTCAGGTGTGATTTTCCTTTGTATTGACACGCAACAAGCTCCTTGGTAGCGCTGCCCGTCTTCTGGCATCATTGTTTGGCTGCCTGCGCCTCTGCGGCCGCCCTGACCCACACAACGCCCCTCGGTGTCTTATTTATTTGGACTGCGAGGGTGTGATTGACGGGCATGAACTGTGCATTTCTTCGCCTGTCCCTCATCTCCTTCCGCCTTCTTCGGACTGTGCGTCTTCATGGCCGTGGCATGCGATAAGGGATCAGCTGACGCCGCATAGTCTGAAGCGGGTGTAAGAACCCAAGAGAGAGGCGAACATATGTACTGCGCCAGGCCATGAATCCCAGCCCCGCAGTGTTTTAACAATGTTAAGACACTGCGGGGCTGGGATTCATGGTCATCGCCACCCGCAATGGCCGACATTAAATGATGTTAGAAGATGGGCAGCGCTAACAGCGCAAGACCAAGGGATAACACGACAGCGCAGACTCCTGTGCAACAAATAACGATGTTCAGGAGGCCGCGCAAAGCACCAAGGTGGCATTTTTGCCAGCTGTACTGCGTCTCTTTACGAAGGGAACTCACGCCTCAAAATCAGTTTGACTGTGTAAGGGCCTAAATGTTATACGTGTTCCTTTCAGCGTGTGCAAGGAGCAAAATTAAAAGAGCAACCTTTGACTTGTGCAGCACTACTGCTGCATAAGCTGTGGCTCTTCTAGTTTGGAACACCTGAGGGGGGGTTAAAGGTTACCTTTGAAATTGGTTCAATTAGGCTTCGGCCTACACTCCGCTCCCCCTGTCCTCCTCCTGCTGACCCTGGGCTCTAACGCCGCCAGTTGGGGCCCAGATGTGCTAGCTGCACAGAGAAAAACACCAGCCAAAGTGTCAGTGGGGTTCAGCACCGCCAGCTGTTCCCCTGCTGTGCAGCCGGCAACGTGTCCTGCAACAGCCACGCAGGCACAACAGACCCAAAGCTGCCGCCAGTGCAGGCTTCGGCCTACACTCTGCTCCCTCTCCTCCTCCTGCTGACCCTGGGCTCTAACACCGCCAGTTGGGGCCCAGATGTGCTAGCTGCACAGAGAAAAACACCAGCCAATGTGTCAGTGGGGTTCAGCACCGCCAGCTGTTCCCCTGCTGTGCAGCCGGCAATGTGTCCTGCAACAGCCACGCAGACACAAGAACTGAAATTGAAGGGAACCTGTCCCCCCTCCCCCAGGTGTTTCTACGTTTTACAGCCACCTTGTACGACAGTAATGCTGCATGTGTGCAAGGTGGCTCAGAAACTTATTCTCCTTGCCCATGTTGAACTGAACACATCTAAAATGAGTCCTCTGCGACCATTAAAACGTCCCTCAGGTGTGATTTTCCTTTGTATTAACATGCAACAAGCTCCTTGGTAGCGCTGCCCGTCTTCTGGCATCATTGTTTGGCTGCCTGCGCCTCTGCGGCCGCCCTGACCCACACAACGCCCCTCGGTGTCTTATTTATTTGGACTGCGAGGGTGTGATTGACGGGCATGAACCGTGCATTTCTTCACCTGTCCCTCATCTCCTTCCGCCTTCTTCGGACTGTGCGTCTTCATGGCCGTGGCATGCGATAAGGGATCAGCTGACGCCGCATAGTCTGAAGCGGGTGTAAGAACCCAAGAGAGAGGCGAACATATGTACTGCGCCAGGCCATGAATCCCAGCCCCGCAGTGTTTTAACAATGTTAAGACACTGCGGGGCTGGGATTCATGGTCATCGCAAACCGCAACGGCCGACATTAAATGATGTTAGAAGATGGGCAGCGCTAACAGCGCAAGGCCAAGGGATAACACGACAGCGCAGACTCCTGTGCAACAAATAACGATGTTCAGGAGGCCGCGCAAAGCACCAAGGTGGCATTTTTGCCAGCTGTACTGCGTCTCTTTACGAAGAGAACTCACGCCTCAAAATCAGTTTGACTGTGTAAGGGCCTAAATGTTATACGTGTTCCTTTCAGCGTGTGCAAGGAGCAAAATTAAAAGAGCAACCTTTGACTTGTGCAGCACTACTGCTGCATAAGCTGTGGCTCTTCTAGTTTGGAACACCTGAGAGGGGGTTAAAGGTTACCTTTGAAATTGGTTCAATTAGGCTTCGGCCTACACTCCGCTCCCCCTGTCCTCCTCCTGCTGACCCTGGGCTCTAACACCGCCAGTTGGGGCCCAGATGTGCTAGCTGCACAGAGAAAAACACCAGCCAAAGTGTCAGTGGGGTTCAGCACCGCCAGCTGTTCCCCTGCTGTGCAGCCGGCAACGTGTCCTGCAACAGCCACGGAGGCACAACAGACCCAAAGCTGCCGCCAGTGCAGGCTTCGGCCTACACTCTGCTCCCTCTCCTCCTCCTGCTGACCCTGGGCTCTAACACCGCCAGTTGGGGCCCAGATGTGCTAGCTGCACAGAGAAAAACACCAGCCAATGTGTCAGTGGGGTTCAGCACCGCCAGCTGTTCCCCTGCTGTGCAGCTGTCAACGTGTCCTGCAACAGCCATGCAGACACAAGAACTGAAATTGAAGGGAACCTGTCCCCCCTCCCCCAGGTGTTTCTACGTTTTACAGCCACCTTGTATGACAGTAATGCTGCATGTGTGCAAGGTGGCTCAGAAACTTATTCTCCTTGCCCATGTTGAACTGAACACGTCTAAAATGAGTCCTCTGCGACCATTAAAACATCCCTCAGGTGTGATTTTCCTTTGCATTGACACACAACAAGCTTCTTGGTAGCGCTGCCCGTCTTCTGGCATCATTGTTTGGCTGCCTGCGCCTCTGCGGCCGCCCTGACCCACACAACGCCCCTCGGTGTCCTATTTATTTGGACTGCGAGGGTGTGATTGACGGGCATGAACCGTGCATTTCTTCGCCTGTCCCTCATCTCCTTCCGCCTTCTTCGGACTGTGCGTCTTCATGGCCGTGGCATGTGATAAGGGATCAGCTGACGCCGCATAGTCTGAAGCGGGTGTAAGAACCCAAGAGAGAGGCGAACATATGTACTGCGCCAGGCCATGAATCCCAGCCCCGCAGTGTTTTAACAATGTTAAGACACTGCGGGGCTGGGATTCATGGTCATCGCAAACCGCAACGGCCGACATTAAATGATGTTAGAAGATGGGCAGCGCTAACAGCGCAAGGCCAAGGGATAACACAACAGCGCAGACTCCTGTGCAACAAATAACGATGTTCAGGAGGCCACGCAAAGCACCAAAGTGGCATTTTTGCCAGCTGTACTGCGTCTCTTTACGAAGAGAACTCACGCCTCAAAATCAGTTTTACTGTGTAAGGGCCTAAATGTTATACGTGTTCCTTTCAGCGTGTGCAAGGAGCAAAATTAAAAGAGCAACCTTTGACTTGTGCAGCACTACTGCTGCATAAGCTGTGGCTCTTCTAGTTTGGAACACCTGAGGGGGGGTTAAAGGTTACCTTTGAAATTGGTTCAATTAGGCTTCGGCCTACACTCCGCTCCCCCTGTCCTCCTCCTGCTGACCCTGGGCTCTAACACCACCAGTTGGGGCCCAGATGTGCTAGCTGCACAGAGAAAAACACCAGCCAAAGTGTCAGTGGGGTTCAGCACCGCCAGCTGTTCCCCTGCTGTGCAGCCGGCAACGTGTCCTGCAACAGCCACGCAGGCACAACAGACCCAAAGCTGCCGCCAGTGCAGGCTTTGGACTACACTCTGCTCCCTCTCCTCCTCCTGCTGACCCTGGGCTCTAACACTGCCAGTTGGGGCCCAGATGTGCTAGCTGCACAGAGAAAAACACCAGCCAATGTATCAGTGGGGTTCAGCACCGCCAGCTGTTCCCCTGCTGTGCAGCTGGCAACGTGTCCTGCAACAGCCACGCAGACACAAGAACTGAAATTGAAGGGAACCTGTCCCCCCTCCCCCAGGTGTTTCTACGTTTCACAGCCACCTTGTACGACAGTAATGCTGCATGTGTGCAAGGTGGCTCAGAAACTTATTCTCCTTGCCCATGTTGAACTGAACACGTCTAAAATGAGTCCTCTGCGACCATTAAAACGTCCCTCAGGTGTGATTTTCCTTTGTATTGACACGCAACAAGCTCCTTGGTAGCGCTGCCCGTCTTCTGGCATCATTGTTTGGCTGCCTGCGCCTCTGCGGCCGCCCTGACCCACACAACGCCCCTCGGTGTCTTATTTATTTGGACTGCGAGGGTGTGATTGACGGGCATGAACCGTGCATTTCTTCGCCTGTCCCTCATCTCCTTCCGCCTTCTTCGGACTGTGCGTCTTCATGGCCGTGGCATGCGATAAGGAATCAGCTGACGCCGCATAGTCTGCAGCGGGTGTAAGAACCCAAGAGAGAGACGAACATATGTACTGCGCCAGGCCATGAATCCCAGCCCCGCAGTGTTTTAACAATGTTAAGACACTGCGGGGCTGGGATTCATGGTCATCGCCACCCGCAACGGCCGACATTAAGTGATGTTAGAAGATGGGCAGCGCTAACAGCGCAAGGCCAAGGGATAACACGACAGGCCAGACTCCTGTGCAACAAATAACGATGTTCAGGAGGCCGCGCAAAGCACCAAGGTGGCATTTTTGCCAGCTGTACTGCATCTCTTTACGAAGGGAACTCACGCCTCAAAGTCAGTTTGACTGTGTAAGGGCCTAAATGTTATACGTGTTCCTTTCAGCGTGTGCAAGGAGCAAAATTAAAAGAGCAACCTTTGACTTGTGCAGCACTACTGCTGCATAAGCTGTGGCTCTTCTAGTTTGGAGCACCTGAGGGGGGGTTAAAGGTTACCTTTGAAATTGGTTCAATTAGGCTTCGGCCTACACTCCGCTCCCCCTGTCCTCCTCCTGCTGACCCTGGGCTCTAACGCCGCCAGTTGGGGCCCAGATGTGCTAGCTGCACAGAGAAAAACACCAGCCAAAGTGTCAGTGGGGTTCAGCACCGCCAGCTGTTCCCCTGCTGTGCAGCCGGCAACGTGTCCTGCAACAGCCACGCAGGCACAACAGACCCAAAGCTGCCGCCAGTGCAGGCTTCGGCCTACACTCTGCTCCCTCTCCTCCTCCTGCTGACCCTGGGCTCTAACACCGCCAGTTGGGGCCCAGATGTGCTAGCTGCACAGAGAAAAACACCACCCAATGTGTCAGTGGGGTTCAGCACCGCCAGCTGTTCCCCTGCTGTGCATCCGGCAACGTGTCCTGCAACAGCCACGCAGACACAAGAACTGAAATTGAAGGGAACCTGTCCCCCCTCCCCCAGGTGTTTCTACGTTTTACAGCCACCTTGTACGACAGTAATGCTGCATGTGTGCAAGGTGGCTCAGAAACTTATTCTCCTTGCCCATGTTGAACTGAACACGTCTAAAATGAGTCCTCTGCGACCATTAAAACGTCCCTCAGGTGTGATTTTCCTTTGTATTGACACACAACAAGCTCCTTGGTAGCGCTGCCCATCTTCTGGCATCATTGTTTGGCTGCCTGCGCCTCTGCGGCCGCCCTGACCCACACAACGCCCCTCGGTGTCTTATTTATTTGGACTGCGAGGGTGTGATTGACGAGCATGAACCGTGCATTTCTTCTCCTGTCCCTCATCTCCTTCCGCCTTCTTCGGACTGTGCGAATTTATGGCCGTGGCATGCGATAAGGGATCAGCTGACGCCGCATAGTCTGAAGCGGGTGTAAGAACCCAAGAGAGAGGCGAACATATGTACTGCGCCAGGCCATGAATCCCAGCCCCGCAGTGTTTTAACAATGTTAAGACACTGCGGGGCTGGGATTCATGGTCATCGCAAACCACAACGGCCGACATTAAATGATGTTAGAAGATGGGCAGCGCTAACAGCGCAAGGCCAAGGGATAACACGACAGCGCAGACTCCTGTGCAACAAATAACGATGTTCAGGAGGCCGCGCAAAGCACCAAGGTGGCATTTTTGCCAGCTGTACTGCGTCTCTTTACGAAGGGAACTCACGCCTCAAAATCAGTTTGACTGTGTAAGGGCCTAAATGTTATACGTGTTCCTTTCAGCATGTGCAAGGAGCAAAATTAAAAGAGCAACCTTTGACTTGTGCAGCACTACTGCTGCATAAGCTGTGGCTCTTCTAGTTTGGAACACCTGAGGGGGGGTTAAAGGTTACCTTTGAAATTGGTTCAATTAGGCTTCGGCCTACACTCCGCTCCCCCTGTACTCCTCCTGCTGACCCTGGGCTCTAACACCGCCAGTTGGGGCCCAGATGTGCTAGCTGCACAGAGAAAAACACCAGCCAAAGTGTCAGTGGGGTTCAGCACCGCCAGCTGTTCCCCTGCTGTGCAGCCGGCAACGTGTCCTGCAACAGCCACGCAGGCACAACAGACCCAAAGCTGCCGCCAGTGCAGGCTTCGGCCTACACTCTGCTCCCTCTCCTCCTCCTGCTGACCCTGGGCTCTAACACCGCCAGTTGGGGCCCAGATGTGCTAGCTGAACAGAGAAAAACACCAGCCAATGTGTCAGTGGGGTTCAGCACCGCCAGCTGTTCCCCTGCTGTGCATCCGGCAACGTGTCCTGCAACAGCCACGCAGACACAAGAACTGAAATTGAAGGGAACCTGTCCCCCCTCCCCCAGGTGTTTCTACGTTTTACAGCCACCTTGTACGACAGTAATGCTGCATGTGTGCAAGGTGGCTCAGAAACTTATTCTCCTTGCCCATGTTGAACTGAACACGTCTAAAATGAGTCCTCTGCGACCATTAAAACGTCCCTCAGGTGTGATTTTCCTTTGTATTGACACGCAACAAGCTCCTTGGTAGCGCTGCCCGTCTTCTGGCATCATTGTTTGGCTGCCTGCGCCTCTGCGGCCGCCCTGACCCACACAACGCCCCTCGGTGTCTTATTTATTTGGACTGCGAGGGTGTGATTGACGGGCATGAACCGTGCATTTCTTCGCCTGTCCCTCATCTCCTTCCGCCTTCTTCGGACTGTGCGTCTTCATGGCCGTGGCATGTGATAAGGGATCAGCTGACGCCGCATAGTCTGAAGCGGGTGTAAGAACCCAAGAGAGAGGCGAACATATGTACTGCGCCAGGCCATGAATCCCAGCCCCGCAGTGTTTTAACAATGTTAAGACACTGCGGGGCTGGGATTCATGGTCATCGCCACCCGCAACGGCCGACATTAAATGATGTTAGAAGATGGGCAGCGCTAACAGCGCAAGGCCAAGGGATAACACGACAGCGCAGACTCCTGTGCAACAAATAACGATGTTCAGGAGGCCGCGCAAAGCACCAAGGTGGCATTTTTGCCAGCTGTACTGCGTCTCTTTACGAAGGGAACTCACGCCTCAAAATCAGTTTGACTGTGTAAGGGCCTAAATGTTATACGTGTTCCTTTCAGCGTGTGCAAGGAGCAAAATTAAAAGAGCAACCTTTGACTTGTGCAGCACTACTGCTGCATAAGCTGTGGCTCTTCTAGTTTGGAACACCTGAGGGGGGGTTAAAGGTTACCTTTGAAATTGGTTCAATTAGGCTTCGGCCTACACTCCGCTCCCCCTGTCCTCCTCCTGCTGACCCTGGGCTCTAACACCGCCAGTTGGGGCCCAGATGTGCTAGCTGCACAGAGAAAAACACCAGCCAAAGTGTCAGTGGGGTTCAGCACCGCCAGCTGTTCCCCTGCTGTGCAGCCGGCAACGTGTCCTGCAACAGCCACGCAGGCACAACAGACCCAAAGCTGCCGCCAGTGCAGGCTTCGGCCTACACTCTGCTCCCTCTCCTCCTCCTGCTGACCCTGGGCTCTAACACTGCCAGTTGGGGCCCAGATGTGCTAGCTGCACAGAGAAAAACACCAGCCAATGTGTCAGTGGGGTTCAGCACCGCCAGCTGTTCCCCTGCTGTGCAGCTGGCAACGTGTCCTGCAACAGCCACGCAGACACAAGAACTGAAATTGAAGGGAACCTGTCCCCCCTCCCCCAGGTGTTTCTACGTTTTACAGCCACCTTGTACGACAGTAATGCTGCATGTGTGCAAGGTGGCTCAGAAACTTATTCTCCTTGCCCATGTTGAACTGAACACGTCTAAAATGAGTCCTCTGCGACCATTAAAACGTCCCTCAGGTGTGATTTTCCTTTGTATTGACACGCAACAAGCTCCTTGGTAGCGCTGCCCGTCTTCTGGCATCATTGTTTGGCTGCCTGCGCCTCTGCGGCCGCCCTGACCCACACAACGCCCCTCGGTGTCTTATTTATTTGGACTGCGAGGGTGTGATTGACGGGCATGAACCGTGCATTTCTTCGCCTGTCCCTCATCTCCTTCCGCCTTCTTCGGACTGTGCGTCTTCATGGCCGTGGCATGCGATAAGGGATCAGCTGACGCCGCATAGTCTGAAGCGGGTGTAAGAACCCAAGAGAGAGGCGAACATATGTACTGCGCCAGGCCATGAATCCCAGCCCCGCAGTGTTTTAACAATGTTAAGACACTGCGGGGCTGGGATTCATGGTCATCGCAAACCGCAACGGCCGACATTAAATGATGTTAGAAGATGGGCAGCGCTAACAGCGCAAGGCCAAGGGATAACACAACAGCAGCGCAGACTCCTGTGCAACAAATAACGATGTTCAGGAGGCCGCGCAAAGCACCAAGGTGGCATTTTTGCCAGCTGTACTGCGTCTCTTTACGAAGGGAACTCACGCCTCAAAATCAGTTTGACTGTGTAAGGGCCTAAATGTTATACGTGTTCCTTTCAGCGTGTGCAAGGAGCAAAATTAAAAGAGCAACCTTTGACTTGTGCAGCACTACTGCTGCATAAGCTGTGGCTCTTCTAGTTTGGAACACCTGAGGGGGGGTTAAAGGTTACCTTTGAAATTGGTTCATTTAGGCTTCGGCCTACACTCCGCTCCCCCTGTCCTCCTCCTGCTGACCCTGGGCTCTAACACCGCCAGTTGGGGCCCAGATGTGCTAGCTGCACAGAGAAAAACACCAGCCAAAGTGTCAGTGGGGTTCAGCACCGCCAGCTGTTCCCCTGCTGTGCAGCCGGCAACGTGTCCTGCAACAGCCACGCAGGCACAACAGACCCAAAGCTGCCGCCAGTGCAGGCTTCGGCCTACACTCTGCTCCCTCTCCTCCTCCTGCTGACCCTGGGCTCTAACACCGCCAGTTGGGGCCCAGATGTGCTAGCTGCACAGAGAAAAACACCAGCCAATGTGTCAGTGGGGTTCAGCACCGCCAGCTGTTCCCCTGCTGTGCATCCGGCAACGTGTCCTGCAACAGCCACGCAGACACAAGAACTGAAATTGAAGGGAACCTGTCCCCCCTCCCCCAGGTGTTTCTACGTTTTACAGCCACCTTGTACGACAGTAATGCTGCATGTGTGCAAGGTGGCTCAGAAACTTATTCTCCTTGCCCATGTTGAACTGAACACGTCTAAAATGAGTCCTCTGCGACCATTAAAACGTCCCTCAAGTGTGATTTTCCTTTGTATTGACACACAACAAGCTCCTTGGTAGCGCTGCCCATCTTCTGGCATCATTGTTTGGCTGCCTGCGCCTCTGCGGCCGCCCTGACCCACACAACGCCCCTCGGTGTCTTATTTATTTGGACTGCGAGGGTGTGATTGACGGGCATGAACCGTGCATTTCTTCTCCTGTCCCTCATCTCCTTCCGCCTTCTTCGGACTGTGCGTCTTCATGGCCGTGGCATGCGATAAGGGATCAGCTGACGCCGCATAGTCTGAAGCGGGTGTAAGAACCCAAGAGAGAGGCGAACATATGTACTGCGCCAGGCCATGAATCCCAGCCCCGCAGTGTTTTAACAATGTTAAGACACTGCGGGGCTGGGATTCATGGTCATCGCAAACCGCAACGGCCGACATTAAATGATGTTAGAAGATGGGCAGCGCTAACAGCGCAAGGCCAAGGGATAACACGACAGCGCAGACTCCTGTGCAACAAATAACGATGTTCAGGAGGCCGCGCAAAGCACCAAGGTGGCATTTTTGCCAGCTGTACTGCGTCTCTTTACGAAGGGAACTCACGCCTCAAAATCAGTTTGACTGTGTAAGGGCCTAAATGTTATACGTGTTCCTTTCAGCGTGTGCAAGGAGCAAAATTAAAAGAGCAACCTTTGACTTGTGCAGCACTACTGCTGCATAAGCTGTGGCTCTTCTAGTTTGGAACACCTGAGGGGGGGTTAAAGGTTACCTTTGAAATTGGTTCAATTAGGCTTCGGCCTACACTCCGCTCCCCCTGTCCTCCTCCTGCTGACCCTGGGCTCTAACACCGCCAGTTGGGGCCCAGATGTGCTAGCTGCACAGAGAAAAACACCAGCCAAAGTGTCAGTGGGGTTCAGCACCGCCAGCTGTTCCCATGCTGTGCAGCCGGCAACGTGTCCTGCAACAGCCACGCAGGCACAACAGACCCAAAGCTGCCGCCAGTGCAGGCTTCGGCCTACACTCTGCTCCCTCTCCTCCTCCTGCTGACCCTGGGCTCTAACACTGCCAGTTGGGGCCCAGATGTGCTAGCTGCACAGAGAAAAACACCAGCCAATGTGTCAGTGGGGTTCAGCACCGCCAGCTGTTCCCCTGCTGTGCAGCTGGCAACGTGTCCTGCAACAGCCACGCAGACACAAGAACTGAAATTGAAGGGAACCTGTCCCCCCTCCCCCAGGTGTTTCTACGTTTTACAGCCACCTTGTACGACAGTAATGCTGCATGTGTGCAAGGTGGCTCAGAAACTTATTCTCCTTGCCCATGTTGAACTGAACACGTCTAAAATGAGTCCTCTGCGACCATTAAAACGTCCCTCAGGTGTGATTTTCCTTTGTATTGACACACAACAAGCTCCTTGGTAGCGCTGCCCGTCTTCTGGCATCATTGTTTGGCTGCCTGCGCCTCTGCGGCCGCCCTGACCCACACAATGCCCCTCGGTGTCTTATTTATTTGGACTGCGAGGGTGTGATTGACGGGCATGAACCGTGCATTTCTTCGCCTGTCCCTCATCTCCTTCCGCCTTCTTCGGACTGTGCGTCTTCATGGCCGTGGCATGCGATAAGGGATCAGCTGACGCCGCATAGTCTGAAGCGGGTGTAAGAACCCAAGAGAGAGACGAACATATGTACTGCGCCAGGCCATGAATCCCAGCCCCGCAGTGTTTTAACAATGTTAAGACACTGCGGGGCTGGGATTCATGGTCATCGCAAACCGCAACGGCCGACATTAAATGATGTTAGAAGATGGGCAGCGCTAACAGCGCAAGGCCAAGGGATAACACGACAGCGCAGACTCCTGTGCAACAAATAACGATGTTCAGGAGGCCGCGCAAAGCACCAAGGTGGCATTTTTGCCAGCTGTACTGCGTCTCTTTACGAAGGGAACTCACGCCTCAAAATCAGTTTGACTGTGTAAGGGCCTAAATGTTATATGTGTTCCTTTCAGCGTGTGCAAGGAGCAAAATTAAAAGAGCAACCTTTGACTTGTGCAGCACTACTGCTGCATAAGCTGTGGCTCTTCTAGTTTGGAACACCTGAGGGGGGGTTAAAGGTTACCTTTGAAATTGGTTCAATTAGGCTTCGGCCTACACTCCGCTCCCCCTGTCCTCCTCCTGCTGACCCTGGGCTCTAACACCGCCAGTTGGGGCCCAGATGTGCTAGCTGCACAGAGAAAAACACCAGCCAAAGTGTCAGTGGGGTTCAGCACCGCCAGCTGTTCCCCTGCTGTGCAGCCGGCAACGTGTCCTGCAACAGCCACGCAGGCACAACAGACCCAAAGCTGCCGCCAGTGCAGGCTTCGGCCTACACTCTGCTCCCTCTCCTCCTCCTGCTGACCCTGGGCTCTAACACCGCCAGTTGGGGCCCAGATGTGCTAGCTGCACAGAGAAAAACACCAGCCAATGTGTCAGTGGGGTTCAGCACCGCCAGCTGTTCCCCTGCTGTGCATCCGGCAACGTGTCCTGCAACAGCCACGCAGACACAAGAACTGAAATTGAAGGGAACCTGTCCCCCCTCCCCCAGGTGTTTCTACGTTTTACAGCCACCTTGTACGGCAGTAATGCTGCATGTGTGCAAGGTGGCTCAGAAACTTATTCTCCTTGCCCATGTTGAACTGAACACGTCTAAAATGAGTCCTCTGCGACCATTAAAACGTCCCTCAGGTGTGATTTTCCTTTGTATTGACACACAACAAGCTCCTTGGTAGCGCTGCCCATCTTCTGGCATCATTGTTTGGCTGCCTGCGCCTCTGCGGCCGCCCTGACCCACACAACGCCCCTCGGTGTCTTATTTATTTGGACTGCGAGGGTGTGATTGACGGGCATGAACCGTGCATTTCTTCTCCTGTCCCTCATCTCCTTCCGCCTTCTTCGGACTGTGCGAATTCATGGCCGTGGCATGCGATAAGGGATCAGCTGACGCCGCATAGTCTGAAGCGGGTGTAAGAACCCAAGAGAGAGGCGAACATATGTACTGCGCCAGGCCATGAATCCCAGCCCCGCAGTGTTTTAACAATGTTAAGACACTGCGGGGCTGGGATTCATGGTCATCGCAAACCGCAACGGCCGACATTAAATGATGTTAGAAGATGGGCAGCGCTAACAGCGCAAGGCCAAGGGATAACACGACAACGCAGACTCCTGTGCAACAAATAACGATGTTCAGGAGGCCGCGCAAAGCACCAAGGTGGCATTTTTGCCAGCTGTACTGCGTCTCTTTACGAAGGGAACTCACGCCTCAAAATCAGTTTGACTGTGTAAGGGCCTAAATGTTATACGTGTTCCTTTCAGCATGTGCAAGGAGCAAAATTAAAAGAGCAACCTTTGACTTGTGCAGCACTACTGCTGCATAAGCTGTGGCTCTTCTAGTTTGGAACACCTGAGGGGGGGTTAAAGGTTACCTTTGAAATTGGTTCAATTAGGCTTCGGCCTACACTCCGCTCCCCCTGTCCTCCTCCTGCTGACCCTGGGCTCTAACACCGCCAGTTGGGGCCCAGATGTGCTAGCTGCACAGAGAAAAACACCAGCCAAAGTGTCAGTGGGGTTCAGCACCGCCAGCTGTTCCCATGCTGTGCAGCCGGCAACGTGTCCTGCAACAGCCACGCAGGCACAACAGACCCAAAGCTGCCGCCAGTGCAGGCTTCGGCCTACACTCTGCTCCCTCTCCTCCTCCTGCTGACCCTGGGCTCTAACACTGCCAGTTGGGGCCCAGATGTGCTAGCTGCACAGAGAAAAACACCAGCCAATGTGTCAGTGGGGTTCAGCACCGCCAGCTGTTCCCCTGCTGTGCAGCTGGCAACGTGTCCTGCAACAGCCACGCAGACACAAGAACTGAAATTGAAGGGAACCTGTCCCCCCTCCCCCAGGTGTTTCTACGTTTTACAGCCACCTTGTACGACAGTAATGCTGCATGTGTGCAAGGTGGCTCAGAAACTTATTCTCCTTGCCCATGTTGAACTGAACACGTCTAAAATGAGTCCTCTGCGACCATTAAAACGTCCCTCAGGTGTGATTTTCCTTTGTATTGACACACAACAAGCTCCTTGGTAGCGCTGCCCGTCTTCTGGCATCATTGTTTGGCTGCCTGCGCCTCTGCGGCCGCCCTGACCCACACAATGCCCCTCGGTGTCTTATTTATTTGGACTGCGAGGGTGTGATTGACGGGCATGAACCGTGCATTTCTTCGCCTGTCCCTCATCTCCTTCCGCCTTCTTCGGACTGTGCGTCTTCATGGCCGTGGCATGCGATAAGGGATCAGCTGACGCCGCATAGTCTGAACCGGTTGTAAGAACCCAAGAGAGAGGCGAACATATGTACTGCGCCAGGCCATGAATCCCAGCCCCGCAGTGTTTTAACAATGTTAAGACACTGCGGGGCTGGGATTCATGGTCATCGCAAACCGCAACGGCCGACATTAAATGATGTTAGAAGATGGGCAGCGCTAACAGCGCAAGGCCAAGGGATAACACGACAGCGCAGACTCCTGTGCAACAAATAACGATGTTCAGGAGGCCGCGCAAAGCACCAAGGTGGCATTTTTGCCAGCTGTACTGCGTCTCTTTACGAAGGGAACTCACGCCTCAAAATCAGTTTGACTGTGTAAGGGCCTAAATGTTATATGTGTTCCTTTCAGCGTGTGCAAGGAGCAAAATTAAAAGAGCAACCTTTGACTTGTGCAGCACTACTGCTGCATAAGCTGTGGCTCTTCTAGTTTGGAACACCTGAGGGGGGGTTAAAGGTTACCTTTGAAATTGGTTCAATTAGGCTTCGGCCTACACTCCGCTCCCCCTGTCCTCCTCCTGCTGACCCTGGGCTCTAACACCGCCAGTTGGGGCCCAGATGTGCTAGCTGCACAGAGAAAAACACCAGCCAAAGTGTCAGTGGGGTTCAGCACCGCCAGCTGTTCCCCTGCTGTGCAGCCGGCAACGTGTCCTGCAACAGCCACGCAGGCACAACAGACCCAAAGCTGCCGCCAGTGCAGGCTTCGGCCTACACTCTGCTCCCTCTCCTCCTCCTGCTGACCCTGGGCTCTAACACCGCCAGTTGGGGCCCAGATGTGCTAGCTGCACAGAGAAAAACACCAGCCAATGTGTCAGTGGGGTTCAGCACCGCCAGCTGTTCCCCTGCTGTGCATCCGGCAACGTGTCCTGCAACAGCCACGCAGACACAAGAACTGAAATTGAAGGGAACCTGTCCCCCCTCCCCCAGGTGTTTCTACGTTTTACAGCCACCTTGTACGGCAGCAATGCTGCATGTGTGCAAGGTGGCTCAGAAACTTATTCTCCTTGCCCATGTTGAACTGAACACGTCTAAAATGAGTCCTCTGCGACCATTAAAACGTCCCTCAGGTGTGATTTTCCTTTGTATTGACACACAACAAGCTCCTTGGTAGCGCTGCCCATCTTCTGGCATCATTGTTTGGCTGCCTGCGCCTCTGCGGCCGCCCTGACCCACACAACGCCACTCGGTGTCTTATTTATTTGGACTGCGAGGGTGTGATTGACGGGCATGAACCGTGCATTTCTTCTCCTGTCCCTCATCTCCTTCCGCCTTCTTTGGACTGTGCGAATTCATGGCCGTGGCATGCGATAAGGGATCAGCTGACGCCGCATAGTCTGAAGCGGGTGTAAGAACCCAAGAGAGAGGCGAACATATGTACTGCGCCAGGCCATGAATCCCAGCCCCGCAGTGTTTTAACAATGTTAAGACACTGCGGGGCTGGGATTCATGGTCATCGCAAACCGCAACGGCCGACATTAAATGATGTTAGAAGATGGGCAGCGCTAACAGCGCAAGGCCAAGGGATAACACGACAACGCAGACTCCTGTGCAACAAATAACGATGTTCAGGAGGCCGCGCAAAGCACCAAGGTGGCATTTTTGCCAGGTGTACTGCGTCTCTTTACGAAGGGAACTCACGCCTCAAAATCAGTTTGACTGTGTAAGGGCCTAAATGTTATACGTGTTCCTTTCAGCATGTGCAAGGAGCAAAATTAAAAGAGCAACCTTTGACTTGTGCAGCACTACTGCTGCATAAGCTGTGGCTCTTCTAGTTTGGAACACCTGAGGGGGGGTTAAAGGTTACCTTTGAAATTGGTTCAATTAGGCTTCGGCCTACACTCCGCTCCCCCTGTCCTCCTCCTGCTGACCCTGGGCTCTAACACCACCAGTTGGGGCCCAGATGTGCTAGCTGCACAGAGAAAAACACCAGCCAAAGTGTCAGTGGGGTTCAGCACCGCCAGCTGTTCCCCTGCTGTGCAGCCGGCAACGTGTCCTGCAACAGCCACGCAGGCACAACAGACCCAAAGCTGCCGCCAGTGCAGGCTTCGGCCTACACTCTGCTCCCTCTCCTCCTCCTGCTGACCCTGGGCTCTAACACCGCCAGTTGGGGCCCAGATGTGCTAGCTGCACAGAGAAAAACACCAGCCAATGTGTCAGTGGGGTTCAGCACCGCCAGCTGTTCCCCTGCTGTGCATCCGGCAACGTGTCCTGCAACAGCCACGCAGACACAAGAACTGAAATTGAAGGGAACCTTTCCCCCCTCCCCCAGGTGTTTCTACGTTTTACAGCCACCTTGTACGACAGTAATGCTGCATGTGTGCAAGGTGGCTCAGAAACTTATTCTCCTTGCCCATGTTGAACTGAACACTTCTAAAATGAGTCCTCTGCGACCATTAAAACGTCCCTCAGGTGTGATTTTCCTTTGTATTGACACACAACAAGCTCCTTGGTAGCGCTGCCCATCTTCTGGCATCATTGTTTGGCTGCCTGCGCCTCTGCGGCCGCCCTGACCCACACAACGCCCCTCGGTGTCTTATTTATTTGGACTGCGAGGGTGTGATTGACGGGCATGAACCGTGCATTTCTTCTCCTGTCCCTCATCTCCTTCCGCCTTCTTCGGACTGTGCGTCTTCATGGCCGTGGCATGCGATAAGGGATCAGCTGACGCCGCATAGTCTGAAGCGGGTGTAAGAACCCAAGAGAGAGGCGAACATATGTACTGCGCCAGGCCATGAATCCCAGCCCCGCAGTGTTTTAACAATGTTAAGACACTGCGGGGCTGGGATTCATGGTCATCGCAAACCGCAACGGCCGACATTAAATGATGTTAGAAGATGGGCAGCGCTAACAGCGCAAGGCCAAGGGATAACACGACAGCGCAGACTCCTGTGCAACAAATAACAATGTTCAGGAGGCCGCGCAAAGCACCAAGGTGGCATTTTTGCCAGCTGTACTGCGTCTCTTTACGAAGGGAACTCACGCCTCAAAATCAGTTTGACTGTGTAAGGGCCTAAATGTTATATGTGTTCCTTTCAGCGTGTGCAAGGAGCAAAATTAAAAGAGCAACCTTTGACTTGTGCAGCACTACTGCTGCATAAGCTGTGGCTCTTCTAGTTTGGAACACCTGAGGGGGGGTTAAAGGTTACCTTTGAAATTGG
Source organism: Ranitomeya variabilis (assembly GCF_051348905.1). Classification (NCBI taxonomy): domain Eukaryota; kingdom Metazoa; phylum Chordata; class Amphibia; order Anura; family Dendrobatidae; genus Ranitomeya; species Ranitomeya variabilis. The sequence goes on from NC_135236.1 coordinate 203,429,620, forward strand.
TTCAATTAGGCTTCGGCCTACACTCCGCTCCCTGTTATGACCCCAATGGCGAGGGTCTCAGAGGAACGTGGAAGTCTGCAGAATACAAAAATCCAGCTCATAGGGCAGTGGTAACTGGGTTGACCATATATCTACTCCTAACGCCAACACTAGAAGTAGCCGGGGATCATTCCTACGTTGATTCTAGATGACACGCGCCAGCCGGAGAATCTAGCTACCCCTAGTAGAGGAAAACAAAGACCTTTCTTGCCTCCAGAGAAGGGGACCCCAAAGCTGGATAGAAGCCCCCCACAAATAATGATGGTGAGGTAAGAGGAAATGACAAACACAGAAATGAACCAGGTTTAGCACAGAGAGGCCCGCTTACTGATAGCAGAATAAAGAAAGGTAACTTATATGGTCAACAAAAACCCTATCAAAATCCACACTGGAAATTCAAGAACCCCCGAACCGTCTAACGGTCCGGGGGGAGAACACCAGCCCCCTAGAGTTTCCAGCAAAGGTCAGGATATAGATTTGGAACAAGCTGGACAAAAATACAAAACCAAAACAAATAGCAAAAAGCAAAAGGCAGACTTAGCTGATATAACTGGAACCAGGATCAGTAGACAAGAGCACAGCAGACTAGCTCTGATAACTACGTTGCCAGGCATTGAACTGAAGGTCCAGGGAGCTTATATAGCAACACCCCTAACTAACGACCCAGGTGCGGATAAAAGGAATGACAGAAAAACCAGAGTCAAAAAACTAGTAACCACTAGAGGGAGCAAAAAGCAAATACACAACAGTACCCCCCCCTTAGTGAGGGGTCACCGAACCCTCACCACGACCACCAGGGCGATCAGGATGAGCGGCATGAAAGGCACGAACTAAATCGGCCGCATGAACATCAGAGGCGACCACCCAGGAATTATCCTCCTGACCATAGCCCTTCCACTTGACCAGGTACTGAAGCCTCCGCCTGGAGAGGCGAGAATCCAAGATCTTCTCCACCATGTACTCCAACTCGCCCTCAACCAACACCGGAGCAGGAGGCTCAGCAGAAGGAACTACAGGCACAATGTACCGCCGCAACAAGGACCTATGAAATACATTGTGAATAGCAAACGACACAGGAAGATCCAGACGAAAAGATACAGGATTAAGGATTTCCAATATCTTGTAAGGCCCAATAAAATGAGGTTTAAATTTGGGAGAGGAGACCTTCATAGGAACAAAGCGGGAAGAAAGCCACACCAAATCCCCAACGCGTAGTCGGGGACCCACACCGCGGCGGCGGTTGGCAAAGCGCTGAGCCTTCTCCTGTGACAACTTCAAGTTGTCCACCACATGATTCCAGATCTGCTGCAACCTATCCACCACAGAATCCACCCCAGGACAGTCAGAAGGCTCCACATGACCCGAAGAAAAGCGAGGATGGAAACCAGAGTTGCAGAAAAAAGGCGAAACCAAGGTGGCGGAACTAGCCCGATTATTAAGGGCAAACTCAGCCAACGGCAAGAAGGTCACCCAATCGTCCTGATCAGCAGAGACAAAACACCTCAAATAAGCCTCCAAAGTCTGATTGGTTCGCTCCGTCTGTCCATTAGTCTGAGGATGGAAAGCAGACGAAAACGACAAATCAATGCCCATCCTACTACAAAAGGATCGCCAGAACCTGGAAACGAACTGGGATCCTCTGTCTGACACAATATTCTCAGGGATGCCGTGCAAACGAACCACGTTCTGGAAAAACACAGGAACCAGATCGGAAGAGGAAGGCAGCTTAGGCAAAGGAACCAAATGGACCATCTTGGAGAAGCGATCACATATCACCCAGATAACGGACATGCCCTGAGATAGCGGAAGATCAGAAATGAAATCCATGGAGATATGTGTCCAAGGTCTCTTCGGGACAGGCAAGGGCAAGAGCAAACCGCTGGCACGAGAACAGCAAGGCTTAGCTCGAGCACAAGTCCCACAGGACTGCACAAATGACCGCACATCCCTTGACAAGGAAGGCCACCAAAAGGACCTGGCCACCAGATCTCTGGTGCCAAAAATTCCCGGGTGACCTGCCAACACCGAGGAATGAACCTCGGAAATGACTCTGCTGGTCCACTTATCCGGGACAAACAGTCTGTCAGGTGGACAAGACTCAGGCCTATCAGCCTGAAATCTCTGCAACACACATCGCAGATCCGGAGAAATAGCTGACAAGATAACTCCATCTTTAAGAATACCAACAGGATCAGCGACTCCAGGAGCATCAGGCACAAAGCTCCTAGAAAGAGCATCGGCCTTCACATTCTTTGAACCTGGTAAATACGAGACAACAAAATCAAAGCGGGAGAAAAACAATGACCAGCGGGCCTGTCTCGGATTAAGGCGTTTAGCAGACTCGAGATACATCAGATTTTTGTGATCAGTCAAGACCACCACACGATGCTTAGCACCCTCGAGCCAATGACGCCACTCCTCAAATGCCCATTTCATGGCCAACAACTCCCGATTGCCCACATCATAATTTCGCTCGGCAGGCGAAAATTTCCTAGAGAAAAAGGCACAAGGCTTCATAACAGAGCAACCAGGGCCTCTCTGCGACAAAACGGCCCCTGCCCCAATCTCCGAAGCATCCACCTCAACCTGAAAGGGAAGTGAGACGTCAGGCTGGCACAAAACAGGCGCCGAAGTAAACCGGCGTTTCAACTCCTGGAAAGCCTCCACGGCAGCAGGAGCCCAGTTAGCTACATCGGAGCCCTTCTTGGTCATATCCGTCAAAGGTTTCACAATGCTAGAAAAATTAGCGATAAAACGACGGTAGAAGTTAGCGAAGCCCAAGAACTTCTGAAGACTCTTAACTGACGAGGGCTGAGTCCAATCAAGAATAGCTCGGACCTTGACTGGGTCCATCTCCACAGCAGAAGGGGAAAAAATGAACCCCAAAAAGGGAACCTTCTGTACACCAAAGAGACACTTTGAGCCCTTGACAAACAAAGAATTTTCACGCAAAATTTTAAAGACCAACCTGACCTGCTCCACATGCGAATCCCAATTATCAGAAAAAACCAAAATATCATCCAGATAAACAATCAAAAATTTATCCAGATACTTCCGGAAAATGTCATGCATAAAGGACTGAAAAACTGAAGGCGCATTGGAGAGCCCAAAAGGCATCACCAAGTACTCAAAATGACCTTCGGGCGTATTGAATGCGGTTTTCCATTCATCACCTTGCTTAATGCGCACAAGGTTGTACGCACCACGAAGGTCTATCTTGGTGAACCACTTGGCACCCTTAATCCGGGCAAACAAGTCAGACAACAGCGGTAAAGGATACTGAAATTTGACAGTGATCTTATTTAAAAGCCGATAATCAATACAAGGTCTCAAAGATCCGTCCTTTTTTGCCACAAAAAAGAATCCCGCACCAAGAGGGGAAGAAGACGGACGAATATGTCCTTTTTCCAGAGACTCCTTGATATATGAACGCATAGCGGTATGTTCAGGTACCGACAGATTAAACAGTCTTCCCTTAGGAAATTTACTGCCTGGGATCAAATCTATAGCACAGTCACAGTCCCTATGAGGAGGCAGTGCACTGGACTCAGACTCACTGAAGACATCCTGATAATCAGACAAATACTCCGGAACTTCCGAAGGCGTAGAAGAAGCAATAGACACAGGCAGGGAATCCTCATGAATACCACGACAGCCCCAACTTGAGACTGACATAGCCTTCCAGTCCAGGACTGGATTATGGGTCTGTAACCATGGCAGCCCTAAAACGACCAAATCATGCATTTTATGTAAAACCAGGAAACGTATCACCTCGCGGTGTTCAGGAGTCATGCACATGGTAACCTGAGTCCAATACTGCGGTTTATTTGCTGCCAATGGTGTAGCATCAATACCCCTAAGAGGAATAGGATTTTCTAATGGTTCAAGAGTAAATCCACAGCGCTTAGCAAATGAGAGATCCATGAGACTCAGGGCAGCACCTGAATCTACAAACGCCATGACAGGATAAGATGACAGTGAGCAAATCAAAGTTACAGACAGAATAAATTTAGGTTGCAAATTACCAACGGTGACAGGACTAACAACCTTAGCTATACGTTTAGAGCATGCTGAGATAACATGTGTAGAATCACCACAGTAGTAGCACAAGCCATTCCGGCGTCTATGAATTTTCCGCTCATTTCTAGTCAGGATTCTATCACATTGCATTAAATCAGGTGTCTGTTCAGACAACACCATGAGGGAATTTGCGGTTTTTCTATCACATTGCACCGAACTAGGTGTCTGTTCAGACAACACCATGAGGGAATTTGCGGTTTTGCGCTCCCGCAACCGCCGGTCAATTTGAATAGCCAGTGCCATAGTATCATTCAGACCTGTGGGAATGGGAAAACCCACCATAACATTCTTAATGGCTTCAGAAAGGCCATTTCTAAAATTAGCGGCCAGTGCACACTCGTTCCAATGTGTCAGCACGGACCATTTCCGAAATTTTTGGCAATACACTTCAGCCTCGTCCTGCCCCTGAGACATAGATAGCAAAGCCTTTTCTGCCTGAATCTCAAGATTGGGTTCCTCATAAAGTAAACCGAGCGCCAGAAAAAACGCATCAAGATCAGCCAATGCCGGATCTCCTGGCGCCAGCGAAAAAGCCCAATCCTGAGGGTCGCCCCGTAAGAACGAAATAACAATTTTTACTTGCTGAGCAGAATCTCCTGATGAACAGGGTCTCAGGGACAAAAACAATTTACAATTATTCACGAAATTCCTAAACTTAAACCTGTCTCCGGAAAACAGTTCAGGAATCGGTATTTTAGGTTCTGACCTAGGATTTCTGATAACATAGTCTTGTATGCCCTGCACACGAGTAGCCAGCTGGTCCACACTTGTAATCAAGGTCTGGACATTCATGTCTGCAGCAAGCATAGCCACTCTGAGGTAAAGGGGAAGGAGAAAAAAAAAACTCAGAATCTTCTTTCTTATAATCCCTCTTCTGCAATGCATTAAACATTTAATACTGGCCTGGCAAACTGTTATGACCCCAATGGCGAGGGTCTCAGAGGAACGTGGAAGTCTGCAGAATACAAAAATCCAGCTCATAGGGCAGTGGTAACTGGGTTGACCATATATCTACTCCTAACGCCAACACTAGAAGTAGCCGGGGATCATTCCTACGTTGATTCTAGATGACACGCGCCAGCCGGAGAATCTAGCTACCCCTAGTAGAGGAAAACAAAGACCTTTCTTGCCTCCAGAGAAGGGGACCCCAAAGCTGGATAGAAGCCCCCCACAAATAATGACGGTGAGGTAAGAGGAAATGACAAACACAGAAATGAACCAGGTTTAGCACAGAGAGGCCCGCTTACTGATAGCAGAATAAAGAAAGGTAACTTATATGGTCAACAAAAACCCTATCAAAATCCACACTGGAAATTCAAGAACCCCCGAACCGTCTAACGATCCGGGGGGAGAACACCAGCCCCCTAGAGTTTCCAGCAAAGGTCAGGATATAGATTTGGAACAAGCTGGACAAAAATACAAAACCAAAACAAATAGCAAAAAGCAAAAGGCAGACTTAGCTGATATAACTGGAACCAGGATCAGTAGACAAGAGCACAGCAGACTAGCTCTGATAACTACGTTGCCAGGCATTGAACTGAAGGTCCAGGGAGCTTATATAGCAACACCCCTAACTAACGACCCAGGTGCGGATAAAAGGAATGACAGAAAAACCAGAGTCAAAAAACTAGTAACCACTAGAGGGAGCAAAAAGCAAATACACAACAGCTCCCCCTGTCCTCCTCCTGCTGACCCTGGGCTCTAACACCGCCAGTTGGGGCCCAGATGTGCTAGCTGCACAGAGAAAAACACCAGCCAAAGTGTCAGTGGGGTTCAGCACCGCCAGCTGTTCCCATGCTGTGCAGCCGGCAACGTGTCCTGCAACAGCCACGCAGGCACAACAGACCCAAAGCTGCTGCCAGTGCAGGCTTCGGCCTACACTCTGCTCCCTCTCCTCCTCCTGCTGACCCTGGGCTCTAACACTGCCAGTTGGGGCCCAGATGTGCTAGCTGCACAGAGAAAAACACCAGCCAATGTGTCAGTGGGGTTCAGCACCGCCAGCTGTTCCCCTGCTGTGCAGCTGGCAACGTGTCCTGCAACAGCCACGCAGACACAAGAACTGAAATTGAAGGGAACCTGTCCCCCCTCCCCCAGGTGTTTCTACGTTTTACAGCCACCTTGTACGACAGTAATGCTGCATGTGTGCAAGGTGGCTCAGAAACTTATTCTCCTTGCCCATGTTGAACTGAACACGTCTAAAATGAGTCCTCTGCGACCATTAAAACGTCCCTCAGGTGTGATTTTCCTTTGTATTGACACGCAACAAGCTCCTTGGTAGCGCTGCCCGTCTTCTGGCATCATTGTTTGGCTGCCTGCGCCTCTGCGGCCGCCCTGACCCACACAACGCCCCTCGGTGTCTTATTTATTTGGACTGCGAGGGTGTGATTGACGGGCATGAACCGTGCATTTCTTCGCCTGTCCCTCATCTCCTTCCGCCTTCTTCGGACTGTGCGTCTTCATGGCCGTGGCATGCGATAAGGGATCAGCTGACGCCGCATAGTCTGAAGCGGGTGTAAGAACCCAAGAGAGAGGCGAACATATGTACTGCGCCAGGCCATGAATCCCAGCCCCGCAGTGTTTTAACAATGTTAAGACACTGCGGGGCTGGGATTCATGGTCATCGCCACCCGCAACGGCCGACATTAAATGATGTTAGAAGATGGGCAGCGCTAACAGCGCAAGGCCAAGGGATAACACAACAGCAGCGCAGACTCCTGTGCAACAAATAACGATGTTCAGGAGGCCGCACAAAGCACCAAGGTGGCATTTTTGCCAGCTGTACTGCGTCTCTTTACGAAGGGAACTCACGCCTCAAAGTCAGTTTGACTGTGTAAGGGCCTAAATGTTATACGTGTTCCTTTCAGCGTGTGCAAGGAGCAAAATTAAAAGAGCAACCTTTGACTTGTGCAGCACTACTGCTGCATAAGCTGTGGCTCTTCTAGTTTGGAACACCTGAGGGGGGGTTAAAGGTTACCTTTGAAATTGGTTCAATTAGGCTTCGGCCTACACTCCGCTCCCCCTGTCCTCCTCCTGCTGACCCTGGGCTCTAACACCGCCAGTTGGGGCCCAGATGTGCTAGCTGCACAGAGAAAAACACCAGCCAAAGTGTCAGTGGAGTTCAGCACCGCCAGCTGTTCCCATGCTGTGCAGCCGGCAACGTGTCCTGCAACAGCCACGCAGGCACAACAGACCCAAAGCTGCCGCCAGTGCAGGCTTCGGCCTACACTCTGCTCCCTCTCCTCCTCCTGCTGACCCTGGGCTCTAACACTGCCAGTTGGGGCCCAGATGTGCTAGCTGCACAGAGAAAAACACCAGCCAATGTGTCAGTGGGGTTCAGCACCGCCAGCTGTTCCCCTGCTGTGCAGCCGGCAACGTGTCCTGCAACAGCCACGCAGACACAAGAACTGAAATTGAAGGGAACCTGTCCCCCCTCCCCCAGGTGTTTCTACGTTTTACAGCCACCTTGTACGACAGTAATGCTGCATGTGTGCAAGGTGGCTCATAAACTTATTCTCCTTGCACACGTGGAACAGAACACATCTACAATGTGTCCCCTGAGACCATTAAAACGTCCCTGAGGTGTGACTTTCCTTTGTAATGACACGCAATGACCCCCTTGGTAGCACAGCCCTTCTTCTGACATCATTGTTTGGCTGGCTGCGCCTCTGCGGCCGCCCTGCCCGACACAACGCCCCTCGGTGTCTTATTTATTTTGACTGCGAGGGTGTGATTGACGGGCATGAGCAGTGCATATCTTCACCAGGCTGTCACTCATCTCCTTCCGCCTTCTTCAGACTGTGCGGCTTCATGGCCGTGGCATGCGATAAGGGATCAGCTGACGCCGCACAGTCTGTAGCAGGTGTAAGGACACGAGCGAGAGGCGAACATATGTACTGCGCCAGGCCATGAATCCCAGCCCCGCAGTGTGAAACACTGTAAAGACACTGCGGGGCTGGGATTCATGGGCATCGCGAACCGCACCAGCCGACATGAAATGATGTCAGAAGACGGGCAGCGCATGGCCAAGGGATAACGCATCAACGCAGACTCCTGTACTTCAAAATGCGATGCTCAGGAGGCCGCACCAAGGTGGTATTTTTGCCAGCTGTGCTGCGTCTCATTACGAAGGGAACTCCCGCCTCCAAGAAAGATTGACTGTATAAGGGCCAAAATGTTGTACGTGTTTCCTTCAGCTTGTGCAAGGAACAAAATTAAAAGAGCAACCTTTGACTTGTGCAGCACTACTGCTGCATAAGGCGTGGCTCTTCTAGTTTGTAACACCTGAGGGGGGTTTAAAGGTTACCTTTAAAATTGGTTCAATTAGGCTTAGGCCTACACTCTGCTCCCCCTCCTGTCCCTGGGCTCCAACACCGCCAGTTGGTGCCCCAAAGTGCTGGCTGCACAGAGAAAAACACCTCGCCAATGTGTCAGTGGGGTTCAGCACCGCCAGCTGTTCCCCTGCTGTGTAGCCGGCAACGTGTCCTGCAACAGCCACGCAGACACAAAGCTGCCGCCAGTGCAGGCTTCGGCCTACACTCTGCTCCCCCTGCTGACCCTTTGCTCCAACACCGCTAGTTGGGGCTCTAGGAAGATAAGCTTGAATAGGTCCCCATCCTGGTTCCAGCACCGTCAGCTGGTTCTCGGCAGTGTCTTTTGCTCTTGTACCTTCTGCTCCCCATCCTGGTT